>NC_047092.1:168107496-168412605 GCF_902459505.1 Geotrypetes seraphini | reverse complement strand
TGCTAGAGGTAGGGCTGGGTGGTGGGGGGGACATAGTGGAGTTTGGGTTACTGCTTTATATTGGGGGATTGTTGGTATGGTTGGGAGCCCTTTTTGATGATTGTATTGGGGGGGGAGCATTATGAGACTTATAGATCTCTTGTTGTGGTTTTGTATGCTTGTTTGCAACTCTGTTGTCTCTGCTATGCAATTTCTGGTGTGTATAATTTTATACCCAAAATCTTTTAATAAACATTTATTGATTAAAAAAAAAAAAATCTTTTCAATGTGGTGACTCTACAGAGGAGATACTGGGCGCAATTCCAACAATTATTGCATAGCTTTTGAGCTGACCGTGCATTAAGTTTTGCTATTAAAGCATAACAAATGCAAAAAACTTACTGTGTTTTGGTAAAAGTAGAGAAGAGTGCTCTACTGTTTTAGACATATCCAATTAATCGATAGTTGGCCTTTATAATGAAGGGCTTTGTCGAAACTAGAGAGCTGCAAGGAAACGGGGCCAACCAGAATTCTGCAGAATCTGAAGGGTTTTCCCCTGGGTCCATGGGGATCTTGGCAAATCCTGCTTCCTGCCTTCCAGCTGCAATTGCTTCTTCACAAAGCTGTGTTGTAGTGTTTCCTGCATGCTGCTCGCAGCTGACTCGGAAGCCTTCTCTCTGACGTTAGAGTCGACGCCAGAGGGAAGGCTTCCAGATCAACCACATGCAGTGTGTAGGAACCGCTGCCTGAGGATTTGTGAAGAAGTGCGGTTGGAAGGCAGGAAGAAGGAGGCCTTCTTGGAGAGCTCTGGTATACACCTGTGGAAGGGGGCCATAAACTTGGGACACGAAAGGAGGGAGTGTGTTGGCACAAGAAGGGAGAGAGGGGGCATGCACTTGGGACAAAAGAGGGAAAAAGCGCATTAGGACATGAGAGGGCACAAACTTAGGTCAAAGACTGGAAGGCAGGAAGGGGACAGGAACTTGGGACATAGGATGGAGGGAGGGAGAGAAAGAGATGCTGAAGGTGGGAGATGGAATAGAAAGATAGAATTGCTGGGCATAGGTATGTGAGTGAGGGAAAGAGAGGGTGCAAATGGGGAAAGGAAGAAAGAGTTGTTGGGCATAGGGAGAAAGGGAATTGTTGGACATGATGGTGGGAGAGGAACGAGGTAGAGATGCCTGTGGAAGAGAAAGGAGAAATGTTGGATATGATGGTGGAGAGGGAACAATGGGACAGATTGAAAAGAATGCAAGAGGGAGGAATGTTGGACATGGTGGTGGATAGAATGGAGGAAGAGATGTGGCATGGTGCTGGAGGGGGGTGATAGAAGGAGAAATGTTGGGCATGGGGCTGGTAGGCAGAGGTGAAAACATGGGGGGGGGGGGGCGAGAGGGATAAATGTTGTCCCTGGATCCCTCTCTCTCTTTTTCCCCAGGGTGGACAGTGAGAGAGAGGGAGACATGTTGTACATGAGTGGAGGAGAGAGAAAAAATGATGTGAAGAAGTAGGGAGGAAAAAAAGAGGGAGAATGATACAGGATAGAAGGGAGTGAGGATGCTGTACAATGGGAGGGAGGGGAGATAGAAATGCTGGACCATGGTGGGAGTAACCAATGGACAGCAGTTGCCTGAAGAAGAAGAATTTGCAGAAGGTAGGAGGAAAGCAGAAAAAAGAGAAACTGGAAACAACTTGATGGAAAAATAAATCTCCGTACAAAGGTAAAAAAAAAAAAAAAGAATGTATAGACTGAAATATGTTAGATTTGGGAAATGTATATAGCAGTTGTCTTTGTACTGTGTTCAATAGAAAAGGAAATGCATTTCTGTTTTTATTTCTCCAGTGTTGAAATATTTGCTGTAGCTGGTAGGAATCCCCAAGCACCACCAGCTGAGGATCTCCTCTAAAAGGTGGCCGGAATTAACTTCTACCAAGCGTAGCAGTCGCTGGCAGCATCCTTGAGCCACTGAGGAGCCAACACCTGTGGCTTAGGGATGCCGCTGCTGCCTGCCAAGCTTGGTAAAAGGGATTTTTGGCCACCTTCAGAGGAAGTCTTCAGCTAACAAAGCTTGAGGGTCCTCATCAGCTGGGCTATTTAGATTTTATGTTTACATTAGAGGCTCTGGCAGAGACCCATTTACAAAGTATGCATTCTTCCCAATTAATATTTCCAAATTAAGGGCTCCTTTTACTAAGCCGTGTTCGGGCTTTAACGTGTGGAATAGCGTGCGCTAAATTGCCGCACGCGCTAGACCTTAACGCCAGCACTGAGCTGGCGTTAGATCTAGCCGCATAGTGCGGGTTTAGCGCTCGCTAAAATGCTGTGTGCGCTAAAAATGCTAAAGGGGCTTAGTAAAAGGAGCCCTAAGTGTCTTTGCTTATTTGTAAATGGGTCTCTACCAGATTCTTTATTTCAATAGTATACTTGCATGAAATAATTACTTCTGAAGTTTATGGGGACGAGCGGGGAAGGAAGAGATTACTTGCGAGGACAGATTTGAATCCAGTGGGGACAGATTTGATTTCCAACGGGGACGGGTTTGATTTCCGTCTCCGTGCAACTCTCTAGTTGAAACTTCTTAAAATGGCCTACAAGTTCTTTTGAACACTGCTTTATTAATGCTGGATAGTACTGAACTGATAGATGCTTTATTTTGCTATTTTTTAATTTTGTTGGATATGCTTGCATTACATTACATATTTCTATTCCGCCATTACCTTTCGGTTCAAAGCGGATTACAAAAAGAGTTATGCATGAAGAAAAAGAGAAAATGATGACAGATAAAGACCATATGGCTACCAGTCTGCTGTATGAAAGCAAAGCCACTGAATATATCAAGCATAATCTAGCTAAAATGTCAAGAATATGCTAAAAAGCCTTCGCACAGCATTTGAATTGCCATTATTTTCAGATAGTTTCCACTTAAATAGAAAAAATTATATATATATATATATTTTTTTGTTGTTGTTGTTTTATATATATATATATATATAATTTTTTTCTATTTAAGTGGAAACTATCTGAAAAAGCACAGTTACTTACCGTAACAGGTGTTATCCAGGGACAGCAGGCAGATATTCTTAACACATGGGTGACGTCACCGACGGAGCCCTCGGTACGGACCTTTTAACTAGAAGTTTCTAGTTGGCCGCACCGCGCGTGCGCGAGTGCCTTCCCGCCCGACGGAGGAGTGCGTGGTCCCCAGTTAGGATAAGCCAGCTAAGAAGCCAACCCGGGGAGGTGGGTGGGACTTAAGAATATCTGCCTGCTGTCCCTGGATAACACCTGTTACGGTAAGTAACTGTGCTTTATCCCAGGACAAGCAGGCAGCATATTCTTAACACATGGGTGACCTCCAAGCTAACAAAGAGGGAGGAGGGATGGTTGGCCATTAGGAAAATAAATTTTGTAACACAGATTGGCCGAAGTGTCCATCCCGTCTGGAGAATGCATCCAGACAGTAGTGAGTAGTGAACGTGTGAACTGAGGACCAAGTGGCCGCCTTGCAGATTTCCTCGATGGGCGTGGAACGGAGGAAAGCCACAGAAGCAGCCATAGCTCGGACTCTGTGGGCCGTGACAGATCCTTCCAGTGAGAGACCGGCCCGAGCATAACAGAAGGCAATACAGGCAGCAAGCCAATTTGAAAGTGTCCGTTTGGAGACAGGACGGCCCAAACGGTTGGGATCGAAAGACAAAAAGAGCTGGGGGGATGTTCGGTGAGCTCTGGTACGATCAAGGTAGTAAGCAAGGGCACGCTTACAATCCAGCGTGTGCAACGCCTGTTCTCCAGGATGCGAGTGAGGCTTAGGAAAGAAGACGGGAAGCACAATGGACTGGTTGAGGTGAAAAGCTGAGACCACCTTGGGAAGGAATTTAGGGTGGGTACGCAGAACAACCTTGTCATGGTGAAAAAACAGTGAACGGTGGGTCGGCAACCAGTGCATGCAGTTCGCTAACCCTCCTGGCAGAGGTGATGGCAATTAGGAAAAGCACCTTCCAGGTAAGAAGCCTGAATGAAGTTGTGGCAAGAGGCTCAAACGGAGGTTTCATAAGGGCAGAGAGAACCACATTCAGGTCCCAGACGACGGGAGGAGGCTTGAGAGGCGGTTTGATGTTGAAGAGCCCTCTCATAAATCTTGAAACCAGCGGATGAGCCGTGAGGGGTTTTCCGAGAATAGGCTCGTGAAACGCAGTGATGGCACTGAGGTGGACTCTGATGGAAGTGGTTTTGAGGCCAGCGTTGGACAGCGAGAGCAAATAGTCCAAGACAGTTTCCACCGCCAAAGAGGTGGGTTCTTGATGATGCCGGAGACACCACGAGGAGAATCTGGTCCACTTCTGATGGTAACATTGAAGAGTGGCCGGTTTCCTGGAGGCGTCCAAAATGAGGCGGACCGGTTGAGATAGATTCTCCGGAGAGGTCAGCCCGAGAGAAACCAAGCTGTCAGGTGGAGGGAAGACAGGTTGGGATGTAGTAGAGACTGATTCTGCTGTGTAAGTAGAGTAGGAAACACAGGAAGAGGAATGGGCTCCCTGGAGCTGAGTTGAAGCAGAAGGGAGAACCAGTGTTGACGAGGCCACCGAGGGGCGATGAGGATCATGGTGGCATTGTCCTTGCGGAGTTTGGACAAGGTCCGCAACATCAAAGGAAGTGGAGGGAAGGCATAGAGGAACCGATCCCTCCAGTCGAGCAGGAATGCATCCGGGGCCAGACGGTGAGGAGAGAAGAGTCTGGAACAGAATTGGGGCAGCTGATGGTTGTGAGGTGCTGCAAAGAGGTCCACCTGCGGAGTGCCCCATCGAGCAAAGATGGAGAGTAGAGTCGGAGGGTCCAACGTCCACTCGTGAGGTTGAAGGATGCGGCTGAGATTGTCGGCCAGAGAGTTCTGTTCGCCCTGGATGTAGACCGCCCTGAGAAAGAGATTGCGGTCCGTGGCCCAGGTCCAGATGCGCAGAGCCTCCAGACAAAGGGGGCGAGATCCGGTGCCGCCTTGCTTGTTTATGTAGTACATGGCGACTTGATTGTCTGTGCATAGGAGGAGGACTTGAGGACAGAGAAGATGCTGGAAAGCCTTGAGGGCGTAGAAAATGGCTCTGAGTTCCAGGAAATTGATGTGATGACGACGCTCCTGTGGGGTCCAAAGTCCCTGGGTGCGTAGATCTCCCAGGTGAGCTCCCCACGCGTAGGGGGACGCATCTGTGGTGATGATCATAGAGTGGGGGGGCAGATGGAAAAGTAGACCCCTGGAAAGATTTGAGGAGTTCAACCACCATTGGAGAGATTGCTGAAGAGATGATGTCACAGAGATGGGATGAGAAAGAAGATCCGTAGTCTGTGACCACTGGTTGGCGAGCGTCCACTGAGGTGTACGAAGGTGGAGACGAGCCAGAGGAAGGACATGCACTGTCGAGGCCATGTGACCCAGGAGGACCATCATCTGTCGAGCAGGAATGGAGGGATGCAAGAGTACCTGACGGCAGAGATGGAGCAGGGTCTGCTTGCGATCGGAGGGGAGAAAAGCCCTCATTAGCGTGGTGTCCAGAACTGCTCCAATGAATTGAAGTCGCTGGGTGGGAAGCAGATGCGACTTGGGGTAGTTGATCTCGAACCCCAGGAGGTGGAGGAGAGAGATGGTGTGATGAGTAGCCTGTAGCACAAGTGGAGACGTAGGTGCTTTCACCAACCAATCGTCCAAATAGGGGAACACCTGGAGGTTGTGAGACCTGAGGAAGGCCGCTACCACTATGAGGCACTTGGTGAAGACCCTGGGTGAGGAGGCGAGGCCGAACGGTAGCACCTTGTACTGATAGTGGTGGTGCAGTACCTGGAATCGCAGGTAGCGGCGAGAATGTGGATTGATGGAGATGTGAGTGTAGGCCTCTTTGAGGTCCAGGGAACATAGCCAGTCGTGTTGAGAAAGAAGAGGATAGAGCGTGGCAAGGGAGAGCATTCTGAACTTCTCCTTGACCAGACACTTGTTGAGGTCCCTTAGATCGAGAATGGGACGGAGGTCTCCCGTCTTTTTGGGTACCAGGAAGTAGCGGGAGTAGAATCCCTGCCCCCTTTGATCTGGAGGTACTTCTTCGATGGCATTGAGAAGGAGGAGGGATTGAACCTCCCTCAGGAGGAGGGGGGTTTGAGATGAGTTTGAAGCAGACTCTACGGGAAGGTTGTCCGGAGGCAGAGTCTGGAAGTTGAGAGAGTAGCCGTGGCGGATGATGTTGAGGACCCACTGGTCCGACGTGATGACTTCCCAACGGCTTGAGAAAATGGTGAGACGACCCCCGATAGGCTGTGGAAGAGGTAGCGAGGGTGGATGACTGGCTATGCCCTGGAGAGAAGAGTCAAAAGGGCTGAGATTGTTTAGCAGGCTGAGGAGGCTTGGAGGGTTGGGTGGCCTGAGACCGAGCCTGGGCATGGTGCTGCTGTTGACGGGGTCGCCGAGATTGTTGGGGAGGCGGATTGAGTGGCCTGGCTGAGAACCTCCGCTGGTAGGATGATTGAGGCCGATAGGGTCGAGCAGGCGGAGCCTTCTTTTTCGGCTTGATTAGGGTGTCCCACCTAGTCTCATGGGCGGAGAGTTTCTGGGTGGTGGAATCCAGTGACTCTCCAAAAAGCTCATCCCCGAGACAGGGGGCGTTGGCCAGGCGGTCCTGGTGGTTGATGTCCAGGTCGGAGACTCTGAGCCAGGCCAAGCGACGCATGGCTACAGCCATGGCAGAGGCCCGAGAGGTGAGCTCGAAGGAGTCGTAGATCGAGCGGACCATATACTTGCGCATTTGGAGAAGGCCAGATATGTGCTGCTGGAATAGCGGGACCTTGCGCTCAGGAAGGTACTTCTGGAGGGCAGACAGCTGTTGGACCAAGTGTTTGAGATAAAAGGAAAAATGGAAGGAATAGTTGTTTGCCCTGTTGGCAAGCATGGCATTTTGGTAAAGCCTCTTGCCAAACTTGTCCATGGTCTTACCTTCTCTGCCAGGAGGGGTAGAGGCATAGACACTGGAGCCCTGAGTCTTTTTTAAGGTGGATTCCACCAGAAGGGACTCATGGGGCAATTGAGATTTGTCGAATCCTGGAATAGGGATGACACGGTAAAGGTTGTCCAGTTTACGGGGAGCTCCCGGTACCGTGAGGGGATTTTCCAAATTTTTGTAGAATGTCTCCCGTAAGATGTCATGTACGGGAAGTTTGAGGAACTCTTTAGGAGGTTGCTCAAAGTCTAAGGCTTCTAAAAAGGCTTGGGACTTTTTGGAGTCAGATTCAAGGGGAAGTGACAGAGCAGCAGACATTTCCCTCAGAAATTTAGAAAAAGAGGACTGCTCAGGTTTAGAGGAGGCATCAGGCGCCGATGGTTCCTCATCAGATGAGGAGGGATCCTCCTCGGTACCGAGAGGAGTCTCCTCCCATAAATCCGGATCCCTGACCTCTGGTGCGTGTCGGGACACCGGGGTGGAGGGTGCGGTGTGGTGAGTTTTGGACAAAGATTTACCAGAGCGCACCGAAACGGCACCAGGGGAGGACGATCGGCGTCGTTCTCGGTCCCGAGAAGAGTGCCGTACCGCCTGGTGCCGAGCAGGATCCACTGTGGTTCGAGAATGAACCACAGGATCATCAGGAAGTTGTTGTGCCGAAAGGATCGGCATCGAGGTGTTTACCGGTACCGAAGGAGTGGACACCGGGGGCTCGGTGCGGGGCTCGGGCCGGTCTGGTACCGGAAGGAGCGGTGCCAGGATAGAGGGTAGCAGTTGTTCAAGCTGTTTCTTCAACTGCTCCTGAAGCTGAGTTTGTAGGATGGCCGAGATACGGTCATCCAGGGGTGGCATCGGAACCGCTTTCTTTTTCTTCGGTTCCTTGGATGCCGCTCCACGCCCCGGCGATGAGGAGGCCGATGACGAGGCACTCACCGTTATCGGGGCGGAGCGTTTACGGGACCGGTGCGATGCCGGTATGGACGGTGTCGTCACCGTAGCTGGAGGGCGCTCGAGGGAAGAGGAAGGCTTCTTAGCCGGCTTACCTGGCGCCAGTGGCGCCGATGCGGGATCGGTCGGTGTCGAGCTGGACGGTGCCGATTTCTGCGGTACCGCCGCTGAGGGTGGTGAATCCATCGCCGACTCGGAGCCGAAGAGCAGGGTTTGCTGGATTCTTCGGTTTTTAAGAGTACGTTTTTGTAAAGTGGCACAGCGGGTGCAGGAATCTGCCCGATGCTCCGGACCCAGGCACTGCAAACACCAATTGTGTGGGTCAGAAACGGAGATCGGGCGTGCACACCGCTGGCACTTCTTAAAACCGACCTGCGGGGGCATGAAGGGGAAGATAGCCTCCGCAAAATCGAAGTCCGAGGCCTGTATAATGGCAACAGGCCCCGCCGGGGCGAAAACGAAAGAAACAATAAAAATCAAAGTTTTTTTTTTTTTTTTTTTTTTTTGCAATTGAAAGAAAAAGGAAACCCGAAGGTAGAGGAAGAAAAAAAAATATAACAAAAGCGCGAGCGGGAAGGCAAAAAGTGATTTCAACGGCCGTTGAAAAAATACACGCGTCTTCTTCGCTCCGCGGAAACGAAGAAACTGGGGACCACGCACTCCTCCGTCGGGCGGGAAGGCACTCGCGCACGCGCGGTGCGGCCAACTAGAAACTTCTAGTTAAAAGGTCCGTACCGAGGGCTCCGTCGGTGACGTCACCCATGTGTTAAGAATATGCTGCCTGCTTGTCCTGGGATAATGCTTGTTTTGATTTATGGATGAGTGTGTGTGATATGCGTGCCTACATACATACACATATGCGATATGCGATATACATACATACACATACGCATATGCGATATACATACATACACATACATACATACATACGCACGCATATCTCACACACTCATCCATGAATCAAAACAAGCATTTATAAAAATGGCATGGTTCACAAGACTAAAATTTTCAAGCTGATTACTCTTACGGGATCACCAGAAAATGCATTAAAATTTGCAGCATAAGATCACTTTTAACCCTTTCAGGACCATAAGGATCGTAGGCCAATTTTTGTGGTTTTGACGACATTTTTATGGTAAAAAGGGCTTGCGGATGCCAAAAAATTTTTTTTGTGAAATATCATTATTTTTATTTAAAAAAAATCACACTTCTGGCTTATGGACAGTGTGGCAAGTGAATCTTCTCGTCAATTTAGCAACGACGCTAATGAATGAATGTCGGAACCAGTTTGTTTACATAAAGGTAGTATCATATGGAATCCGTACATATCAAATTTAGAACTGTAGACTATCCCAATCAAAATTTATAGGATTTTAAAGTTATGGGACAAATATGTCCCTTGGTCCTGAAAGGGTTAAAGCAATAGGCCAGTTTAATTACTTAGGGGGTCTTTTACAAAGTGCATTCGATTTTGGGCTTAATTTCCTATGTTAAAGCATATTAACATGAACTAATGCAAAACTGTCATGATACCCTTAGTGGGAAGCGTACCCAGCACGTAACCCCATTAAAATGCTCAATAGTGCGGAAGCACTTAGCATGTCCTATTAGGAGGTGATAAGTGGCTCTGTTCCGCGTGTTGGCGCATAGTAAGTATAGCACATTTAAGTCCCAATTCTATAAATGATACTGAGCTCCTAAGTGCCGTTGAGCGTGATCGTCAATTATCCACTAGGTGCTGTTAATAGAACCACACCTAGTGGTGCTTAAGTATTAAGATCTCTTAGGTGCATTGTCATTTAGGCCAGGGTTTTCTTGGCCTAAACGAGTGCACCCAAACTCTGCCCCTAATCATGCTTATGCCTACCTGCTAATTGATTTAAAAAAAAAATTTTTTTTAAATGGTATCTTCAATTATCAGTGCTGATTTAAAAAATCAAATTGGCACGCCAATCTAGATGCCTATCTTTAGGCATCTTTGAGACAATCAGGGCCTTAGTGCCAATCACTTTCATACCCATTCTCCCCCCCCCTCCCCTATATTTTACCCAGTTCCTCCTACTTCCAAAAATAGCCTTAACACACTATTGACAGTACCTTCAATCAAAGACCTATACTATACTAGAAATTCCATTTTCTCAGTGGTTGCACCATCGCTCTGGAATGCAATGCCATTTTGGGCTCCTTTTACAAAGCCGTGCTAGCAATTTTAACGCACGCACCAGATTAGCGCGCGCTAGCCGGAAATCTACCACCTGCTCCAACGGAGGCATTAGTGGCTAGCGTTTATGGCAATTTAACGCGCGCTATTCAACACGTTAAGGCCTTAGCACAGCTTAGTAAAAGGAGCCCTTTATCTTCGCAATGAAAATTCCCTAAATAAATTTAAAACAAATCTAAAAACATTTCTCTTTAAAGATGCCTACCAATAAGTGTGTGTGGGGGGGGGGGGGGGGAGAAAAAATAATTAAAAAAAAATAAAAAAAAAGCGCTTTTAAGTAGCGACATCCCTGTTTCCCCTCTACCCTTTCCTTTTATTTTTATTTATCATTGTAATTAAAACTTCCCTTTCGTTTCCAATCAATTCTTAATTTTTTATTTTATTGTACCTAACTCAAAAATTATATTAGACCTTTCTAATTTTTAATATTGTAAACCGCCCAGATACATGTGATGGTCGGTATATCAAGCCATGAATAAACGTGAAACTTAACTGTAAATATATCATGTGGCCTGATACCATGTTTGCGTGTTAGCGGTTAACACATGTTAAACTGTGCGTTAACAGCCTAACACACTTTAGTAAAGGGGCCTCAATCGCTAATTATGCTAAAAACTTAAAAAAGCATTATTAAAATGAATTGCTACAATACAATATGCTTTTTTGTGTAAAGTCTTCTTACCAGATAATGCAGAAAGATCGGCATTTCTGTCAAATACTTCTCTGATCCCAAGATCCCACAGAATGTTTTTCAGGTCCATCTTCTTTTCTACTTTGAATCTACAAACATATTGAGATAAATGTCTAAAGATTTGCTTTTGTTTTCTATCATCTCTGGTCTACAAAAATTTAAAAAAAAAAAAAAAAAGAAAAAGATTGCAACCAGGTAAAAACTGTAATAAGTAGCCAAGACTGCAATAATAAAAGTACTTTTACAGCAACAAACAATTAGGGCTCCTTTTACGAAGCCGCGTTAGCAGTTTAACGCGCATAATAGCGCGCGCTAATTTGCCGGCCGCGCTAGCTGCTACCGCCTTCTCTTGAGCAGGCAGTAGTTTTTCGGCTAGCGTGCGCTAAAGCCGCTAATGAGGCTTCGTAAAAGGAGCCCTTAGACTTTCTTCTACATAAAATATATCCCTGAGGAATTCATGAAGATGAAATATTCCTTTCTACATAGGTAATGCTTCTTTAGGAAATTATCCAAACCTTTTTTTTTTTTTTTTTAATCATTTCTTTATTCATTTTTAAACTTACATCAAGTGTACAGTAAATATCTACCAAATATAATACAACATCACTTGAAAAATTTTCAATATCATACACCAAGAAGATTAACCCCCACCCCCCTCCCAAATTCATATACAATTAATATATACCACATAAAAATAATATCTTACGACAATCATCTATATATTCTTAATGGAAAAACAAGAAATCCCACCCCCACATCCACATGTGTATTAAGATTGGGAAAAGTGTAACTTATTCATTACTATAATTTAATAAAGGTCCCCACACATCCTTAAATTTATTATAATATCCTTTTTGAACAGCCAATGCTCTTTCCATTTTATACACATGACAAACTGAAGACCACCAAAAACAATAATTCAGTCTTCTACAGTCTTTCCAATTATGTGTTATTTGTTGGATGGCAACTCCTGTTAATATCAATAAAAGCTTGTTATTATTAGCAGATATTTGACATTTAGCTCTCATAGACATGCCAAACCTTTTTAAAACCCTGCTAAGCTAATTGATTTCACCACATTCTTCGGCAACAAATCCCAGAGTTTAATTATATGAAGAAATATTTTCTCCTGTTTTAAATCTACTACTTTGTAGCTTCATTGCATATTTTCTGTGATATGTTTGCATTAAGATCTTGTACGCACACAATACACATGCAAATTCTACATTCTGTTAGAACATATCCCACCGGCTATAATTAATGTAATAATGGAAACAAAAAAAATGAACCACCCAATATCATAAGAAGAAATGTGAGACATAGAATACAGTGAATTCAAGCCGTACTTACAGGATTGCAGACTTTATAAATGGGGGGGGGGGGGGGGGGGTCTAACAGCCAAGAGTAATTAAGGTGGAAGACTACCACAAACAAACCAAGATAGCCCAGAAAAGACGACTTATTTTTTAATCTGAAAGGAGATAGCTCATCATTCTGTAAGAGAAAGAAACCTGAGGAACTTTCATTTAGTGGCTGCTAGAAGCCCAGCAGCTGACTAGAATCATGATAAATTCAACCTCCCGGGCAGAAGCTGTCAGAGCCAGGGAAGGTTTTAACAGCTGATCTTGCACTGTTAAAGAATTGATAGCAAACAGTTCAAGCAAAGATGTTTCAGTGTGCCTTTCTTCGATAGTACAGTGGTGCCTCACACAACGAACTTAATTCGTTCCAGGAGCAAGTTTGTTATGCGAAACGCGTTAAGCGCAGTGACTAACGACTGCCTGCAGTGCCTGCGCGGAAGAATGCAATACATCGGCAGCGATCGTGGAAGCTCGGGCGACTTCGTTGTGTGAAACGAAGTTCGTTGTATGAATCATGAAATGAAGTTCGTTGTGTGCAGCGTTCGCTGTGCGAGGCGTTCTTTATGCGAGGCACCACTGTATAAGGTTATATTTGGTTCAACAGGGCGAAAATGAAATACAAGACACAATTTTGTCCTGGCCATCCCAACTGAGGGCTGCACAGGAAGGCATCGTTAGAACCTCAGTTTATGGGCACTTAATCTGATAATCAGTTTCAAAGTTGGTGGCCGAAATAAACAACCTGTGTTATGCAGATGATGCCATGCTCATCACCAGCAGCAAAGACGACATGCTGTATCTACTGAGAAAAGTCAAAGCCGAAAGTCATAACATGGAATTAGAACTGAATATAAACAAGACGAAGATCATGAACACGGAAAATGATGAAGATTTTGAGCTTGAAGGCGATAGAATAGAAATTGTAAAGGATTTCAATCTGCTGGGCTCTTTTGTAAACAAAGAAGCAACTAGCAGGGAGCAAATACTCGGCAGAATAGCATTTGGTCGCTCTTCAATGAAGGCTCTCGATAAAGTATTCAAAGGCAAGGAGGTAACACTCCAAATGAATTATCAGACTTGTCCACGCACTCATTTTCTCAGTGGTCCATTACGGATGCGAAAGCTGGATACTACGGAAACAAGACAGAATGAAGATTGACTCATTTGAGCTTTGGTGCTGGAGAAGAATTTTAGGCGTGTTGTGGACCGCCAGAAGAACTAACAAATCGATTGTGTAAGAGATCAAACCAGCTATGTCACTCAAAGCCCAAACGATGAAGTTACGACCATCTTATTTTGGTCACACCATCAGATGAGAGAGATCACTGGAGGACATCATGTTTGGGAAGATCGAAGGAACCAGGCAAAGAGGGCGTCCTGCAATCAGATGGCTGGAAATGTTGAAAACAACCATGGCGATGACACTGGAGGACCTTTCTGGACTAGCACAAAAACGATTTCTTTTTAGATCCACAAGTCAGCAAGTCGCTAGGACTTGAGCATGAGTCAACCACAACAATTTGATATTAATCAAATGACTTTCCTCAAGTTCAGAAAAAGAAGTGAAATCAGACTTAGGAATTCCATTTGAATAAACTGTTTCAAGAATGCTTAAGTTAGAGATACCGAGGACCAGTGCCTGAGTGCATGGTTGCTTCTGTTGAGATTGAGAAAATATTCCACAGCAATGCAGTAGATATGCCTTATGCGAATATGACACAGTCTCAATATATAAGGGATTACAAACCTTATATACTTAAACCTTTTTCAATTGCAAAATCTCTCACATGATCCTCAGCGAGGCCACCTCCCCACTCAATAAATCTTCATAGTAGGTGGCTTTACACCTCCTCTCGTCATCGGATCCTTATATTTTCTTAAACTTTTTTTGCTTGTATTCTTTATAATTTTTTGTATAATTTAATGTTTAAATACTTAAATAGTTCATAAATAGTGGCTAATTTATGAACTATTTAAGTATTTAAATTATACAAAAAATTATAAAGAATACAAGCAAAAAAAAGTTTAAGAAAATATAAGGATCCGATGACGAGAGGTGTAAAGCCACCTACTATGAAGATTTATTGAGTGGGGAGGAGGCCTTGCTGAGGATCATGTGAGAGATTTTGCAATTGAAAAAGGTTTAAGTATATAAGGTTTGTAATCCCTTATATATTGAGGCTGTGAATTACTATTGCCTTTTTCTTTAAGAAGTTTTATGAGTTGGGTGCCTTTGAGTCTAATATGCAAATATGAAGCACAACTTATGTCCGGTAGGCTCTCTTTCAGCCCACAAAGATTTTGCCACAAGGGTACCTTCGCTGTGCAAAGCAAATGTGCCAGCACACATTTTACACAAGAACTGCAAATGTTCCATGCATAAATATGCATTAGTTTCACAAAAATTTCTTGCACACATATTGGTTCTTTTGTTTTCTTTGGATATGCACACAGAACTCAAAAAAAAAAAAAAAAAAAAGACAAGTTTCCAAGTTTATTAAAAAATTGATAAAACACTAATTATAAATTCTAAGCGTTTTACAAGAAAAAATTTAATAAGGGGTCCAGTTAAACTTTTAATGACATAACATTACTTATATGGAACAATAGGGTGGTGGGGAGAAATACAATTTAAAAGAAAGAGAGAACAATTAAGGATAACATAGGGAAAGGGAAAAAATAAATTTTGAATAGAAAATGAATTTTTATATTGAGAATGAGCTAGAAAAGTCCCATAGACCAATTAACAGTCATATGCGTCTTTAAATAAAAAGCTTTTAAGGCCACCTTTGAATTTATCTAAATTCTGTTCAGACCTTAAATATGATGGTAATGAATTCCATATTGTTGGGGCTATCGTTGCAAAAGAAGAAACCCTACGGGTACTAATAATTTTTAGGGATGGGACATGAAGAAGATGCTGTGAAGCGGATCTTAGTGTTCTCGGAGGATCATGTGGAATCAGATATTTATGGATAAAAGTGGGCTCCTTGGTTTTCATGGTTTTGAAAGTGATTAAAGCAATTTTGTAAGTGATACGGTGATGGATAGGTAGCCAGTGAGCACTTTTTAACAAGGGACAAAAAGAAAGGGATAAAAAGGGACAAAAAAAAAAAAAACCAAACCTGGCAGTAAATTCTCTCCACTAACCTGGAGGTGAATTTCACATGTTGCACGTGTGTTAAAAAATGAGTACACTTCTATGCATTAAGGCAAAATAGGTAAGAGCTTCTTAGCCATGCATTTTAATATGGTACACGCTGATGTCTACTGCTCGAGTTAACTGCTGTCGTGGTCCCTTTCTACAGGCAGAAACGCACAATAAAACCGTACACTCCCACCCAAGGAAGCTTTTTGCAATGGCCCCTGAAATAGGAGACTCTCTCTACCAATACTCAGGGCTCCTTTTTCAGTGGTGCGCTACCCGAAAAACTACCACCTGCTCAAGAGGAGGCGGTAGCGGCTAGCGTGCGCTATTCCACGTGTTAAGGCCCTAAGTAGTGGTATTTTGACCCTCACATTCTTGATAAGCAGCACACAATGAAGCTGTGGAATTTGTTGCCAGAGATTGGAGTGAAGGCAAATGACAGACAGTGGGATTCAAAAGGGGACTGGACACGTTCCAGGAGGAAAATTTAATTAAAATTGATTAGCCAGGCAGACTGTTAATGTCTAAGGATAAACTATATAGGCTACAGATCTATTTTAGGATCTGCTGGGTATTGCAATATGGACTGGCCACGGTCAAAGGACAGAATGCTGGACTTATTGGACTTTGGTCCAACTTAACATGGCTTTTCCAGGACATAAAAATTGCCATTTTAGATCAGACTGACTAGTCCATGTAGCCAGTATACTGCTTTCAACAGTGGCCAATGCAGGTCACAAGTACTTGGCAGAATCCAAAAAAAGAGTAGCAAAATTCCATGCTATCCCAGGGACAGCAGTGGTTTTCCCCATTTCTATCTCAATGGCAGACTATGGACTTTTCCTCCAGGAACTTGTCCAAACCTTTCTTAAGCCGAAATACCCTAATTGCTCTTACCACATCCTCTGGCAATGAGTTCCAGAGCTTAATTATTTCATTAAGTGAAAAAAAAATATTTTCTCTTAGTTACCTGAATAAACTCATAAACTGTTCTGAGCTCTCCTGGGAGAACAGTATAGAAAATTGAATGAATAAAATTTACCATTTAACTTCTTAGAATGTCCCTGAGCCTTTCTTATGTTTCTTCATAGAAAAAAAAAAAAACATGTTCACTAGCTAGCCAGGAAAAACAAAGCACATTCTTCAGAAGGGGAACATACACCAGGTTTTGACAAACAGGGAGTAGGGGGAGACGATAGAGTCAGACCTGGTCTTTATAAGCTTTATAGCTGAATCCCTCGACCGACTGGGGACTATGAGATAGCCAAGGTCATTTGGCTCCCACAAAGAAGGTTTATAGCTCAACGCAATGCTTAGCCTGCCTCCCAGGGTCCCTGGATGCACATCTAATTCTTGCTAAAATGTGCAATAACTAAGCAGGACAAGTTGTACGCTAGAACAACTGCTCTCAGCGTCCCAGCGGACGGTGCCTGCAGGCTGCGTTTCACAGCGTGCCAGCTGAAGTCAGTTCATCAAATATGCATGAAGTGTTTATTTAGTGCATCGACAAAATCCCGCAGAGCACCTCCGAGTCCCAGCAATCAGCCATGGCGAGAGGTTTGCAATTTACCAAGGACATCAAATTCCCAACCTGCTTCTTAAATATATATCAGTCCTTCATTGCAATGAAGCAGGGGGGAGGGGGAGAGAAAAGGGGGAAATGCAAGGACTGAGTTCTACATTAAAAAGCTCCTGGATATGGTAAACGTTGTAGAAAAAAAAAGAAGAACCCAAGCCTCGGGGGTAACCTAGAGCAGGGGTAGGCAATTCCGGTCCTCGAGAGCCGGAGCCAGGTCAGGTTTTCAGGATATCCACCATGAATATGTACGAGATGGATTTGCATGCACTGCCTCCTTGAGATGCAAATCTATCTCATGCATATTTATTGTGGATATCCTGAAAACCTGACCTGGCTCCGGCTTTGCCTACCCCTGACCTAGAGCTACAAAAAAAAGAAGAGGCACAGGAGACGTTGAGACCAGCCTTTGTCAAGGGCACTGCATTTTTATAACATGTTTTCAAATTACTCAGGTATCATGAAAGCAAATGTTTGAAATCCATATTATATATTTTTTAATATGTTTTTATAAAAATGTTCTTTTGTGGTTTTATTGTTTTTAGTTTACACATATGGCCTCTTTTAACAAAGCCGTTTAGCGCAGGCCGCTGCAGTAACAGCCCCAAAGCCCTTGTAAAACAGGCCCATAATCTCATGGATATTCAATTTAGATATTTATTTTATACTAGTGTTTTAGCCCGTTACATTAACAGGTACTAGTAAAGCCTCCTTTCCTCACATGTCCCCTATTTTCAGCCCCAGCTCTAAACCCATTTTTACCCACCTCCCCCAGCCCTCTTCTACCATCTGTTCCCTTTCAGCTCGAGCCCCCTTTTCTCACCAGCAGCATTTCCCTCCCCACTCCACTTCCTTGTCCAGCAGCACCTCTTCTCTGCTCTCCCTGTCCCTCTTCCCTGCTCTGCCAAAAAACAGAAATGTGCAGCCACCCCTGGATAAGACGATTAACATACCTTTTGTAAAAGAGACTTCCACATTGCTGCTAATATTCAGATGCCTGAGCTCTTGAGAGGATAGAGAATGGTTTACTGGGTTTGTCTTGTCTCTAGGCTGGGCTGTGCTGTTGAATCACTGCTAATATTCAGATGCCATCTCTCTGTCTCGCAGCGGGCTTGCCGGCTCCGGACAGACAAAGTTCATTTTTTAGTTCAAAGCCGACGCTGCGTCTCCTCTCTCGATCCCCGCCAGTCGGAAGTCTTCTCTGACTCTGGTAAGGTTCGATAGAGGAGCCGCAGCGGCGGCTTAGAACTAAAAAATGAACTTTGTCTGGCCGGAGCCGGCAAACCCGCTGCGAGACAGAGAGAAGCGTGGTAAGCGCGCATGCACACTCTGCCGGCCACGGAACTACAGCTCAGGCATCAAGGCAGTAAGAGTGCGCATGCGCGCTTAGCGTTTTATTATATTAGATACTTACCTTTTACCATACATTTTCTCACGTCATCGTCTAGATTTATTCATTCATTTTGTTTGTCTTTTTAATGTTTTTGTTTCATTGTTTAGCATTTTTTCCCCCATATTTTCTATATTTGCTTTGAACTAAAATAAATTGGCCTTTACTTTTTAAAAAATTTAAACATTTAGGGCTCCTTTAACTAAACTGCGTTAGGGCTTTAATGCACGGAATAGCGCGCACTACACTGCCCCGCGCGCAAGACCTTAACGCAAGCATTGAGCTGGCATTAGTTCTAGAAGCGTAGCGCATGGTAATTTCCTGCATGCGCTATAAACGCTAGCGCACCTTAGTAAAAGGAGCCCTTAGTGAGTGTAATAATTTCACAATGTATTTCTATTTCATATCATTTTGGTTTGTTTAGCTTGTTAATTTAGCTTGTTAATTTAGTTTGTTTAGCTTGTTAATTTTATCTGTCAATTTAGCATATTGATTTTATCCCTCTTGCACTTAAGTATTTATGGGGTCCTTTCCCTAAGGCGCGCTAGCCGTTTAAGCATGCGCTAAATATTAGCATGCGCTAAACGCTAACATGTTTATTATAGTCTAAGGACGCTTTAACATTTAGCGCGCCTTAGTAAAAGGACTCCTATATGTCATATTGATTCCATCTTGCATCAGGGAAGAACTACAAGATATAGAAAAGAGAACAAAAAAGGATAAAACAATAGGGGTTATGTTATATTAGATCAATGCTTGTCTACATCAATTGGGAACAGTAACTCGAGTGACTGTTTTATTACGAGCTTGAAACAGCTCACTCGTGGTCTCGATCAAACACATTATAAAGCAGTCACTCGAAGGCTGAAGCTACTTTCCCACCTATAACATAGAATATAGGTAGGATAGATTAGATCAGGGGTGGCAAAGTCCCTACTCGAGGGCCTCAATCCAGTCGGGTTTTCAGGACATCCCCAATGAATATGCATGAGATCTATTGGCATACAATGAAAGCAGTGCATGCAAATAGATCTCATGCATATTCATGGGGGAAATCCTGAAAACCCAACTGGTTTGCGGCCCTCGAGGAGGGACTCTGACACCCCTGGATTATATAGGCATAAAGGTGGATGATATAGTATATAACTACTTGTTTCAATGAGATTTATATTTATAGTGAAAATTCATTGAGAAGATACCGAGTGCTAGTTACTTCCTCTTAATATACCCATTTAACTTTAGCCATGAATTTTCAGTGGCATCACATACAATGTAAATGCTACTAAAACTTCATTTATCCTTATTGCAGTTGGCCTGTGGCCAAAATTTGACCTCATTCTTTCTATGATAAGCGTAATCAAGGTACAGAGAAGGGTGACAAAAATGATAAAAGCAATGGACAACTTCCCTACGAGGACAGGCTAAAGCGGCTGGTTATCTTTGGCTTGGAGAAGAGATGGCTCGGGGGGTATAATTGAAGTAGCTTGGATGGTGGGGGTGGTGATGTGGAATCTTTTCTATGCCATTACAAGGGCTTTGAAAGTACAGTGTTCTGCATGGAGAGATGGGGTCATGGTAGTTGAGGTCGTACAGAAGGCGGATTGCGGAGTTTTGGACTCGCTGAAGGCGTTTGAGTTTTTTGCTAGTTATTCCATTGAATATGGAATTACAGTAGTCCATTTTGGAGAGTACATAGGCATATAGGAGTTGGGCCAGATCAGGTTTAGAGACATATGGCTTAATCCTTATTATTTGGCGCAGATAGTAAGAGATGATAGAGACCACATATCCTCCTAGTTGAAATTTTTAAATAAAGTTGCTTTGCCAAGTAACAGGTAAAGCTCCTTCAGTTGATGTAAGAAATAACATTCGTACCTCTCCTTGGGCTACCTGAATCGACAGATGGCTCTATGGAGAAGCAGTTAACGCATTGCTTTTATGAACTGCAGTGCTGATTTAAGCCTCTCTCAATGCCATGTGACTTAAAAAAAAAAAAAAAAAAAAAGGATGACCACTGTGATAAGAATGGGGCAGCTTGTTCAGGAGAAGGGTTGCATAGCCGGACAGACAGACCACACTCTGGGCATTCAAGGAAAAAACCTCTTTTATTCAATAGTAGTGCCAAGCCTGTTTCTTCACAGGCTCCTATAAGTTTGGGTTCTTCAAAAGCAAACAGTTAGGCTTTTCCCCAATCTTACTCAAACAAAAGTCCCCTTCACCATAGGACGTGCCACGCCCCCAAACAGTCTTTTATTCCATGTGCAGGGAACAGTTAGGCAGCGTTATATCCCAGGTCTTAGCAGGCACTAGAACAAAGGCAGGGTTGTGAAATACAGTAGTCTTACTTCCTACAAACTCTGTCGGTGCCCTTCAACCAGCTTCTCCAGCTCCTGGGTTCCTTCTAGCACCCCACCCCCCTCCTCCTGGGTCTGGCTCGACCTTTTAAGTTTCCCTGAGTCACTTCCTGGTTTCCTACTTTTCTCCCCTCCCCCCTCCCTGGGAGAAACTCTTTCTCAGTGCTGCTGTGGTTGTGACATAATTTAGCCAGGAAGAAGAGTGCCGGGTTTTCCCGAAGTTTATTCTGAGTCTGAGCAGCAGTGTCAAGTAGGGGAAGTGGCAGGGTTTCAGACACTCTGTCACAACCAGATTGCATTTTCTTTTTAAACAACACAAATGTTTACAAGACAAAGTGCGACAGCGTTCTTAAGAAAAGCTGATCTTGCTCTATCTGCCTCTTCAATAACTGCTGGGTAAGTACTTTTGCTGCTTCATTGCAGCATCTACAAGGGGTGCATCTTCTCCACATCTGTTCTGCTACTCCTACACTACCTAGGCTTCGTCTGCAACCTGCACTACTGCTGTATTCTCTGTATCCTGCTGCAATTTGTTGGTTTTTTATTTTTTTTTTTTGCTGTTCATCGCGAGACATCTCTTCCTATTCAACTGCATTATGTTTTTCTTTGAAACACACAATGACTGAATCTTCTTTCCAGTGACAAGCTTCCTTTGAAAAGCCTTGATGCCGCTCTATTCAGAGTCTGGATATTCAGCATTTGTAGGTTCAAGTTTAATTTATTAAAATCTAAGCGGTTT
The DNA here is from genome assembly GCF_902459505.1 of Geotrypetes seraphini. Lineage (NCBI taxonomy): Eukaryota > Metazoa > Chordata > Amphibia > Gymnophiona > Dermophiidae > Geotrypetes > Geotrypetes seraphini. Next base: position 168,391,223 of record NC_047092.1, on the reverse strand, counting down.
ACAATATAAAATATAAGAGGGGAGGTAACAGACACAAACAATTTAACAGAAACATGACTGGACAGACATACCAAGAAACATGGAAAGAAAAAAAAATGGAATGGTTAAAATTTCGTCTGGGGTATGGAGAAAAGGAAAAGGATAATAACAAATAGGTATGGGACAAAAAATAATATACTCTATTGTTACCCAAGCCTATTGAACTATGAGCAAAACACCAGAAAGAAGTAATATGCCTTTTGTTGCGTCTTAGATGTCAAAAACGAACTTTCAGTGCGGAGATAGTAAGGTAAAGAGTTCCAAAGTGTGGGAGCCATAACGGAGAATAAAGAGTTCCTGTGAACGTCGAGAAATAATTGTCTAAAAGAAGGAACGACCAATAACTGTTGTTGTGATAATTGAAGAGTTCTTTGTGGAGAATATTGAACCAAAAAAACTAAGTAAAAAACATAAAACCATAAGAATACTGGGTCAGACTAATGGTCCATCGAGCTCAGTAGCCCGTTCTCCCAGTGGCCAATCTAGGTTCCTAGTACCTGGCCAAAACCCAAAGAGTAGCAACATTCCAGCATCTCAAAAATAGCAACATTCCAGAGCTGAGATTGTGATGTCATAATGCTTCATTCCATAGTGCCTCAGAGCCAGCCTCATCAGTGATGTTACAATGGCTTGATTGCCCTATACTTGGCTCATGCAAGAACATAAGAATAGCCTTACTGGGTCTAGCCCAGTATTCCATCGTCACAGTAGTTAATCCAGGTCACCAGTACCTGGAAAACCCCCAAATAGTAGCAACATTCCATGCTACCGATCCATGGCAAGCAGTGGCTTCCCCCATGTCTTTTTCAATAACAGACTATGGACTTTTCCTCCTGGAACTTGTCCAATCCTTTCTTAAAACCAGCTACGCTATCTGCTCTTACCACAACCTCTGGGAGACCATTTGATAATATTTAATGGGATGCCGAGGATGGCCGGGAAGCCAATGACTGTAAAATACAAGGGCTGCTGTTTGAACTGAAGTTTTCCAACCCTGGGCTTTGAAATGTTTTCCTATTTGCGCATCATTACCTGTTCTCTAACCTATTTTGCTGGTTCTGTTGTTGATAGCACTCATGGCCTGTCGTGTTGCTTTCAGGGCTGTCTGGAAAGGAAACCCACTGCGGAGTATATGCTTGTCTATATTCGTTTTTTATAGGTGTTTGATATCTTTTGTGCGGTTTGCTTCATACCTTTAACACCATGGACCCCTGAGGAAGGCGTGTTGTCCGAAACACGGACCGTGTCGGGTCCCTTGGTTGGTAATAAGAGGTTGTATATTTTACTGCACTTTTATTTATTTAATAACCAACGCCTGTATCTTGTACATCATCAGCAGTTCGTTCGTTGTCTTTTGCTTGCTTCACTGCAGATTACGTTGGATTTCTCTTTTAAGGAAACCCTTGAACCATCACCAGTCAGATCCTTTGACTAGAGTGGAGAAATTGGGCCCTTTTTGTGCGTTTCCTAGCAAGTCAGACCTGCCCAGTGTTGCTTTTCATCTCTGATCTTCTAGCGTACGTTAAAGAGTTTACAATATTTCCACTTTAAGGGGAGAATACATCAAGCAGCATTAAAGCTTTCAATCGCAGAAAATGGCCCCTACCGTAAACAGCCCCTAATGCTGCAAGGCCAAAAATAGTGCAGTGAATATTTAAGTCACTGCACATTACTAAATAATAAGATGCGAAACACATAAATGCATGTTTTGATTCCCATTATCATGCAAAGTGCCTAAACTTTAAGGTGACATACTGCAGGTCATGCTACGGCCCAAAAACAATCATAATAACCCCAAGCTCTTTGAGGTTAATTTACTGTCCAGGAGGATCTCCCAGGATGCCAAGATAAAGTCTCCTCCCCTTGGCTCGAAACCCCCGAACCGAGACAGCCACTAGGGTTCATATTACAGGGTTGCACGGGGACAGAAATCCCCACCAGGATCCTCTCCGTCCCTACACGTCCCCGTCAGGATCCTCTCCGTCCCCACCAGGATCCTCTCCGTCCCCACCCATCCCCGCAAGGAATTATTTCCATCCCCGCCCGTCCCCATAAAAAGCAGCAATTAATTTATTTAAAAAAAATGTAATTTATTTCTTATATACCGCTAAACTCCGTTAGGATTCTAAGCGGTTTACAGAAAAACAGGCAATAGGGTGCATTAAAATTATAAGTAAAATAGGTACTTAGAAATTCCCTTACTGTCCCGAAGGCTCACAATCTAACTAAAGTACCTGGAAAAATGACAATTAGTAGAGTAATGAAGAAATAAAATAGAGAATAGATGAGAAAAATAAGAAAATAAACATTCTAATAAGACTACAATGATCTAAAAGACTTTGAAAGGTTGAAAAAAGAGGGGAGATAAGAATAGATGCAGAGAGAGAACCGTTGAAGCAATAGAAATTTAAATGAAATTTGAATGGTAAAATAAAACAAAATAAGTGGTAAAACAATAAGTGAGATTAAAAAATATATCATAAACTAAAAAGAAGAAGTGAAAATAAAATCAAAACAGTCAAAACTGAAGTCCAGCTTGAACGGGCCCCCGAGCCAACCGTTGGTCCGATGGCCGGACTGCAGCCCTCCTCCGTCGGCTCTCCCCTGCTGGAATGGGGGAGGAGCGAAGACAGTGTCGGGTGCCCCGCTGGAACGGGCCCCCAAGCCGACCGTTGGTCCGATGGCCGGACTGCAGCCCTCCTCCGTTGGCTCTCCCCTGCTGGAATGGGGGAGGAGCGAAGACAGTGTCGGGTGCCCCGCTGGAACGGACCCCCGAGCCGACCGTTGGTCCGATGGCCGGACTGCAGCCCTCCTCCGTCAGCTCTCCCCTGCTTGAATGGGGGAGGAGCGAAGACAGTGTCAGGTGCCCCGCTGGAACGGGCCCCCGAGCCAACCGTTGGTCCGATGGCCAGACTGCAGCCTTCCTTTGTCGGCTCTCCTCTGCTGGAATGGGGGAGGAGCGAAGACAGTGTCGGGTGCCCTGCTGGAACGGGCCCCCGAGCCGACCGTTGGACCGATGGCCCGACTGCAGCCCTCCTCCGTCGGCTCTCCCCTGCTGAAATGGGGGAGGAGCAAAGATAATGTCGGGTGCCCCACTGGAACGGGCCCCCGAGCCCACCGTTGGTCCGATGGACGGACTGCAGCCCTCCTCCGTTGGCTCTCCCCTGCTGGAATGGGGGAGGAGCGAAGACAGTGTCAGGTGCCCCGCTGGAACGGGCCCCCGAGCCAACCGTTGGTCCGATGGCCAGACTGCAGCCTTCCTTTGTCGGCTCTCCTCTGCTGGAATGGGGGAGGAGCGAAGACAGTGTCGGGTGCCCTGCTGGAACAGGCCCCCGAGCCGACCGTTGGACCGATGGCCCGACTGCAGCCCTCCTCCGTCGGCTCTCCCCTGCTGAAATGGGGGAGGAGCAAAGATAATGTCGGGTGCCCCACTGGAACGGGCCCCCGAGCCCACCGTTGGTCCGATGGCCGGACTGCAGCCCTCCTCCGTCGGCGCTCCCCTGCTGGAATGGTGTTAGATGGTGTTACAGGGTTTGGTTTTGTTCTTTTACTTTTCCCATCTGTAGCAAATACAGTATCCAATGTAAGTTGTTTTCTTGAAGCCATCTGAAATCACTTTAGTTAAACTGAAGGGATTAAATAGTTATAAAATCTTTAGTGAGAATGTCCAGGGAGAGGAGCTCTGCACTCAAACTGCCATCCTCCTCGCCTCCAAGTTCCGGAATCTGACAGGATCATCAATTCCAGTTTCTTTTGTGTTTGCGCTGCTGTTTTCCTTGTGGAATCTCTTTGGTGGAACCCTCTTTTTGTTTTCTGTTCAGGTAATTAACTTATAAACCCCCTCTTTTACTAATGCTGACTTGTCCATTATATTATATGGACGAACCCTGCTTCCAAAGCCTTCCATCCCTGTGGGAGTCCCGTAGGCTAGAGGGGGTGTCCCCGTGGGATAGGGGGGATTCCCGCGGGACCCCCACGATCCCCGTTCCCGTGCAGACCTCTAGTTCATATTTCCATAAAAGGCCTGGCTGGCACCCCCTCCCCAACCACTACAGGAGGATCTTGAGGGGATGTCTTGTGGGCCACGGGGGGGGGGGTCTTTACTCCAGCGGCTGTTCTACCTAGCTGTACCATCGCAAACATGTTTTGCACTGGCCTGTTGTACGGTATGGCTAGGTAGACCATTTTTGACGACGAGAGTAGGATAGAACAGCAGCCCGATGCTCCTGGGCCACAGGAATAACGCTGCTTGCGATGTGGCTTGCAGGCAGCATTATTCCTATAGGACAGGATTCAACAACCTAGGTTACTGGGATACTGCAGGTTGCTGAATTCCTCCACCCCCCTTCCAAATGTCAAATGCAATTTGGATGCCCAATCTAATTCTCTAAGGTCTTCCTGTAATTTTTCCACAGTCCACATGTATTTTAACAACTTCAATAGTTTTGTGTCACGGAGATTACATAGAAACATAGAAATAGACGGCAGATAAGGGCCACGGCCCATCTAGTCTGCCCACCCCAATGACCCTCCCCTACCTTTCTCTGTGAATAGATCCCACGTGTCTGTCCCATTTGGCCTTAAAATCAGGCACGCTGCTGGCCTCAATAACCTGAAGTGGAAGACTATTCCAGCGATCAACCACTTTTTCAGTGAAAAAGAATTAGTGCAATCTTAAAAAAGAATGAATAAGCACCACAGGATCGGCTAACAATCACACCAGCCAGGAAAGAATGCAAATAAAGATGTATTTTGCTATCCGCTGCTTTGTGGTGAGGAAGGTAAGCAAGTATCCTTATTCCTCGCTAAACTGTTGCTGTAAAACAACATTTTGATCACCGTTGGTAGTGTCATTTTATGATAATAGTAGCTGCAGGTTGCAAATTATAGCCCAATCTACAGTTAACAGTGCATATTTTGTTAGATTAGCTCCTATAAAGCAGTGGTCTCAAACTTGCGGCCCGGGGGCCACATGCGGCCCACCAGGTACTATTTTGAGGCCCTCGGTATGTTGATCAGAATCACAAAAGTAAAATAAAACAGTTTGTTGCTCATATGTCTCTTTAGCTATAAATGACAATATTATTATTAAGACTTAAGGCTCCTTTTACAAAGCCGTGCTAGCGGGGTCAACGCGCGCTAACCCCCACACTGGCCAAAAACTGCCGCCTGCTCAAGAGGAGGCGGTAGCGGCTAGCGTGTCCGGCGGTTTAGCGCGCGTGCTATACCATGCGTTAAACCGCTAACGCGCCTTCGTAAAAGGAGCCCTTAGCCAAAAGGAAAGATTTATAAACTATAAAGAGTTTTACCTCATGCAAAATTGTCATTTCTTTAATAAGACATTAACTATTTTTTTTCTGAGGCCGCCCAAATACCTACAAATCCAAAATGTGGCCTTGCAAAGGGGTTTGGGGCCACTGTATTAGAGTGCTACATACTTCAGTTGCTATGAATGGATGTCCTCTCCCTAGCTCTAATATGTTAAAAGAAATGCATCATACTCCTTTCCTCTTGGAATCTATCAAAAGCCAACTGATGTAAATCTCTCTTGCACAACAGGCAACCAAATAAATTAGTGGCGTGTCTCAAGGATCAATCCTCTAGACTGCGCCGTTTCAATAGCATTGTGATGATGACTGCGAAAGGAGTTGGAAGGGGAAAAAAATTTGTCTTGTTGCAAATGGCTAACATCTTCCAACCCTGAAGGATTAAACAGGATGAGTGATCTATGGAAACTCAAGAAAAGGTCAAATGCTTGACAATTTAAGATTCACTGTTGAAAAATGTTGGAAAAAAAAAAAAAAAGAGAGAGAGAATTGCAAAGCCAGGGATTTGAGAAACCTGAGGGAATGGTGGTGCATGATATGTACGAAAGGCTGATTTGTACCAACACATCAAGATCACCAACTCATGATTTTCAAGTTGCAAAACAGGCTGTGAAATGCAGAGAGCGAGACAATCTCCCCCCCCCCCACCCCCCAAGAAAAGAGGAAATAATAAAAAAGAATCTGTATGCAGGTTTATTTTATCTCTCACCAATTGAACCTTACTTCTAAGAAAGGTATAATTTAACATACAAATTAAGGAATCAAGCTATCTTCTAGCATGGGGAATTGTCAGAGTTCTGCTACTTAAAGTGGGACAGTGACAATACAGATATATTGAGGTGCAATATGCCATTGCAGCAGTGGAACATAATTATTTGCCCAAGAGGTGTCGGTGGTTTTCAACCCACTGCTCTCAAAGCTCTTTGTGGTCACCCAGACACCGTTTAGCTTTTATCCACGTTCCTTTTGGAGCCTGGTTCTAATTCACAATATATTTTATAATCCACAAATGTGCCTCTAATCATTGAGTGGCTACTGTCCTGGACCCCCCCGAGGAAGGCGTCTTTAGCCGAAACACAGATCATGTTTGTGCACATGTGGATTTTAATGCAACTTCTTATTGACCGAATAAACGCCTGCTTCAAGAACATCTTCTCCAGTTTCTTTTGCTGTTGTTGGACTTTCATCCACTGTGGAACTGTTGGGTTTTTCTTCTTTTGCTGTTCACCCATTTTATTTAACATACACTATCACTGTTAGTAGCGTAATTGCATCATTTGACAGGCTTTTGCAATTTTTGCCAACTGCTGGCTTAAGATTTCTGGGGATCAAACTATGGTGATTAATCTGACTGATAAATGGCAAAAAAAATAACCAATTTTAAATCAAGTCAACTGCATAATGGCTTTCTACAGCCAAATGCCGGCTTGAAGTCAACATGTTATTGGCAGGTGTTGCACTGCTGTTTCGTACTTCGACTATCAAGGATCACTTCCAAGTTAGACAAGTAGGCCTTATGCGAATGAAGTTCTACGTACTTATTTTCTCCATCTGCACATGATTTGTCAACCTGGACCTTATTTCACGCCATCAAATTCATGCTCTCATAACAAGCAGACAATTACATACAAATTAGAAGGTAAGAATGGCCATACTGGGTCAGACAGATGGTCCATTCAACTTAGTATTCTGCTTCCAAGAGTGGCCAAGACAGGTCATATGTTCCTGGCAGAATCCCTAAAAGTAGCAAGATTCCAGAATCCTAAAGAGTCGCAACATTCCATACTACCAATCCCAGGGATAAGTAGTGCTTTTTCCAATGTCGATCTTAATAGCAGATTATGGACTTTTCCTCCAAAACTTGTGTAAACTTTTTTTAAACCCAGATATGCTAACTACTGGCCCCTCATCCTCTGGCAGGGAGTTCCAGAGTAGAGAATGACATGGTGACAAAATTCATCACCGTTCCCGTCCCCGCGAATAACCGCGGGAAACCACCTTCATGTCATTCTTTAAGGAGAGAGGGAAGAATCAGAGTATGAATAGCCACAACCACTGACCCGCAAGCTTTGCTTTGAAGAATGCTGGTGTAGAAGGACTGAGGTTGAAATTGACACTAAAAAAATGGCATGGGATTATTTCCCGCGGTTATCCGCGGGGATGGGAACGGTGATGAATTTTGTCACCGTGTCATTCTCTATCCAGAGCTTATCAATTTATTGAGTGAAAAAAATATATATATTTTCTCCTATTCATTTAAAAAGTATTATCATATAACTTCAAGGAGCGTCCTAGTCTTTGCACTTTTTGAAAGAGTAAACAAATTCAGATTTACCTGTTCCATTTCACTCATGATTTTGTAAATCTCTATTATAGCCCCCCACCTCGGACATCTCTTTTCCAAGCCTTCTTAAGGCTTTTCTCATACGAGAGGAGTTCCATCCATTAATAATCCTTGAAACAGAGGATTACAGTAAAATCTAATGGCAAAAGGATTCAACTACGTCAAAATACACTAACATATTTAACTGAATTGAAGAGACTTTGGTCACATTAGTGCCAGTTCTTGGAGGCTCACTTTGGTTACAAGTTGAAGCTAAACCCAAATTGGAGACTGTATCTGGCAAAGGACATAAGAAGATTTGAAGCTGTCCAGAGGAAGGCGACGGATATAGTAGGTTTGCATCAAAAGACATACGAGACTGGAATCCTTAAATATGTATACCCTAGAATAGAGGAAAGGAGGGACAGGGAAAATATGATTCAGACTAGAGAATGACATGGGGACAAATTTTTTGATGCCCTTATGATTTTAAAGTGTTTGAGGCTTGTGCAAGTGAGGACAGAGCTTGCAGGAATGGGGCAGAGACAGGAAAAGAACTCTCCGGGATGGGAAAATGAGTTCTTGCGGGGATGGGGAAAAATTTGTCCCCATGTCATTTTCTAATTCAGATGTTCAAATACTTGAAAGGTATTAACGTAGAACAAAAATCTTTTCCAGAGAAAGGAAAATGATAAAACAAGAGGGCATAATTTGAAGTTGAGGGGTGGTAGACTCAAGAGTAATGTTAGGAAATTCTTCTTTACGGAGAGGGTGGTTGATGTCTGGAATGTGCTCCCGAGGAAAATGGTGGAGAGGAAAACGGTGACAGAGTTCAAAAAAGCATGGAATAAAAATAGAGGATATCTAATTAGAAAATGAAGGATGTAAATTAAAGAACTAAAATCGGTATTGGACAGACCTGCATGACCTGTGTCCCCGTATATGGCCATTTGATTGATGATGGGCTGGGGAGGGTTTCGACGGCTAGGATGGTTTAGATGGGCTGGAGTGAACTTTGACGAAGATTTTAGTAGATGGAACCTAAACACAGTACCAGGCAGAGCTCTGGGTTTCTGGACCAAAAATATCTAGGAGAAAGGACAATTTACATTAAATCAGTAATTTAAAGAGAGGACCAGTCGGGTCTTTATCTGCCGTCATTTACTCTCTATGTTATCTCTAGATTATTTTATGTTCCTTAATTTGTAATAGATTTTTAGTCTCACATTTATTTGTATTCATGGATTGCTTTATTACTATGAACCAAGCAGCATATCAAAAGAATAAATAGCATACAACAAACACATCCTTCTGGGCAGCAATTCATGTCAGAAATCTTAATACTCCCTGTAGTTTTCTTCACTGTTTTAACCTAGAATATTCCAATGTCTCACCTCGGAAGATAAAGTTCCACTTTCTGTTTCCTTACAGATTTGCCCCACTCTGCAATTGATTGGGCTTTCAGAAGAGGCTCAAAGGCGATCAGGGGCACTTCTTGTCTGGAAAGTATTATCATCATACTTAACTCATCCCCTTCATATGGTATATCCAAAATTTGGAATGTGCCTCCTGCATCATTAGAGCCATCACTGATTTCCGCTGAAAAGAAAAGGATAAAAACATCCCTAAACTTTATTCATTTGAACTTGTCACACTGTAAGGAAGCTCAGAGACAAAGTAGATTACACTGAACATATTAAATCAGACAATAAGATGCCTTCTCCCTCTCTATCTCTCTCTCTTTTTTTTTTTTTTTATTATTAAAAGGGTCTTAAAATTACTCAGCATCTTATAGTTCTCAGGAATTCCAACCTATTGCACCAGTCACTGAAGATGGCAGAAGTGAGCATCAGACTTATGGAAAACCATTTTGAAGAGGTGGCGCCTGCCGGCAGGAGGGAATAGGCATCCTTCCAGCTGGCCTTGGACTGAGGTGTGGGGGGTTCTCGGGGGGGGGGGGGGGCGCAATGCCTCCTGATGGGGGAGGTTGTTAGAGGAGTGGGAATCATCGGTGGCGGGAGGGAGTGGGTATCCCTCCTGCCGTCCTTTAATTCGGGGGGTCTTTTTTTTATGTGCAGGTGTATTTTGCGTGTGTGCTGATCACTATCACAAGCAACTTATCATATGTAAATATAGTGACCCTCTGCAAACCTCATTTGCATGCACTGGTTTTTGAGAACGACTCGCCTTTTGTAAAATGTTATATTTACGACCACAATAGCGGTCTGTCGGATTTTATCGCAAAGTTTCAAGAATTTTCCTCCTCAGAGCGAAATTCTGTAAGGGCCGCCTAAAGTTAGGTGACAACCTGGGCCAACGAAACATCTTTTTACTTGGGAGGGCCAAATAAACCAAACTCTGTCTCTACCCCCAGTCTTCCAGGCTACTGATGCTGTATGGGATAAAAATTTGAAACTGCAGTTGCCCACCCCGATCCACTTCAGAATAATACAAAAAATTACAAGATGAAAACAGTTATCATGCCCAAAAGTTATCATCACGAACGAAAGGAAGCCCAAATTCTCCACAGTCAAAAAAATGGAAGCCCAAGAAACAAAAAGAAAAAACAAACAAACTGTGGAGTCCAATGAGCTCGACAAGGCGTTTATTTAAAACATCATAATATCAATAAAAGCAAAATAATCTCCACTTCACTGAGTGACTGACATATGGTGGAATGCAGACCCGGAGATTGTTTTGTTTTTACTGATTTTATGATATTTTAAAATAAACGCCTTGCCAAGCTCATTGGACTCCACAAAAATTACCACCACCTTGTAAAACAAAATTAAGGGCCTGTTTTACAAAGCCACGCTAGTGGCTGCAGCGCGGCAACAGCCCCGAAGCCCACAAAGATTTAAAGGCAACTACTATAAACTATAAAATTAGGTCACAAATAAAACAGTAGCATCAAATACACAAATCGTAATTAAAACTAGGAAAATAAAAATCAACATAAAAACCATCCATTATAAAAACCCTATTTTATTTATCATATATCGCCCACTGCTAACATTATCTACCCACTACGATCTCATTACTAGATAGGACTTCAATGAGAAACCAAGGTGGCAAGGGAGCCCCTTCTGGTGATTCAGACAGGTCGTGACCTATTTGGGCCGCCGCGGGAGCGGACTGCCGGGCAGGATGGACCTATGGTCTGACCCGGCGGAGGCACTGCTTATGTTCTTATGTTCATCCTCTCTTTCAACAATATCTACACACCGGAGACAATAAAAAAGTATACTAATATATACCCGACATCTTTAAATTCCATTCCAGCCCCCTTCCTAATCAATCATCATTTGTACATACCCCCAACATATTTAAATTGATTCCCAGCTCCCCCAGCATTGTTAAATTCTGTCCCAGCACCCCCTCCCCCCCACGGCAGTACCTTTAAATGTTGGAGGTTGGTGGACGGCTGCCTGCTGCTTATCGGCACGTCAAGGCAGGCAGCAGCCCTGCGAAGCACCAGCGACAGGCCCAATTAGGGAAGCGTCCGGGCCCAGGCATTAGCGTGCTTGTGTGCCGCGCGCCCCGACAAGCAGCAGGCAGCCGTCCACCGACCTCCAACATTTAAAGGTACTGCAGGGGTTTTTTTTTGTTATTTTTTGTATATTTGCTTCATAAGATGCTCCCTTATTTCCGCCCACTTTTTTTGGGGAAAAAAGTGCATCTTACAGTACCTTCTCTTCTCTCCTCTATATTAATGGAGGAAATTACATACTGCAAGATATGACCAGCAAATTTTATGAGTTGCTTACGTTTTTCAAACCCAGGATATACTGCCACAACTTATATAATAAAAAAAGAAAGAAAAAGAATAAAAGTTGCCTGCATCCTGAAAATGGCAAAGAGAGATCAGAATTAAGTATTTTTACACCACATTCGCTGTTGGTTTAATCATGACTTAAGTGCAACTACTGGGCAGACCCGATGGACCATTCAGGTCTTTTTCTGCTGCCAAATACTATGTTAGTAGGTGACGACATTCAAGGTCTTTCTATTGCTTACCATAATAAAATTCGCCCTCTTGGAACATCATTGGGACTTGAACTTCGGTTTCATCATCTTTAGTAAATGTAAAAGCCTTGGTGTTCTCAGGCCTGAACTGTGATTTCCAGATTCCCTTAAAGTACACAGCATTAACAAGGGCAAGCTCTGTACGATCATCAAAATCTCCTGATGAAAAGACATCACTTATATGGTCTGCAAGATTTAAAAAAAGAAAAAAAAAAGAAAAAAGGAGGATTTAAATAAGTTATTCCTCTATGAAAATTTGCATTAGAGCATGTAAAACTTTGCCGAGTCTATATAATAAAACCCTAAGCGTGCATGCGCACTTAGGGTTTCGTGTTACCTGCCGCCGTGTTTTCTGATCCGTGGTCGGATTCTATTTTAGAACACGGCGGCAGGGAACACTCTGGCCACCCCCCTCCTCCTGCCTTCACTCACCAACCGCTGGAGAAGCGCAGGCAAGCTCTCTCCCTGCATGTGTCCTGGCCGCCCCGATTGCCCTCCGTGACTGTATTCGGCGGCGGGGGAGGCAGCTCTCAGTCCTTCCTGCCAGGCGTTGCCGGAGGAACGTCTCTAATCTTCCCGCAGCGGACCCGGGGGGGGGGGAGGGGGGTGCTGACATTGTGCCTTAGAGCCTGGGCACGAGCTGGCCATGGCTCTCAGCGCGGGTCTGAAGGCGGGTCGCTGAACGCAAAAAAGCTCCTTGTGGCTGGAAGCCTTCGTCAGCTCGCTGAATGCAGTTATGGTGCGCGGCCCCCTTTGCTTCTCGCCTTGCTGTGAGGAGGGGGGAAGCCGCGGGCCTTTAAATGCTCTGGGTTTGGAGCTGGGGCTGAAAATTTGGGGACAAGTGAGGGAAGGAGGCTTTACTAGCACCCGTTAATGTAACGGGCTTAAACACTAGTATGTTATATTACTGTAATATATTACATTACATTAGGGATTTCTATTCCGCCATTACCTTGCGGTTCAAGGCAGATTATAAAAGAGTTATCAAAGATGTATTACAAAAGCTATCTGGTCGATTTCAAGGAAAATACAGAGTAGAGCTGGTTGTTTTGGGGTTGGGGGTTTAGTGGAAGAAGGAATTAAACTTGCTTTAAGTATTTTTCAGGGACTTCTTGAAAAGTATGGTCTTTATTTCTTTTCTAAATGCTTTGTAGTCTGGGGACGCTATCAGTAGATTGGAGATTTGGTTGTCCAGTTTAGCTGCTTGGGTAGGCTAGGAGGCCATCATATAGGGCTCCTTTTACGAAGCCGCGTTAGCGGTTTTAGCGCACGCAGCTTTTTAGCGCGAGCTAAACCCACGCTACACGGCTAGAATCAATGCCAGCTCAATGGCAGTTTAGCGCGCGTTAAACCACTAACGCGCCTTCGTAAAAGGAGCCCATAGTCTTTTCCGTTTAACTTCTTTGATTGGGGGGTTGTGAGTTTTCCTAGTTGTGGTTGAGGTGGTTTGTATGAGGCAGTTGTTCAGGCAGGTTGGGCTGTCTCCGTATAAAGTTTTGAATACACTTGTCCCTCGTCATTCGCGGGGGATACAGGCAGAGCCGGACCGCGAATGCCGAAAAACCACAATTATCCGGCTCTGACCCACCCCCATCTCCCTGCTGCTTTCCCGGCCTTACCTGGTGGTCTAGAGGGCTTTCGGGGCAGGAGCAATTTTCCTACGCTCCTGCCCCGTGCAGATCGCCATCAGGAAATGGCTGTAGGGAGTTCCCGACGTAGTCTCAACAGACTACGGGAACTCCCAGCAGCCATTTCCTCATGGCGATCTGCACGGGGCAGGAGCGTAGGAAGATCGCTCCTGCCCCGAAAGCCCTCTAGACCACCAGGTAAGGCCGGGAAGGCAGCAGGGAGGAAAAAAAAGATGGATTTTTTTTTTACATTAAGATTGGTTTTTTTATTTTCCCCCTCCCCAGAAAAAATCGCGATTATATGAAATCGCGAGTGCAGGAACCGCGAATGGGGAGGGGGAAGTGTAGTAGACAATAGAATTTAAATTATATTCTTTTGACATATATCCTGACAAATCTTCCTAAGGTAGAGTTCAAGGCGGGTTACAGATATTAGTCTTACATAGAACTATTTACTTTATACAATACATATCTACGATCAGAATTACATAGAACTATTTTCTACAATACTTAACGATCAGATTGTTGTTTTAGCATACACTTAAATTCATAAAGTTGCAATATTGTGTTCAGAGATAGGGATTACAAGGTTTTTCAGTTTTATAGGGTAGACTTTTGGTGGAGTCTAGTTTAAGTTGCACCCCTCTTTGAGGTTCATGAAGAGACTTGTTTTTCAGTTGGTGTTTTTTTTCCAAAAGGCGGGTGGAGGTGGGGATTCATCAATGTGTTGTACCGTTACTGTGTGTTCTACGGCACTCCTAAACATCCTTTTCCCTCAGAGCAAATTCCATTTACAGTACTTCCCCCGATATTCGTGGGGGTTCTGTTCCAGGAACCGCTGCGAATCTTGAAAAACCGCAAATACGATTTTTCATGGGGGAGACCGAAGAGGGCAGCGGGAGAGCAGCCGGAGCGCCGTGAGTGCAGGAAATCACTCGCGGTATGCTCCAACCGCTTCTTCCTGCACTAAGTCGGGCCTTATCCTATCAGGAGCTGCATGTCAAAGCAGCTCCTGATTAGAGAGTTGCGCAGGGACAGAAATCCCACCCATTCTCGCCCGTCCCTGCCAGGATCCTCTCCGTCCCCACCCATCCCCGTCAGGATCCTCTCCGTCCCCACCCGTCCCCACAAGGAATTACCTCCATCCCCACCCGTTCTCATAAAAAGCAGCAATTACTTCCAACAGGATCATCAATTCTACAGTTTCTTTTGTGTTTGCGCTACTGTTTTCCTTGTGGAATCTCTTTGGTGGAGCCCTTTTTTTGTTTTCTGTTCAGGTAATTAACTTATAAACCCCCTCTTTTACTAAGGCTGACGTGTCCATTATATTATATGGACGAACCCTGCTTCCAAAGCCTTCCATCCCCGTGGGAGTCCTGTTGGCTAGAGGGGGGTCCCCGTGGGAGTCCCCGCGCATTTCCGCGATCCCCGTTCCCATGCAGGCCTCTACTCCTGATTGGATAAGGCCCGACTTAGTGCAGGAAGAGGCGGTCGGAGCATACCGGGAGTGATTTCCTGCACTTGCAGTGCTCCGGCTGCTCACTCCTGCCTCTCCCGCTGCCCTCTCCTTGTTGGCGGTTCATGGTCAGAAAATACCTCGAATGACCGGGACTGCGAACCGCCTACCGCGAACGACAGGGGGAACACTGTACCACTATCATTTGTCTCATTTCACTTAACTAGTTTTTAATGTATATAAAATATACAGAATCTGGCCCTGATCGAGGGGGCTGTGTAAAGGAAGGTCACTCAAATTCTTTATTTAGCCTTTGATCCACGTTTCTTTGCCTTAGGACTTTTCAGGGACCCCTGAGGAAGACAGGGTAGTCGAAACACGGACCATGTTGGGTCCTTAGTTCCCATTCTTTGGGTCCTAGGGCTCCTTTTACAAAGGCACGCTAGCGGTTTAACGCGCATAATAGCGCACGCTTAGCCGCTACCACCTCCTCTTGAGCAGGCGGTAGTTTTTGGCCAGCGCGGGAGTTAGCGCGTGATGAAGTCATGCGCGTTAACCCCACTAGCGCGGCTTTGTAAATGGAGCCCTTTAATACGTAAACTTGCAACCCGTTCTGAGCTCTCCTGGGAGGATGGGGTATAAAACCAAATAAATAAATGCAAAATCTTTATGCTGTGTTGGGATTTTAAGCTTTTTTTGTGAGGGGGGGGAGGGGGAGAGGAATATTTCTACATCAGCACAAAGAAAAAGTATCTGAAACTTACTACTTGTGTGATTCTCCACCCAATGGTTGATAAGGTTGGCTACAATTGCGTCCTGTTTAAAATCTACATTTTCTATATGTGCGCTGAAGTATTTTTCCATCAGTTGTACAAAAGTGTCATGGAGATGAAATCCATTCTGTACGTAGAGAGCGTTGGCAATGTTCACGGTATAGGGGTTTTCCACTTTTGTTAGTTTTTTGGAAAGATCATTTAAAAATCCAAACTCTTCACCTACAGAAACAGACAATGTGTAGTAAGGAAAAAAAAAATATACAACGAATAAAACATGCATAATTTATATATACAAATATAAGGGAGCCAAAAGCACACTACACTCAAATAAGAAGAATCCATATTTTGATGAATTACAGTGTCTCTGGATTTGCAGTTTTTTCTTCTTTTTGCAGGCTGCCTGAACCTCCCCATACCTTACCTGGTGGTCTAGCAGCGACACGGATCATCCTACGCTCCTGCCCCTTGCAGAGCTGTCATCAAAATGGCTGCTGTGAGTTCCCGTTGTAATCTCGAAAAAAATCAATCCTGGCTATTTTGGGTATTGGGCCACACTAGAGAATGACACGGGGAAAAAAAATCTGTCCCCGTCACTTCCCCGTC
This sequence comes from Geotrypetes seraphini, assembly GCF_902459505.1. Taxonomy (NCBI): domain Eukaryota; kingdom Metazoa; phylum Chordata; class Amphibia; order Gymnophiona; family Dermophiidae; genus Geotrypetes; species Geotrypetes seraphini. Next base: position 168,375,045 of record NC_047092.1, on the reverse strand, counting down.
CCCTTCACCACCATTCCCTTCACCGCCACTGCCAACCCATTCACCGCCCCGTCACCATCCCCGCAGCATCCATATAGGCCTCAGTACTGCAATATTTAGCTTATTCCTTTCTTATAAATCAAAGTTCTGGCTGCTGAACTAGAGAAAGATGTTCAGCTGGCAGGGCTTTGTTTATAAATTTTTATCAACACAACTAATATACTACTTTATCCTAAAGCAAAAAATAAATAAATAAATAGAATTTTTTTTTCTACCTTTGTTGTCTGGTTTCTGCTTTCCACATCTCATTCAATTCCTTCCATCCACTGTGTGTCTTCTCTCTGCATCTCCCAATTGCTGTTACTGTGCCTCACCCTTCACCCCCCCCCCAATTGGTCTAGTACCCATCTTCTTCCCTCCGTTCCCCCATAGTCTGGCATCTGTCTTCTTCACTTCCAGCGTCTTTTCCCCACTCTGTCTTCCACATTTCCCTTCAGGGTCTGTTCCTCTCTACCCTCTTTCAATGTCTATTCTATTCCTTTCTTCCACCACCCTTCCCTCCCTCCTTCACCATCTGTTCCTTTCTACCACCCTTCAGCTTCTCTCGCGTGGCTTTTCTATCTACCTCCCTCCCTCCCTCTTATTTTCGTGGCACGTTACAATGTAATTTGTGCAAGCCACTAGAGCCTGCGAGCTCGGTCCCTGTCCCATCCCTACAAACCATCTCGCTTCTGTGTTTCTATTTTCCCCATTTCTAATATCTCCCCTATGTATCTGGCATTGCCCCCCCCCCCCCCTGTGTCCATATACCATCCCCATGGCATGTCCCCTTTATGTCTCTGTCCCTATGCCCCATGCACATAATTTCCCCTCTTTCTGTTACCTTCCTGTGTCCATATTTCCCCTATCTTCCTCCTCCATACCAGTGTGTCTCTTCTTTTCAACCCCATCTAGCTTCTCTTCCTCTTTCTTTCTCCCCCCCCTGTTTCCAGCATCTGGCTCACCTGCCTGTCCTCCCCTTTCTTTCCTGCTGTGGGTTTCTTTCTTTCCCTTTTCATCCCCTTGGACCAGAATCTTTTTCCCTTTCACTCCCTCCTTCCTAGTGTGAGCCAGGAACACGCGCGATCGCGCGGTCCAGCAGCCCCCACCCACCCAATCGCAGCGTTTAGCCATCTCCCTCCCTCCACCTCACCTTATATGCCAAGTTTGCCGGCTTTCTTTTTCCTGAGCCGCACGTGGGGCTGCGCGAGTTGATCAATCTTCTCCTCTCCTGCAACTTCCTATTTCCGGTTGCATCAGAGGAGAAGATTGATCAACTCGCGCAGCCATGCGTGTGCGGCTTTTTGAACGCATGCAGCTCAGGAAAAAGAAAGCCGGCAAACTTGGCATATAAGGTGAGGTGGAGTGAGGGAGCTGGCTAAACGCTGCGATCGGGCGGGTGGGGGCTGCTGGACTGCACGATCCTTGATGCCTCACTGCAGAAACAAGACCATTCACCGCTCCACGGGGCGGTGAATGGCCTTGTCCCCGTCCCTGCAGCAACTACTATTTTTCATTCCCCATTTCGGCGGGTTACCCGCAGCTACTCGCGGCTAGCCGCGGGTAACAACCACCGTGTCATTCTCTAGGCCACACAGAAGTGATATTGGAAAGAGTTGGGGAAAAGCAAGCTGTGATGTGGTTGCTTGCAATATTTAGGAGCAGTGCCCACAAAACTAAGCAGGTATATAGAACTGTACAAACAGTAGTTCTAACTGTTCTTGCTTAGCTATGCATGTATTGGCCCTTGCATAACTTGCAGCATTCTAATTCCCCGCTGCACATACCCCCAGCCAGGCCTATTTGCTCGATTCCTGGTTGTGTAGCAGCAGTAAAAACAATGTCCACTCGCTCCTGCCCATCACAGCTGCAGAGTACCGAGACTGCCACTAGAGGTCAAAGCAGCCACTGAGAAGGGGTAGCTGTGTCAGGCAGGAGTCAACGGACATCATTCCTGACCAACAACCAGGGATCAGGTACAGGCCTGGGGAGGGGGGTTCTTGATATTCCTGGGAGGGAGGAATGTTGGGACCTGGCCAAATTCGCTTAAGTAGGCCCAGGCTGAATATCAGCCAGTTCCCACATGAATTCCAATGGCCTGTTTGAGACCTGCCAGACACCAATATTCAGTGCGTATTTTGAATATCAGATCTTCCTTTAGCCAGCGCCGGTCAGCATTTACAAAACCGCTGACTATCGCCGACTAAATATTGACTAACATATGCTTTGGATTAAAAACAAGATATAAATGGATTTCAGCCTAACACACTAGAAAATATCCAGTGTAATGACCACTATTTTTTTTCTGAATGGGCTCAACTATTATTTTTCTTTACCAAAGGAGAATAAAAAGACCAAGTGGTGAAGTCCATTAAATTGGTACAAGTAGTGCCTAGTATCCTAGGAAATCAGGAATTCTCCCCGGGGGTACCTGCAACAAGACACTTTACTAAATAAAAATACTACTTATTGCACATGTGCATGAATTGTTACTTACTAAGAGGTCATTTTATTGTATAGTATGCTAATAAATTTAGCGCATACCAATTATTTATTCATCCATCAAGGGGAGCAAGACACTTTATTAAATAAAAATACTGCTTATTGCACATGTGCATGAATTGTTACTTACTAAGAGGTCATTTTATTGTATAGTATGCTAATAAATTTAGTGCATACCAATTATTATTAATTCATCATGGGGAGCTAACTAATTTAGTGCACGCTAAATACTAAGGCACCCATTATATTCCTATGGGTATCTTAGCATTTAGCATGCGCTAATCATTAGCATGCGCTATATCGGTTAGCTCACCTTAGTGAAAGGACCCCCCAAGTGTTGGAGCTTGCAATCTATCCTAGAATTAAATATACATCTAAAAACCTTTAATAAAACAATACCATTTTTGAAGGAGTCGTATCCCAGAATGTGTTTAATTTCCTTCAGGGTGGATCCATGGGCTGCAAGCTCTAGCATTCCTAAAGCGATACAAATACTCAAGGGGGAAAAGATAATATTCTCATTTTCGCCTGTTTTTCGCAGTTTATGGTAAATATTTACTGCCAACTCAGTCATGGTATCCTTGGGTGCATTTGCACTGAAGGTCACAGTGTGCAAAATCAGCAACGACAATAATCCAAGGAAGTTCATTGCTCAAGGTCTGAAAGAGAGGCTCAAATTAGGAACATTGAAAAGTTATGAAAACAAAGAACACAAGATCACTTGACAACATAAGTCCTACATTTTGTTTGAGGGTGGCAAACTATTTTCTAAACATGTTAAAGACACAAACCATATACTTTTTATACAGACAAAGAACTCCCATCTTTAAAATAGGTGACCCCTCTTTCCTATATAGCAAGTACAACGGGATGGGTCGATAGGCTAGAGTGAGCTTGGATGGCAACTTCAGCATTTGGAATCTAGGACAATACCAGACTTTACAGTCTACAGTCCAGAAATATCAATGAAGTGACAAGTTAATGTAATCATGTATTTTAATGGCCAAGCTTATTTTCGCTAAAGGCAAGTTCGACCACGTCTCCCCACTCCTGTCCAAACTTCACTGGCTCCCAGTTCACTCCAGAGTCCTCTTTAAATGTGCCTGTTTAGCTTTCAAGATCCTACATGGCATCCTCCCTAATTCCACTAGATCCTCCCAAAAACTGAAATTATCATTCCCCTCTGCAAAAGGTATATCCCACGTAGGAAAACTAGGAACATCCCTCCCCTTTAGAACCACAGAACTCTGGAACAACCTCACATCCCCGCTCAGAATTTCAAGCTCCCTCCAATCCTTCCGCAAACACCTGAAAATTTGGCTCTTTTCAAAAATCTAACTCCTCCCGCTCTTTGGTACCCTGACCTTCTTTATCTTCCTAGCTCCTTTCCTATAACCCTTCATTGTAGCTCCTTTTCAACCTAACCCTGTAAACCGTGCTGAGCTCTACGCTTGTGGAGATGGTGCGGTATACAAACCTAAGGTTTAGTTTAGTTTAGAACTAATGGACAGACTGGATGGACTGTTCGGGTCTTTATCTGCCGTCATTTACTATGTTACCTGGCAGAAACCCAAAGAGTAGCAACATTTCAGAGCTGAGATTGTGATGTCATAATGCCTCATTCCACCAATGCCTAAGAGCCAACCTCAGCAGTGATGTCACAATGGCTTGATTAGAAGGTAACTTCAGCATTTGGAACCTAGGAAATACCAGACTTTACAGTCTATGGCCCAGAAATATCAAAGACGAGACAAGTTAATCTAAGGGAGCCGGACCACGAGGCAGACCTCGGCAGCGTTTTTGGTTTTTTTTTTTCTCTCTTTTTCTTTGCAGGATCAGCAGGAGAGGCAGAGGGGAGATAGCCTGATCCAGAGAGGCAGAGGGGAGACAGCCGAAGCGAGGAGAGGCAGAGGAGCGGAAGCCTGATCGGGGTCGAGGCGAGAGAAAGCTCCGCCCACCCCCACCGCGTCAGAGGTCGCATCGGTGCCGGGCTCCCCCTTTAAGAAGAAGGGAGCCGGACCACGAGGCAGACCTCGGCAGCGTTTTTGGTTTTTTTTTTTTCTCTCTTTTTCTTTGCAGGATCAGCAGGAGAGGCAGAGGGGAGATAGCCTGATCCAGAGAGGCAGAGGGGAGACAGCCGAAGCGAGGAGAGGCAGAGGAGCGGAAGCCTGATCGGGGTCGAGGCGAGAGAAAGCTCCGCCCACCCCCACCGCGTCAGAGGTCGCATCGGTGCCGGGCTCCCCCTTTAAGAAGAAGGGAGCCGGACCACGAGGCAGACCTCGGCAGCGTTTTTGGTTTTTTTTTTCTCTCTTTTTCTTTGCAGGATCAGCAGGAGAGGCAGAGGGGAGATAGCCTGATCCAGAGAGGCAGAGGGGAGACAGCCGAAGCGAGGAGAGGCAGAGGAGCGGAAGCCTGATCGGGGTCGAGGCGAGAGAAAGCTCCGCCCACCCCCACCGCGTCAGAGGTCGCATCGGTGCCAGGCTCCCCCTTTAAGAAGAAGGGAGCCAACGGCGCCCAGCCGTTCGGCGCGCGGCGAAGGCGAGCGGCAAAGGCGCTCGCCTTAGCGGGAGCGCCTTTGCGAAGAGCCTTAAGAAGAGCCTAATCCAGGGCACCAGGACACCGTAGGGCAAATCCTACATTCTAAACACCCACTGTTCAGATCTCTCTAACATCTATCTCTTCAACTTTACCCTCCAGAGGCCCTAACCTCACTCTCATACTATCTCTCATACTCTCTCATTTACTCTCTCTCGTTTATTCTCTCTCATTCACTCTCTCCCTTTTTTGATATGGCAGGGCGGACAAGGAGTGTGAAACCCACAAGCAAGATCGGCATCCCCTGCACTGAGGTGATCCGGGAGCTGACCACAGCCTACATACAGACGGAGGAGAGCACAGCACCGGGAAAGGACGTCTCCGTGCAGACCGAGACCATCCCACAGCAGTACATTACGGCCTCTACACAGACAGAGGAGGTCGGCCAGCAGGATGACGACATCATCCAGGAACTAAGGAGCCTCAGGGAGGAGGTGAAACGTCTGAGAGGCATCAGAGAGGATGAGGCCTATATCGATGGGATAGTGCAGGAACTATCCCAAATCACGGAACGGGCCCGTGACGGATCTCTCATGGTGACACCAGGGCCGACGACACAGAAACCAACTGCTGGAGTTCAGGAGATGGATGGAGACACTGACTCCTGGCAGTTAGTGACCTCCTCCACAGGTAAACGTAGGAAACCCCCCCTCTCCCCCCCCCCCCCATTTACAATCTCTTCACCTTCTTACTCCTTCTCTCACCAGGGCAGCTTCACATCGACTCCACATCTGAATCTGAAGAACAGATTCCTGGTTTTGCAGGAAGAGACTACCGACGTAGAGCAGGAAGAGACTACCGACGTAGAGCAGGACCAGGATCAACACACATCCCCATCTCCAGGGACAACAGATCGACACCCCCAAAAGAAGCGTAGAGTGATAGCCATCGGGGACTCCATGTTGAGGGGCACCGAGGGACCAATATGCAGACCGGATTTACAGACGAGGGAGGTCTGCTGTCTACCCGGAGCCAGAATACGAGATGTGACCGCCTGTCTTGATCGACTTCTAAGGCCCCAGGATCACTTCCCAATGCTACTCATCCACATCGGAACAAATGACACTGCCAAGAACACCCTGGAGGATATAGCTAGAGACTTCGGAGCTCTGGGAAGGAGGCTGAAGCAGACAGAGGCACAGGTAGTATTCTCTTCAATTCTTCCTGTTAGGGGCAGAGGAAGGGACAGGGACGAACGTATCCTGAAGACGAATGAGTGGCTACAACGATGGTGCCGGGAAATGAACTTCGGATTCCTGAATCACGGTGAGGCACTACAGGGACTACAGGGACCAGACGGACTCCACCTGACCAACAGAGGTAAGAACGTCTTCGGACACCGACTAGCCCGCCTACTTCGAAGGGCTTTAAACTAGGTAAGTCGGGGGTGGGTACCCACTTTTACACCGGAGCAGTAAGTAACAATCCTGAGGTGGCGAACAAAAACTCCGCTTCTAAGTCCGAGGTAAATACCCTTACTGCAACAGATTCGCTAGGAGACACCTTAACTCATAAGGAGCTTAGTAAACACCAAGAGTGGAGAGCTATGTATGTTAACGCACACAGCCTGGGGAATAAACTTCTAGAACTGGAAACAGAAATGGTTAATGCAGACTTAGACGTGGTGGCTGTGTCCGAAACATGGTTCACGGACTCTCATGGGTGGGATATGACTATACCAGGATACAACTTGCTTCGCCAAGACAGAGAGGGTAAGTTAGGAGGAGGGGTAGCACTTTACATCAAAGAGAACATTAAGACAACCAGGATCACGGATGTCAAGTATACTGGGGAATCTATCTGGGTAAACCTGGCCAGAGGCGGAGAAAAATGCCTATACCTTGGTGTGGTATACAGACCTCCTAGACAATCGGAGGACAAAGACGCAGAATTAATCGAAGACATTGAGAATATCACCTTGCGGGGGGATGTTGTTCTATCAGGAGACTTCAATATGCCTGATGTAGACTGGAACACACTCTCAGCGACAACTTGTGATAGCAGGAGGATATTAGCGTCCATGAAGGGAGTACAGCTCAAACAAATGGTGCTAGAGCCTACTAGGGCCCAGGCCATCCTGGACCTGGTACTTACGAACGGGGAAAGCGTCTCGGAGGTCTCGGTGGGAGAAACGCTAGCCACCAGTGACCATAACATGGTATGGTTTAACCTTAGGAAAGGCTTCCCTAGATCTCAAACAAGAACAAGGGTACTCAATTTCCGGGGCACTGACTTCGCACGCATGGGAGATTTCGTTCATCAGACACTACAGGTTCAAGAAGTAACTAATAATGTGGAAGCTATGTGGTCAACCTTGAAGTCGACCCTTCATGAGGCATCTATCCGCTACATTAAATCGGTAAATAAACAACAAAGAAACAAGAGACCCAAATGGTTCACTGATGAGGTCTCGAACCGCGTCAAGGAGAAGAAAAAAGCATTTCTCTTATACAAACGCACCGGGGAGAAGGAAGCAAACATTGAATACAAGACAAAGTCTGCAGCGGTCAAAACAGCAGTCAGGGAGGCCAAACTTCGAATGGAAGAAACTCTAGCGAAGAACATTAAGAAAGGGGACAAATCCTTCTTCAGGTACATTAGTGACAGGAAGAAGAACACAAATGGGATAGTACGCCTTAGAACGCCAGACGGGAATTATGTGGAAACAGATTCCGATAAAGCCAAACTGCTGAATGATTACTTCTGCTCGGTCTTTACCTGCGAGGCACCAGGGCACGGGCCAAGGCTGGAAATGAAGCAAAGCATGGAAGATCCATTTCAGAATTTTGAGTTCACACCTGCTGATGTCTACAGTGAACTGTCAAGACTTAAGGTGAACAAAGCCATGGGACCGGACAATTTGCACCCAAGAGTGCTCAGAGAGCTAAGCGATGTTTTGGCAAAACCGTTAGCAGTACTCTTCAATCTCTCCCTAAGTACGGGGAGAGTCCCCCTGGACTGGAAAACAGCCAACGTCATTCCTCTGCACAAAAAAGGTTGCAGAGCAGAGGCTGCAAATTACAGACCAGTAAGTCTCACATCAGTAGTATGTAAACTCATGGAAACTTTACTTAAAGGTAAACTAGACACGATTTTGGACGAGGGGAACCTAAGGGATCCCTGTCAACATGGATTCACTAGGGGTAGGTCATGCCAATCCAATCTAATCAGCTTCTTTGATTGGGTGACGGGAAAGTTAGACTCGGGAGAGTCTCTGGACATAGTGTACTTGGATTTCAGTAAAGCTTTTGACAGTGTCCCACACCGCAGACTATTGCACAAGATGAAGTCGATGGGGTTAGGTGAGAAACTAACTGCATGGGTCAACGATTGGCTGAGTGGAAGACTTCAGAGGGTGGTGGTCAACGGCACCCTCTCTGAGACATCGGAAGTGACTAGCGGAGTGCCGCAGGGCTCGGTCCTGGGACCATCCCTTTTCAACATATTCATAAGGGACTTGACCCAAGGGCTTCAGGGTAAAGTAACATTGTTCGCTGACGACGCCAAACTGTGTAATATAGTAAGTGAAAGCAATCTCAAGGATAATATGACGCAGGATTTGATCACGTTGGAAAACTGGTCCTCGACATGGCAGCTGGGCTTCAACGCTAAGAAATGTAAGGTCATGCATCTTGGCTGCGGAAATCCATGCAAAACTTACACCTTAAATGGGGAAACACTAGCTAGGACTTCAGAAGAACGGGACTTGGGAGTAATCGTCAGTGCAGATATGAAGGCTGCCAAACAGGTGGAGCAGGCCTCATCCAAGGCAAGGCAGATGTTGGGATGTATCAATAGAGGCTTCATCAGCCGCAAACCTGAAGTCATAATGCCGCTTTACAGAGCCATGGTGAGACCTCACCTGGAATACTGTGTGCAATTTTGGAGACCACACTACCAAAAAGATGTGCTTCGAGCTGAATCTGTCCAGCGAATGGCCACTAGAATGGTCTCCGGACTCAAGAGTCTCTCATACGAAGAAAGACTGGGCAAACTACAGCTATACACTCTTGAGGAGCGTAGAGAAAGGGGAGACATGATTGAGACATTTAAGTACATCACAGGTCGTGTCGAGGCGGAAAGCGATATATTCTTCCCCAGGGGACCCTCGGTCACAAGGGGGCACCCGCTCAAACTCAGAGGAGGGAAATTTAATGGTGACACCAGGAAGTATTTCTTCACAGAAAGGGTTGTAGATCACTGGAACAAACTTCCGGTGCAGGTGGTCAAGGCCACCAGCGTGCTAGACTTTAAGAATAAATGGGACATCCACGTGGGATCCCTATGGGGGTCGAGCTAAGGATCTGGGTCATTAGCACTCAGACTTGATGGGGTGGGTCAGAAGAGTGGGCAGACTTGATGGGCTGTAGCCCTTTTCTGCCGTCATCTTTCTATGTTTCTATTTTTTTAAATGGGTATAACTTATGGGCAGACTGGATGGACCGTTCAGGTCTTTATCTGCTGTCATTTACTATGTTACTTCTGTCACTGAAATCACAACTTCTAAAATTCCTAAAAAGCACATCTACAACTTATCCTAAATCTGATTTATTTTCAGCATGTACAACAGCTACGTCCAAGGCTTGAGCTCTCCAGCCTCTGTAATAAGGGCTAGATTCACTAAGGACACTGATCGTGTCCCGACCACTTTGCAACCCGATTTTCCTCTGACCCGATTCACTTGCCTCGTGGCCGATCATTCATGCAAATGAGGGGAAACGACATGTAAAGTAGGCAGGCAGCAATTCACTAACAAAACACTGGAATACCGACTGAGCTGGCCGATCAAGAAACAAGCGACTGCTGGAGACCAGTTGCTCACGTCCTTTCCGACTGCATCTCCTGCTCTCTGTCCTGACTCGCAACTTTGCTTTTGCCCCGACTCTTCCTTGATGTCCCCGCAGTGCGAACCCATGGTTTTAACCCGCAGGTTTAAAGCGGATTAAAACCATGGGCTCGCAAAAAAGTAAAAAAACAAATGTAAAAAGTTTTCCCAGCTCTGCCGGGCACAGAGGGCGATTGATGGCGCGATTCCGATCGCCCTCATTTGCATGAGGGCGTTTCGTGAATCAGCCTCACGGCCACGGATCGGATCCGATCCGTGGCCTTAGTGAATCTAGCCCTAATTTTTTTTGTTTCTGGGAAGCATTCTCTTCCCTCAGGACACCTCTCTGAGAAAGTGAACATTATTTATTTCTGTGCTTTGGGGACTTTAAGATTGGGACAGAAGAAAATGTGTAGGTTGATTGATAAAACAGTTTTACATTCATAAAAGAACAAATCTTATTCATTAACTAGAGAGTCAAATTCTTTTTTTGCCACAGATTAAAAAACTTAATTGGGCTAGAGCGTTAAAAGATAACCGTGGGATAGCAGAGCCAGGCTTAGTTCAGTCTTCTGGTGCAAAGGCGGCAGACTACATTTGTTACCTAGATAAGATTTTAGACAGTGCTGGAGAGGAGCTGGCTGTCTTGGTACATGTTTTGAGCAAAACATCTCAATTTGGACTTTTAGAGACGGAAGGGTCTAGAACTGTTACAGCTTGAAATCAAGTAATGGCAAAAAAACAACTCCTCAAATACCTACCCAGCACTACAAACATTCATACATAAAATTGGAGAAAAGACCTTGGTGTCTAATAGGGGTGCCAAAAATCACTTCCCGTATAGACAAGCCAATCTCAAAATGCTGATTTTGAGACAGGCAGACACATTCTTGGTCAAAAAAATTCCAAGATAAGTGGAAAAATATTGACGATTATCACTGTCATCTATATCAGTGTTCTTCAACCACCGATCCATGGACCAGTGTCGGTCCATAGAAATTTCCTGTCAGTCCACAGGGCCAGCACATGCATCAGGCCCAAAACAGTTTTCTTCAACCGCCAGTACACGGTGCGATCGATGCGGCATTATCTTTGAATCAGCTCCCTCTTCCTAACTGATTCAGTACACAAAGCCACAGGCAGTGGCTCCTACAGGCATCCTGCGCCTGAACCGGAAGCCTTCTCTCTGATGTTGCAACGTCAGAGGGAAGGCTTCCAGATGAGGCACGGGACGTGCAAGGTGCAATTAGTACTATTATGGGGGCGGGGTCTGGGGTGGAGATTGGGTAGGGTCTGGCCCACAAATTAGCCCAGTGTTCTTTAATTGCTGGTCCACGGACCGATGCCAGTCCACAGAATAATTCTTTTATTTCTGCCGGTCCATAGGTGTAAAAAGGTTGAAAAACACTGATCTATATTATATCAAAATAACATCACACTTATCTGAAAACGTAGTATGCATAGTAGTCTTTGTAGAAGTACTGGGATGTAGAAGCAGGAAAAAACCCGAACAGTGGCAATAAGCAAAGCAGCTATTCACTCCTAACCGTTTGCATTCTATCTCCACAATCTCCAACAGGGCTCCCTGTTTCGCAACCAGCTTCATCAAGGAATTGAGCGTAAGTTAACCAGCTTCACCTCCTGCTTCTACATCCCAGTACTACTACAAAGACTACTATGAATACTACGTTTTCAGATAAGTGTGATGTTATTTTGATATAATATAGACGACAGTGATAATCAGCAATATTTTTCCACTTATCTTGGAGTTTTTTGACCAAGGATGTGTCTGCCTGTCTCAAAATCAGTATTTTGAGATTGGCTTGTCTATACGGGAAGTGATTTTTGGCGCCCCTATCATACACCGAGGTCTTTTCTCCAATTTTATGTATGAATGTTTGTAGTGCTGGGTAGATAATTGGATGTTGTTTGGTTGTATACAGGATTTTGACATCCTTTCTTGCTTTGGAGTTTTTTTTGGAAACCCCCCCCCCCCCCCCACAAAAAAACAACCAACCCCTACATCCTTCAACATAAAAATCTAAGACACTTGATAAACCTTATAAAAAAGTTAAAATAAATAAATCAAGCTATATATATATCTTTCTTGCAATAAAAAGGGTCCGTTATCACATTTTTCTTCAGCATGCATGCTATTTTGCAACTCATTATGTCTATACTAATTCATGTAAAAGAAAATCACACATGACTTATCAACTTAAGCAATACGGTACAAGATCCTTGTTCTACAATGGATTTTAGCATCTAATTTCTTGGAGCAAGAGAATTTAGAGCTTGTACAGATGTTACCAGTTAACACAAATCCAAGGAGTACATCCATATTCTAGAAAATGGAAGCATGAGAAATGAGTCATATTAAATTGTCTCAAGGAAAAGCGCCAGAGTCGCTGCGAAAGCCTTTATCTATCAAAAACTCCTTAAGCATTCTATCTCTGGCTTCTCTGCTGAACCCGCCAAACAGGCCCGTTACCAGTAATCGCGATATCGTCAATAATGGTGACACTTGAAAATTAATAAGGGGTAGGGGACATTGTACACAAACAGATTGGAGAAGGTTATCATACCACGGTACCGGGCCATGGTGCGCCCTCATCTAAAGTACTGAGTCCAGCACTGTCGCCGTACATGAAGAAGGACACGGTACTGCTCGAAAGGGTCCAGAGAAGAGCGACTAAAATGGTGAAGGGGATGGAGTTGCTGTACAGTGAGAAATTGGAGAAGCTGGGCCTCTTCTCCCTTAAAAAGAGGAGACATGATTGAAACATTCAAAATACTGAAGGGAATGGACTTAGTAGAGAAAGACAGACTGTTCACCCTCTCCAAGGTAGAGAGAACAAGATGGCACTCTCTAAAGTTGAAAGGGGATGGATTCCGTACAAACGTAAGGAAATTCTTCTTCACCCATAGTGGTGGAAAACTGGAACGCTCTTCCGGAGGCTGTTATAGGGGAAAACACCCTCCAGGGATTCCAGACAAAGTTAGACAAGATCCTGCTGAACCGGAACGTACACAGGTAGGGCTGATCTCAGTTAGGGCACTGGTCATTGACCTAAGGGCCACCGCGAGAGCGGACTGCTGGGCACGATGGACCACTGGTCTGACTCAGCAGTGGCAATTCTTATGTTCCTTATTTAAAAATGTGATATATTGCTTACCTTTTCCAGACCACAGCAGTCTACAAAATAAAATCCGCTGAATTTAACCACTGACCATCTAAAGTTAGAGGGTGTGATGTTCCTGTATAACAAAGCTGCTAATATTTTTATAAATTGATAGTTAGACGTTTTAGATCAGGCCTTATCCGCTCTTTGTCTTATCTCGACTGACTCCAGACCTCTCCTTCCATCAGATGGAGAAAGAACTATGAATTATGACAACATCACTCTATATAGCATTCTGTGTAGCTTAGCAACCACCAGAACCAAATCTAAATCCCCATAAACACTAGGAGAAAGCCATTTACAGATATACTGTAAACATTTGAAGTATAAATCAACAGAATTACAACTTATCAGACTCCACAGATGACCCTTAAGGGAAGGAATGCTGGCCTAGTTCCTAACCCTCTGTAAGTCTGGTTGTAAGAGAGAGGTTGTAGAGGCTCAGCATTAAAGATAATTTCTGGCAGGCCCAACCCCAGCTCATTTCTTTAGTTATACAGTACTCTCACGATATTCGTGGGGGGTTCCATTCTAGGAACCCCCACAAATGTTGAAAAACCACAAATACGGTTTTTAGCGGGGGAGACAGGAGAGGGCAGCCGGAGCGCCGGCAAGTGAAGGAAATCACTCGCGGTATGCACTAAAGTCGGGCCTCATCAATCCGGGGGGGGGGGAGTATATTTCTCTATTTTTGTATAGTTGTTACTAAGGTGACATTGCATATTTTAAAGTCATCTGCCTTGACCTCTTTGAAAAACGCCCAAATATAAATGATAATTAACATTTTTTCTGTTTACAGTGTGCTTTGTGTTTTTTAAATTTGTATTGCTGGTAGATCATTTTGACTTGGTCATTTTAAAAGAAGCTCGCAAGCCAAAAAAGTGTGGGCACCCCTGCACTAAGCCATTAGGCTGATCCTGAATTCTGTATTATGACAGTGAGAAGAGGTAAATGAGTGGAGGTGAAGAAAGGGAAATGTTTAAAAAAGGGAGCAGTCTGTCAGTCACTTACTATTCAGTTATGCTATTCTGTTACATAAGTGTCATCAGCATTGTGGGTGCTTATCATGCCTAATATTCATTTGAACATACTATTACTTTTTGGTAGATGTTCAGTAGTTTTTCAATACTTATTTTGAAAGTCATAAATTTATAATATATTCCCCACTGTACAGTTGGGTACTTGTACTCTATTTTGAGCTATTGCCAACCAAAACAGTTAGATATTCACAAACAAGGCTTTTTGAGGGGGGGGGGGAATTATAATTGCAAGACCAAATATAGAATCTGGATTTTTAGTCTAAATTAATGCTCCAAAAAGGAGCCTTGGTGTGTTGCTCCCTTAAAACTACAAGGAGCTAGGAATGGAAATAAAATAAAGGGAAGATTCCCATATAATGGTGAATGTTTCTAATTAAGCTAAAAGTCCAGAAAAGATACTGCAGGATTCAAAAACAAAAAATTCCCAAGATAAGACAAAAATCTGAAATGATTCTCTTACATAACAAGATAGGCTTTGTATAATCAGCTTTTTCTGGATTTGTTCTAGCACACACAAGCGGAATGTAGAAATACTGCACATTAGTTGTAAAGAACGGTTTGCTAACGTTCTCCCTATCCCTTCTTGATTTTTCCTTTTACTGGAAACTAAGCTTTCACAGTAAAATTAATTCGTCCAGCCTGACCATACAAAAATCCAATCACATCCGTGCAGCCAGTCCCCCAAAACCATTTAACATGTTATTAATACTATTTCTATTAAGCATCCTTGTGTTTTTGCCGTCTATGAAACATTCCTTGATCTACATAGACTCGTGAATGATTGCTCCTGTCCTATTGACTATATTGTAGTTCATTTTCTTCTCTTTATATTAAAATAGACTAAGGCAGCGTACAAACAGCTAAAAGCGATATAGTAAGTCAAAAATGCATGCATAAAACAAAAGTGTTAAACATTTTCCTTCCACTAACAAAACCAAAAGCCAATGCAAATCGCAGGATAGCTGCATCACCAGAAAAAAAAAACAACATAAAACTATACATGCGTTAAAAAAAATGATCAGAGCTCCAGAAACGAAGTAACGGTTTTTACATTCAACTTCACTGAAACAATCTTTGGAGTAGCAACCGACAAATCAGCCACAAAGGGCTTTATAAAAAAAATTAAAGCTTAAACAAAGGGCAGAACATGCAGGGAATTAGCGCAGCGCGCGCAATAAAAAGCGAAAGTTCCCTGCGTAAAGGGCAGGGAGCGAACGGCATTTGCATTTTCCCCACAAAATGCTGGCCAGTTACCTCGTACAGCGGGTTAGGAAGATGGGAAGCTACGCCTCACAAGTCCTTCGAAACACCTCCACTCGTTCCCTAACGTTGGCCAAAACTGCCTTCAAACTCCTCCTACCACTCTTCCATAAAGCCCCGCCCCCCCACGCCTCACGCAGAAGCCAACCCCCCCCCCCCTCCTCCGCCGATCTCGAATTGGCTCCCACCTCCGAACCACGGCGCGCTTCGATTAGCCACCTCCGGCCGTCAATCTCCCCTCCGCCTTCCCTTCGGCTCGGCCGGGACGAGCTCGCGCGGGGCTCGACGGGGTTTGTGGTTTTCTCCTTCGTCTGCGGCCACGCGGGCGGAGGCGCAAACGGACTACAAACCCCACAACAATGCGCGCGGCTGGGCCGGCTTTCTTTTCTGCAAGGTAAAAAAAAAAAAAAAAAAGCCAAACAAACCCACCACCGTGTAGCCTGATTCCGGGCAACGCCTTTTTTTTTTTCCAGGATACTTCCGATAACGAACTTCCGGCGCAAGTAGAATCGATACAAGAGTATTTTTTTAAAGGCTTGGAGGGGGAAATTGGTCTCGCTGGACGGGAAGTAGGTTTGAAAATGTTGTCATTTTAACGTGGTTGTTTTTTTGTTGGGTTTTTTTGGCCTTTTGCGGTGGGGTTGGGGGCGGCGCGTGCCACTGTTTAGCGGCCGGTTTGACCTCGAGCAGCTCTGGTGTCTCCCTCCCTACCTGTCCAGCTGTGGGGCGCGAGACATCTGTACGCGTGCGCAGGGCTCGCCTGTGGCTGCTGCTTTAAGGTCACGGAAGTGCTTAAACTGCTTTTACTGAATACGGACCCCATAACCTTAACCATTTTTTGCTGTGGGGGATGGGGAGGCCAACGGTAAGCATGGGGGATGGGGGCGATTCTGCCCTAGCACCTACTACGTTTGGGGGTGAGAGGGGCGCTATCTCCCCCACCCACTTGTCCACCTCAGGCCCGATGGCTTCCCCTCCTTGGGGCCCAGGTGTGAGAGGCGTTAACCTTGTAGGTCGAGACCCTGAAGATCTGGCCAGCGGACAATTTCTCTCTCTCTGGCCTTCCTGAGTGGACTGCCTTAATCCTATGCCGGCCTTGTGCTGAAATAGGGCTGCGTGGATTGTGTGCTCTTTTGTCCCAAAAGAGGCTCGATGTTACAGGTTTTTTAGTGTTTTGTTGTTGTTTTTTTTGGGTGGGGGTAGCTGGGTAGAAGGTTTGTGTCTAGTATTTAGATAAGGAAATGTTTTTCCATCTTTTAACGCATGTCTGGATTTTTAGTTTGTGGGGCAGCTGCTTTTCTTGTGGGATGTTGTTTTGATAGAGAAGGTCTCTGTGTTGGTATATTGAACTTGGTGTTACTAATATAATCGAAACAGCAAAAAAAGACTGGAACAAGATTGGATGTACCAACTCATAGTCACCTATATCAATGGTTCCCAACCCTGTCCTGGAGGACCATCAGGCCAATCAGGTTTTCAGGCTAGCCCTAATGAATATGCATGAGAGAGATTTGCTTATAATGGAAGTGACAGGCATGCAAATCTGCTCCATGCATATTCATTAGGGCTAGCCTGAAAACCCGATTGGCCCGGTGGTCCTCCAGGACAGGGTTGGGAACCACTGACCTATATCATTGGTCTCACATACATTTTTTTAAACGGTTAGGGCTCTTCAGCTTGGAAAAGAGACGGCTGAGGGGAGAGATGATTGAAGTCTACAAAATCCTGAGTGGAGTAGAACAGGTAAAAGTGGATCGATTTTCACTTGGTCAAAAATTACAAAGACTATGGGACATGCGATGAACTTACAGGGAAGTGCTCTTAAAACCAGTAGGAGGAAATCTTTTTCACTTGGAGAATAGTTAAGCTCTAGAACGTGTTGCCAGAGGATGTGGTAAGAGCAGATAGCGTAGCTGGTTTTAAGAAAGGTTTGGACAAGTTCCTGGAGGAAAAGTCCATAGACTGTTATTGAGAAAGACATGGGGGAAGTCACTGCTTGCCCTGTATTGGTAACATGGAACATTGTTACTCCTTGGATTTTGGCCAGGTACTAGTAACCTGGATTGGCCACTGTGAGAACAGGCTACTGGGCTTGATGGGTATGACCCAGTAAGGCTGTTCTTATGTTCTTAGTCTGTAGTTTAATAAGCGTCCCAAGTAACTTTAAAAAAACCAACAATTTCAAAACAATCCACAAAGGGTATATACAGTCACAAGTGACCCACAGCATAGAAACTAAATGTATACAATAAAAATGACCCAACACGCACCATGTTTCGGTAAAATAAAAATGCTTTCCTCGGGGATCTTATAGCGGCTGCTTACTTAAAAACATAAGTCACAAAAATCAAGTAGTTAAGAGGCTACAAACAAGCAGCACAGCTCACAAAACTACATTGTATGTTTTTATATTTAAGATCCCTGAGGGAAACCATTTTTATTTTGCTGAAACACAGCCTATGTTGGGTCATTTTTATTGTATACATTTGGTTTCTATGCTGTGGGTCACTTGTGACTGTATATACCCTTTGTGGATTGTTTTGAGATTGTTTTTAAGTTATTTGGATGCTTATTAAACTACAAACTGGTATGTCTAATCTGTTCCACACCTTTTTTTGCTGTTTCACTGCTTCATTTCCTTTGTGGAACCTTGTTGTTTTACCAATATATTGAAGCCAATTAGCACAGTCTTCATATGCATGCTGTAATTGAAAACATGCTGATCTGATGAGTAATAAAGGGATTGCCACGCCTATAAAGCCTTATTTTTTTTCAAGGCCTTCTTTTAGTTGGGTTTTAGTAACAAACATCCTTATTGATTTGATCCTTAAGCTCTCTGGCAGAAAAGCAATGAGTTGCCAGAATTAGTATTAAATATTGCTAGGCTCTTTAAGGCTCAGGGTGAATGCCCTGGTTGTCTTGCCTGCCTGTGCCCCCCACCCCCCATGCTGTCTTTGTGTTTAGGAAATCACTTGTTAAATCTGAACTGTCTTGATGCCAGTTTACTATTTCTATCAAGAATGGTGGGGAAGGATGTGTATTCAATACATTAGCACAGGAATTCATAATTGTTCACTTCCAGGCCTTTAGGTTTGTAGTTAATTGGTAGTAGCTAATAGTTATTAAAAGCAGTTTGGTTATATGAGTGAGTTAGTGGCCTTAATTATATCTTAGAAACAGATGTGTGTTAATCCTGTTCACATGGGCCAATAGTTGTCATTGATTGCCTTTAAGAGTTACAAACAGGTCAGGTTTTCAGAATATATGTAATGAATATAGATGAGAGATTAAGACATACTATTCTCCATTGTATGCAAATCCTTCATAATAAGGAATATAATGAAAATGGATATATTTATAGCCTTCAGGGACTGCAAGTAAATATGGCTGTGTTGCTTCCATAGTATGAAGACTTTTTGCATTTTCATTGTAAACATCCTGAATCTGACTGACTGTGGAATTCCAAGAACTGGAAGTACTTTGGGACCAGTTTGTCACACAGCTCAATAAGCAATAAAATAACATATAACTCCTCTTATATGTATTAATACTCTTCAATATTTAGACATCCCTCCCTCCTGGAAATGCCCCAAACCATTCTTTAATAGTAATGCCTCAGCATGTTAGTACCGTGTTTCCCCCCCCAAATAAGACACTCTTATATTAATTTTGGGCCCAAAAACGCACTTGGTCTTATTTTCGGGATACAATAATCATATATTCCTTCCTCTCCTCCACCCCAATTCTTCCTCTTTCCTTTCTCTCCCCCACATGTGCAGCATCTTTCCTCCCTTCTCACCCATTGTGCCTTCCCTCTTCAGCAACTAACAAGAAAACCCCCCAGCACAAAATATATTCCATGCAAAACAAAAGCAAAAAGATCCAGTAATGTTTACATAAACCTCACAGCATAAATCGGGGATAAAGAGTGCTTGAAAGAAGCCAACTCATTCATAGTCATCTATATCATTGGTCTCCCATACATTTTTAACAAAACTTTTTCTCTTAAAAACTTCAAAAACCAGATCGATATTTCATACAAAAACTTAACTTGTAAGCTTGAACAACTGCTCCACCGGACCACTGCTGGCAAGGCCAGTGTTTTGATTCCTGCATCAGGTTAGAGGTCCGCCGTTGCACTTTCTCCCACACCTGGTTCAATTTAAGAATCCAGAATTCGGCTTCCCCACGCTGCACTCTCTCTCATTCACCTCTTGTGAATATTTGCTGTTGCCGCCACCCCCAAGAGAAGTGAGTGGCAAATAACCAAGCAGCATGAGCCCAAAAAAGGCCCGAGGCAACATATTGGAGCAAAGTACAGCAGGAGATTCAAACTTGGGAAGGTTAGTGCGGGTTTGGCTGCAAATGGGGGCGGCAGGAGGAAGCGCTGCATTTACTAGGGCTTATTTTTGGGGTAGGTCTTATTTTTGGGGAAACACGGTATCATATTACTAGCTACAGATAACATAGAAGTACATTGGCTAAGGCATACAGGATATCATGGTATCAACACTTACTGAAATACTGTATTTAAACAAAACATTCCATTGCGTTCTGTTTGGCATACAGTTTTTTGTGAATTTTCATTAACCTAGGGTTGGGCTGTACTGAATATTTGTATTCAATTCAGCAGGGCTGTGGAGGCGGAAGCAATTTTGGGGTTATTGGAGTTGGTGAATGTGCAAATTCCAATTCTAATAGAGTTAAGATGTATATCATGCAAATATTATAATGCTTAAATTTCTTATGTCATAGAGAATTTGATTAACCCTTTTTGATTTTGTTTATGATATTTTTATTGATGAAAGTGGCTCAGGGAATGACATAGGGACAAAGTCAGTCCCTATCCCTGCAACTGTCATTTTATAAATCACAAGAACAAGGATCAAAACCCCTGTCTCCCCTCTCCCTTCACAAATATCCCCTCCTCTATCGAGACAAGCCAAATTACTACAAAATGCTGCATAGAAAAATCATGCTAACAGAATAGCTCGGTAAAGTGTGCTATTTGGTATAGCTCTGTATTAAACATATTTTTCACTCCATAAGCCAGTTTTTCCACCCCCAAAAATGATATGGGGAAAGTGGGTGCGTCTTATGGAGCAAATACATCTCCCCCGGTACCTTTTTTAACCAGCAGTGGGCCTTTCTCGGTGCAAAGTGGCATATAACGCAGGAGCGCGACCTATGCGCTTCCTGCTTGGTCCCGCGCTGCTCTGAGATTGGTGGCAGTCAGTTTGCACTGCTGTTTTATTTATTTATACACAGTGGCTTAACCGAATGGTTGCCCTTAGTTCCGCCACGGCCGTGCCGTGGCAGGAGGAAGTGGGCACCGGTCAGGCTGCCAAAGAGCGGCAGGAAGTGTCCTTCTCGGAAGGTGAGCCAGCGCCAGCCCCAGGAGCTGTGTTTCTCCTGCAGAAGGTAAGCGCCTCGCCCACCCTCCCTTTTCCCTCTGGCCTAGGAGCATCATACGCACCCGACTAGCTCTGCCATCGGGAGAACTGTGGATGCCTAGCCAGGAGCCTGAGAGGGCAGCGGAGTTGGGGCTTGTGGCTTCGTTAGTGTTTGCTGTTAAACCAGTTTAGGCTTCCTCCCTCATTGATGTCAGTTTCATGAGGCTTTTAGTGGCGCTAGCTCAGTGTTTATACCAGTACACATCTTCTTCTCTTATTTAGAAGTGCATTTATCCTCTTAAAATGAAGAAAAAAATTGACCCTATTGGTTTTCTGAAAAGATGGAATAAGGCACTGCTAAGGGTTGTACTGCAATCTCTTGTTTGTCCAAAACAATTACTAGTCTCTGTATGGTGTGAGGCACAATCTTATCCTTTTCAACCAAGCAATAAGTATTTAATGGTTAACATAGCTGGGTTTAAAAAAGGTTTGGACAAGTTCCTGGAGGAAAACTTCATAGTCTGTTAAGACAGACATGGGGGAAAGCCACTGCTTGCCTTTGGAATGGTAGCATGGAATTTTGTTACTCTTTGGGGTTTTGACAGGTACTGGTGACCTGTACTGGCCACTGTGGAAAGAGGATACTGGACTAGATGGACCATTGGTCTGACCCAGTAAGATAATTTGACTGTACCAGCCTGTGATATCATTAGAATAATTCACTTTCTGTATGTCCTATCTGTTTTTATGGGGCTCAACATATTAGTTTGGACCGGTTTAACTGACTCAAAGGAAAGGAAATGAACATGTATTAAATACATTTCACCTGGTACATTTGCTAAATGAGACAAGTCTTTAATACTGTAGCTCACTTCTCTTAACAGGCATGGAATTAATTAATTTATGGCAGAAATTTGTTTTAAATATGTGAAGCCATTTTAGTCAAGTATTCTTTTCTTACTAGCTCCATATGTAAGGAAATTCTAATTTTTAAAACCAGTTTACACTATAGCTTATTTATGTACAGGAGCAATATGAAAGTTTAAACATTCTTTATTGTACACTTCTTTTTCTAGGGATTTTAAAACATTCTTGTCCAGAGAAGAGAGAGAGAACAGCTGCTGTGAATGAAGAGTCCTTTGCTTTCATAGCCTTGGTTTTTCAGCATTTGTAGGTCATTGAATGAGGATGACAATGGAAGAGATGAAGAATGAAGCAGAGACCACATCTACGGTTTCCATGCCACTTTATGCAGTTATGTATCCAGTATTCAATGAGGTTAGTGTTTCTGTAATGGGCATGTTCTAAAACAAAGTTGAGTATGTGCTGTTTGAAACCGAGAAACTCAGGTTGTTAATCATACTTGATATTTCAGTATCGGGGAAATTTCTGGTTCTAGTTGGATGGTAAGGGTGATAAAGGTTCATTAATTTCTGATTTCACAATTTAATGCATCATGACACTGGACACTTGCTTAGGCTGATTGACATGAAGAAACATGCAAAATATTGCTTACAGAATAGATTTACAAAATAATTGAGAACAAAACTGATGTCAAGTGGAATTATAAGCTAGACCTCAAACACGCAAGGCACTACTTAACATCTTTTTTCATGCCCTTCAGTGTTCTCCCCAGAAATTTTTTCCAGCCGGGTGGCATGAAAAAGTAGCTGGGTGGGGCGGGATGGGGAAATTTGGTGGTGGGGAAAATTAACCCTATCTTTTACTAAGGTGCGCTAGCATTTTTAGCGCGCGCAAACCCCTGCGCTACGTGGGAAAACTAACGCCAGCTCAATGCTGGCGTTAACATCTAGCATGCATGGCAATTCTCTGCGTGCTAAGCACACGTTAAAACCACTATCGTAACTTAGTAAAAGAACCCTAAATGTGTACTATTTTTATTAGTTAATTATTATTATTTTCCAATGCTCATTATGACTTCCTTTTTTAAGGTATGACACTTGTGCCAGAATATTTTTAATAAATTTAAGAAGTATTTGCCCTCTTTCAAATGGTATAGAGGTTAAAATAAAGGGAAATGCGTTAATGAAGTCATTAGGTTTAATCTAGCCATTTATTTCTGCATGAATTTAAACAACTAAAAAAAAAAAGAGATAAATATAGCTCATCCAGTCATACAAGAAATGGCTCTACAGCAGGGGTGCCCACACTTTTTGGGCTCGCGAGCTACTTTTTAAAATGACCAAATCAAAATGATCTACCAACAAAAAAATTTAAAAAAAACACAAAGCACACTGTACGCAGAGAAAATGTTAATTATTATTTATATTCTGCGGGTTTTCAAAGAGGTCAAGGCAGACGATTCTGTGCAATGTAACCTCAGGAACAACTATATAAAAATAGACAAATATACCCCCTCCCTTTTTACTAAATCGCAAAAGCAGTTTTTAGCGCAGGGAGATGCGCTGAATACCTTGCGCTGCTCTCGATGCTCATAGGCTCCCTGCACTTAAAAAACACTATTGCGGTTTAGTAAAAGGGGGTCATAGTGCAAAATGTAGACAGCAGATATAAATTCTCAAAACAGACACATTTTGATCACTAAACTGAAAATAAAATCATTTTTCCTACCTTTTTGTCTCTTGATTTCATGAGTCTCTGGTTGCACTTCCTTCTTCTAACTGTAAATCCAATATTTTTTCTTTCTGCCACTCCCCTTTTCTTTCTGTCTCTTTCTTTCTCTCTCCCCCCCTGCCCCCCCAAGCCATCGCGCCAATTTCTCCCTGCTGCGTCCATGAGCCAGGCCAGGCACGTACAAGCGCCGGACTCGCAAGACTTCACCTCTGACGTCAATTCTGACATCGGAGAGGAAGTTCCAGGACAGCCAGGCAGTGATTGGCTGGCCCAGAACTTCCTCTCTGATGTCAGAATTGACGTCGGAGGTGAAGTCTTGTGAGTCTGGTGCTTGTACGCGCCTGGCCTGGCTCAGGGAGGAAGGATGAAAAAGATTGCAAAGGCAACGCGATCGACTCGCATTGCCTTTGCGATCTACTGGTCGATCGCGCTCGACCATTTAGGCACCCCTGCTGTTATGATATCCTGTCCTGACCTTGAGGAAAGGAGTTTAGTCCCCCAAAAACTGCCTTATTTCCATTTCCTATTTATAAAATTTAATCAATAGATACAATACTACTTGATTCTACGTAAAACAACAAAATTTTTTTTTCTACCTTTTGTCATTTCTGCTTTAATCATCTTCTCTTCGCTCTCTTCTTTCTATTCAGCATTTGTCCTCGCTCCCTTCCATGCAACATCTGTTCTCTCTTTGCCCCTTCCACCCAGCCTCTGCCCTCTCTCTCTCTACCCCTTCCATCTACTGTCCACCCTCTCTGCCCTTTCCATCCAGTGTCCACCCGCACTGTTCCATATGGCATCTTCCCTCTTTCTATATCCCTTCAATAAACTGTATATCCTGTGCCCTTTCTCTCCTTTGTACATGATTCATTTCAGCTTCACCCCCTCCCCTATGCTCTGGCATCTCTCTCTTCTCCTTTCCTTCCTTCCTTCCCACTCCACCTCATGGTCTGGCATCTCTATCTCCTTCCCTTCTCTCCCCCCATGATCTCTATCCTTCCCCTCCCCCCATATGCGCTTACATCTCTCCCCCCCCCTCCATGGTCTGGTAGCTCATTTCCTTTCCCTCCCATGGTCTTGGCATCTCTTGCCTCTCATCTCCCTTCCCTGGTCTTCCTTCTCCCCTCTCTCTCCCCAGTTGTGTGCTGCTGCTGCTGCAGCAGCACTTCTCTTCCCCTCCCCAATTGGGTGCAGCAGCAGCTTTTCTCTTCCCCCTCCAATTGGGTGCACCAGCTTTTCTCTTCCCCCCTCCCCCCAAAAAATTGGGTGTAGCAGCAACATTTCTCTTCCCTTCCCCCTCCCCCATTCAGTGCAACAGCAGCAGATTTCTCTTCCCCCTCCCCTCCCCTCCCCCCATTTGATGCAGCAGCAGCATTTCTCTTCCCATCCCTCCCAGCTCACACACCCGTCGGCAGAGTCGCTAGGCAAGTTGTAAGCTTCCCTCCATCGCTGACCTATCTTCTATAGGTCAGCGACGGAGGGAAGCTTACAACTTGCTGCTTTTACTTGCTTCGGGCCTTCCTAGTTGCCGGTTCCTGCCTACTTTCTGTTTCTGCGAAGGCAGGACCCAGCAGCGAGGAAGCCCCGAAGCAGGTAAAAGCAACAAGTTGTAAGCTTCCCTCCGGGGCTTTATCGTGTGCATGCCGGCTTCCTTCTCTTCCCTCCGAAACTGGAAGTTGCATCCCGTGAGGGGGAGGGAAGAGAAGGGAAGCCGGCACGCACACAGCTGAAGTTGGTTCAGAAGTGCTGGGAGCTGCAGGGAACTCTGGTGCAGGGATTGTTCCCTTACAGAGGCCCAGGGTCTTCACAATGGAATCCATTTGGGATGCTATTTCGAATATGCTAACTTCTCTTGGTAACCAAATTCATTAACTGTCTACTCAGTGTACCACTGTGCTTTCAGAGAACGTGGAAGTTAAAACCAAGGTAACGAGTTTGGAGAGTAAACCAAATGACTTTCATACTTTGGAAGTTCAAGCTCTAACTTGGGCCAAGGACAGTGCTAGCTTGCACTTTAAACAAGAAATGATGGAAAACTCTATTAGGAGATGTAATCTCCGAGTACTTAATTTTCCTAAAGTTCAACCTATATCTGCCCTGGCAATGTTTTAAGGATATATGTCTGAAATCCTGAAAGTTCTGGAAGCCTCATACCCACCTCTATCTAAAATATATTACCTTCTAATGTCAATTAAATTGCAAAAGTCCAACCAGCAGAATCTTTCTGCTGATAGTTTGGACCTGACTAATTTCTTGGAGAGGTCAGATACTGAGGTTGGTGTGTCAGCAACATTAATTGTTCAGTTTGCTGTTGATTCTGATAGGGAATGGATGCTTAAGATGTTTTTTTTTAATTTAATGGGTTTCTTAACATGCACGCGTCAGTTGCTAGGCAGAAATAGTCAGCGAGGGTGTACACGACTGGTCCTCGGCAGTCATAACTTTTTGGACAGGAAAGGCCAGTCGGTTTGGACGAAATGGTTTCATAAATCGACGCGTTAAGAAAATTTCCATGCCTTTTTGCTCATTTGCAAGTGCAGATCGGCTCGGGTGCGGATGGGGTCTGGAGGAAGGTTAGTGAATCAAGCTGGAGTCGAAAGTGAGCGCAAAGCGAGCAGTACACAATCGGTTTGCTTAATGAATCTAACCCATAGATTCCAGGCAACCATTCTTCAGTTTGCTAGGTTAAGGTTTACTTATTTTATCCATCAAAATGTTGGTTATTCTAGTACTGTATACTTAAGGTTCAAAATCCTTGAAGAACCATTGTGGACAAACTAAACTATTCAAATAACTTGCAAATCAAACGGTAAACTTTTAACAATTTCTATTTCTATCAGAATAAATGATACTAACTTTATTTTATTTTTTTCTTGCAGCTAGAGCGAGTAAATCTGTCAGCAGCTCAGACTCTAAGAGCAGCTTTCATTAAGGTGAGGTATACAATAGAGAAGTAAAAACAAAAGGACTCCTAATTAGTGTTAAAAGACTTGTAAACAACTTTAAAAATTAACAAACAAAAGCTGAATGTAATTTCTCTATCTTTTTAGAGAAAGCACATGGCCAAATAATTTTATTTCCAGTTTGGTATGTTAAATCGGGTGTAGGTGCATCTTTTTCATATTATTAAAAACTGTTGCAAATATAGAGTAGTATACTGTCTACTAGAGAATGACACGGTGAAAAAATTGGTCCCCGTCACCGCCCCGTCCCCGTCTCACCATCCCCGTCACCGCCCCGTCCCCGTCTCACCAACCCCGTCACCGCCCCGTCCCCGTCTCACCATCCTCTTCACCGCCCCGTCACCGCCACTGCCACCCCATTCACCGCCCCGTCACCGCCACTGCAATCCCATTCACTTTTCTTTATTTACGTATAAAGGAAACATTCTTTAAAACTTTAAAACTTAGTTAAATATTAGTTAATAACTATACAAAAACAAAACACGCAGAGAAAAAATTAATTAATAAAAATTCTCAAAACTGACACATTTTGATCACTAAATTTAAAATAGTTATTTTTCATACAGTTTTTCAATCACTAATCTTCCACCACCCCTGGGGCTAGCAATGCAAAAACAAACACGACATGTACTTTAAATGCTGCCGTGATTAGCATAGTGACCGCGGCTACGGCTGCAAGTCTCCCCTCCCCCCAGCGATCACGGCAGGAGGGCACCCAACCCCTCCTGTAGACCCCCCCAACGGCCCTCCCGACAATCGCAGCAGAAGGGTACCCAACCCCTCCTGCCGGTCCTCCCAATGGCCTCCCCTAAGATCGCCGGCAGGAGGGTACCCAACCCCTCCTGCTGGACCCCCCCCCAACGAACCCTCCCACCCCGGAACCCCCTTAGTCTTACTTTTCAAGTTGGACCGGACAGCTCCTCGCTCGTCTGGCCAGCAGGCCTGCCTCCGTCCAAATGAGGCGGGCCCGCCCCTCCCCTCCCCTGCCTCCCAATGGCCTCCCCTAAGATCGCCGGCAGGAGGGTACCCAACCCCTCCTGCTGGACCCCCCCCAACGAACCCTCCCACCCCGGAACCCCCTTAGTCTTACTTTTCAAGTTGGACCGGACAGCTCCTCGCTCGTCTGGCCAGCAGGCCTGCCTCCGTCCAAATGAGGCGGGCCCGCCCCTACCCTGCCCAACCCACAGGATCCTAGGGCCTGATTGGTCTAGGCACCTAAAGCCACTCCCGCTATAGGAGGGGCCTTAGGTGCTTGGGCCAATCAGGCCCTAGGATCCTGTGGGTTAGGCAGGGGAGGGGAGGGGCGGGCCCGCCTCATTTGGACGGAGGCAGGCCTGCTGGCCAGACGAGCGAGGAGCTGTCCGGTCCAACTTGAAAAGTAAGACTAAGGGGGTTCCGGGGTGGGAGGGTTCGTTGGGGGGGGGGTCCAGCAGGAGGGGTTGGGTACCCTCCTGCCGGCGATCTTAGGGGAGGCCATTGGGAGGCAGGGGAGGGGAGGGGAGGGGCGGGCCCGCCTCATTTGGACGGAGGCAGGCCTGCTGGCCAGATGAGCGAGGAGCTGTCCGGTCCAACTTGAAAAGTAAGACTAAGGGGGTTCCGGGGTGGGAGGGTTCGTTGGGGGGGGGGTCCAGCAGGAGGGGTTGGGTACCCTCCTGCCGGCGATCTTAGGGGAGGCCATTGGGAGGACCGGCAGGAGGGGTTGGGTACCCTTCTGCTGCGATTGGCAGGAAGGGTTGAAATGACAAATGAGGAGCACGGTGAAATAGCGGTTCCTAGAAGGGGGTACATTGGCCCGCGGGGACAAACCTGTTCACCGTTTCCGCGGTCGGTGAATGGCCTTGTCCCCGTCACCGCAGCGACTGCTAGTTTTCTTCCCCGTTTTCGGCGGTGACCCGCGGCTTAAATGCGGTGGCCGCGGGTAAACCGTCACCGTGTCATTCTCTACTGTCTACATAATGAATACGAAAGTCGCCTTTCTTTTTTTTTTTTTAATATCTTCATTTTAAAGCCAAAATAAGTGCAACATATTCTACAGACATTTTACACTTTAACAACACTTAAATTCTATCAGCCCGGTGTGTGTTAGAAGCCTCTTCTTACCTGGATTTTAGAAAACAGATAAAAACTTTAATTATTTAATAGGCCAGGGTCTTAATACTTTTTTATATTTTTATCTTGCTTTGTAAAATTCTCCACATTCTTCTATACTGCATGCATTTTATAATTTATGTATTTCTTCCACTAGATGCCTTCAATTGCTGTCTTTTTAAATAACTCGTACTGTTTGTATCTTATCCAATTGTTGTGAACTGCTTAGAACTCTCGGGTATGGCGGTATATAAAAATAAATTTATTATTATTATTCTTGCTTATGGATGCTGATTTGTTGTTGTTTCAGTTGGGATTTGAGTATTCATGATGGTAAAAGTAAACCTGTTTTGCCATGCCTCAAAGGGAGCATAATTTTGAGTTTCAGAACACTGATCTTGACTTTACCTATTCTACTCAAGATTTTTGTAGGCATTTATAATTCCTGTTCCCTTCCCGCATCTCAGCTATTTCTTCTCCACACACAGCAGAAGATGTTAACATATCCACAATGCCACATAGCTCTTCTTTCCTGGGTGCTGTTGATTCCTAATGTGGAACCTAGCATCATTTACCTATAAGTTGTTGTTTGACCCAATGTGCATCACTTTGCACTTGTCTACATTAAATTTCATCTGCCATTTAGAAACCCAGTTCTTGGTCTAGTAAAGTCATCCTGCAATTTCTCACAGTCTGCATGAGATTTTAACAAGCTTGTTTAATTTTGTCATCTAAAAATTTGATCCTTGCTCATAATTCCTGTTTCCAGATCATTAATATTAAAAAGAACTGATTCTGGTACAGATCCTCTAGCATGCCACTATTTAGCTTCCTCCATTAAGAGAATTATTTGTAGCACCTTGTAATAGAACTTCTTGTTCTTTTTCTTTTTAATTTTATGATTAAATCACGTCACCTACACTTTTTGTTCTTGCCAATCTCTTTATCGCATCAATTATAGGTTTCTTGTAACTACCTAGGCTGTTCCTAGCCATTGCATAAATAGCATGTACATTACTGTACCACGTCACCTTTGCACAATCTCCAGCCATTCACCAACTTCGTTTAGGTGGACCCCATTTCTATTTCACTTCACAATTTCACAGCAGCTCTTTTCACAGATTAATATTAATAAATTCTAATACCTTTAGGACCCCTGAGGAAGGCATGTTCGCCGATATACAGAACGTGTTGGGTCTGTTAGGATCAACACACGTGGACTATCATATGTTTATTTTTTGTTGTTGTGGAGTTTTACCAATAAATCATCATTTAGAACATTTTCATCCAGTCTTTTGTTGTTTTCATCTCTTCGATTGGTTTCACTGTGGAGTATTGGGTTTTCCTACTTTGTTGTTTTTGCTACTTTGCTTTCTTTCACATATTAAAAAAGGTAACATATATTTGGTCTGGGCTTCAAAGATGGCATTTAAAAAAAAACAAAACTTCTAACCTTTTTGCAGCTACTTTTAGCGCTTTTTTTAAACCATTTTTTTCTCACTTTATCATACCATATATCCTCTAATATAAACAGATTTGGGGGCCAAAAAAATGCCCCAAAATGGGTGTTTTGGTCTATATTTGAGTCATCCCCAGACGTGTACCCCTGTCCCCTCCGCAAATGTTTGTAGAAATCCCTTGGGCTTGCCTTGAGGTCTGGTGGTCCAGCAGTGAGCCAGTTCAAGTGACCCATCCTGAGTCCCTGTCCCAGTTAGCTCTGCACAACCCCACCTCCCTCCTGTACTTGAAAAGGCCTACCTTGCACATCCTGATGGTCCAGTGGTAAACCAGGACAGGAGTTTCCCTCCTATGCTCCTTCCCTGTGCAGAGCCACTAAAGGAAATTGTTGCTGTGAGTTCCCATGGCAACATCGTGAGTTTCCGTGGTGTTGCGAAGTTACCAAAGAACTCTGCAGCAGCCGTTTCCTGTAGTGGCTCTGCACAGAGTTCAAGAGGCAAAAGAGCAAAAACGGCTGGCTGGTTTATTGTGTTACATAATATAGGCAGGTTAGATTTTGTTACCTTTTCTTGTGGGAGTTTTTTGTGTTTTTAAATAACACCATCAAAGCACTTTTGCTAATGTTCTATGATTATCTTATTTCTCATGTGATTGATTGTGCTTGAAGTCAGCCTATTGAAATGCTGTAACATACACATGTGGTATGAATTGGTATGCAAATACTTGTTGAAATGAAACCACAGTAACTTGGTAGCCAGTGTGTGCTAGAAGTCATGCCTATGGAAAATATTTTTTCAATTTAATGTTATGGTGTGTATTAATAGTGAAATTCAACCTTTGTAATATTTCAGAGCTTTATGTTTTCCAGCTAAATGCACAGATTGACTACTTTCTTTTCTCCCACATAGGCTGAAAAGGAGAATCCAGGTCTTACGCAGGACATAATTGTAAAGATTTTAGAGAAGAAAAGTGTAGAAGTGAACTTCACAGAATCTCTGTTGCGTATGGCAGCTGATGATGTAGAAGGTATAAAAGGGCCATGAGGAAATTAGGAGAAATATTAAATACAGTATGTATTATTCCAGTGCAGTTTGCGTG
Organism: Geotrypetes seraphini; assembly: GCF_902459505.1. Classification (NCBI taxonomy): domain Eukaryota; kingdom Metazoa; phylum Chordata; class Amphibia; order Gymnophiona; family Dermophiidae; genus Geotrypetes; species Geotrypetes seraphini. The sequence continues at coordinate 168,344,028 of NC_047092.1, read as the reverse complement.
TCTTTCTGGCAAGTGGGTAGTTTCCTCCTTGCCAAGGGCTTTGCAGAAGGAATCCACTCCAGATTTTTTCTGTGATCCTCTTACTTCACCGGGAGCTCTACTGTCACCTACAGTTTTTTCTTATGCACTTGAGCCTGAAGGAGTATTTCTGTTCTGCTCTCCCTTTTTTATTTATTTTACTCAGTGTTTTTCAGTTGATTTTTCAGCAGTTTCAATGCTCGAAGCTTACCATTTTCACAATTTGCTTTGCCTGCATAGGAAAGTAACTGATGGGCCAGTCCCTTGTGGTACCTGTTAACCAGCCTGCACCAGTATTTTTGGATCTTGGGGCTGTCCCCACTTCCCTCACCTACTGCTTAGCAGGGGTTTTGACGCAAGCTGTAAGGAGGCTCAGCAGTGTCTGCTAGAAATGGTTTTGACAGGCAGTCAAAATACTTAAGTTTTGTAATAAATCTGTTTTCATCGGGTTCATTTGAAAAAAAAAAAGCTCATCAAGTCATACTTAGAATTAATTTGCACAGTTCTCTTAGGGAAGAACAAATGTTAAATGCTTGATTAGGAAAAGGCTTCAACTTGCCAGTTTTCCCAGAATATTTATTTATTTTAAAAATGTATAGACTGCTTAAAACTAAGCGACTTACATTTATGAACTGTATTAGTTTTCATTGCCAAAGACAAGAGGAATGGTTAAAACGAAAATACTGTGCTGAAGGTTAGGGGTGGGGTGGAATTTTGTGCCACCTACCTGCACCTCCCACAACAATTTTCAGCTCTATATAAACCTGCTCCACCCACACCTTTGGCACTGAGTGTCATTTACAGCTTCTGGTTTATCCCCCTGTTTGTTTCCTTTCTCCGTCTTCAGCCATCATAACTTTCCATAGGAGTATTATGGAGTACATTTGTTTTTGTAGTCTGTGTGCACTCCAAATGCAGGGATAACATCTGAGTTCAACATAGACCTGACTTCTCCTTGCTAGATTAGCTAGTTATCACTTGAATCTAGTACTTACACATAGCAACAAACTTAACATTTCAAATGGACTACCGTGACGCATTTTACAAATTATAAGAAAAATGATACGATCTACAAAGAAGTTTAAGGATAACATTTTCTTCAATGTTTCATCCCATTTAGAGTATATGATAGAGAGACCAGAACCTGAATTCCAAGAATTAAACGAAAAGGCACGAGCACTTAAACAGATTCTTAGTAAAATTCCTGATGAAATAAATGACAGAGTGAGATTCCTTCAGACAATCAAGTAAGCAATGCATTTCCTTGCATATGTAAGATCATCAATCCTGTGATTTCATTTTTAATTGCTTTTTTATTTTTTTATTTTTTTGCATGTTTGTACAGTAGGATATAGAGAATCATCCTGTATATTTCACAATACCTTGTTCCTGTTAGAGTAAAACATGATGATCTTACTTGAATTGTAAGTTATTTCTGAACATATGGGGAGGTATGCCCTTTCCGTTAAATATACTGACAACTTCTTTGATCCCAACAAATATTTGAGGTGATTTCCTGTAAGTCATTACAGTATTTATGAAGACAATGCAGCTTCACAAGAGGAAAGTAGGAGGGTGAGTGGTCTAGTTCTTAGTGTTTTACAGCTGTGGTCAGCGTTCACTCACAAAAATAGCTCAAATGTGGCACAACGGCACATGAGTTAGGTGGATCTAGTCTTCAGGGTATCTTAAGCAAATTAATATATGCATCGGAAATCCTTCTCTTCTGCAACCTGGATGTTAAGAGTACAGGAATCGGACCAGACAAGATCCATTTTTAACAGCGAGTATATTAGGAAAAAACCTTAGAGAATGACACGAGGACAAACTTGTCCCTATTCCATTCCTACAAGCCTTGAACACTTATGATTTTAAAGTGTTTGAGGCTTGTGCAGATGAGGACAGGGCTTAGGCATTGGTGGAATGAGGCATTATGACATCACAATCTGAGCTCTAGAATGTTGCTACTTAGGATTTCAAAGTGTTTGAGGCTTGTGCAGATAAGGACAGTGCTTGCAGGAATGGGACAGTGCAGAGCTCACGAGGAAGGGATGGAGATAGATCCTGCAAGGACAGGGCAAGTTTGTCCCTGTTTCATTGTCTAGATAAAAAGTATAAATTTTAAGTTTGGTCCCGCTAACTTTGTCCTTAATTTATTAATCACTACACAGCTGAATACCGACATTATTCACCAATCCACGGCAACAAGATACTGTTATTTATAAAGATGTTGAGGTTTTTAATGCGGCTTATCTATAACATGTCTTGTAACCATTTCTGTATTTTATGTTTTTGTTATGTTTGTACTTTTTTCTTTTTTACTAAAACCAATAAACTATTTGAACAGTAAAAAGTATAAATTTTGTGCACTTGGAAGGATGGACTAAATTTCTACCTTAAAAGAAAATTATCTGATTATTTTTTCCCCATTTTTTTAGGGCAGTGTCTCTCAAACTTGTTTGGCTCCAGCACACTAAATGGAGCAACTGTTTTGGGGTTTTTTTTTTTTTCACATAATTGAAATTACAAAATTGCAAAACCAACAAAAAATTAAATTTGAGAACAATTTATTTAAAGTTCTTCAAGCTATGTATGGATAATTGTAACAGTGAAACTAAAGTAAATTGAATTGCTAATCGATGCGATGGATGTTCTTGTTTTTGAATGCAAATTAACTCAAAACATGGCTCGAAAGTCAACAAGCAAACATGCATTATCCCAGGACAAGCAGACAGCATATTCTCACACATGGGTGATGTCATCGACGGAGCCCCGGTACGGACCACTTTAAAAGTGCATTGCCACTTTAAGATTTTAGGAAGTTTGTGGTAGCGCATGCACGAGTGCCTTCCCGCCTAATGCAGGGTGCGCGTCTCCTCAGTTTTTTCATTTCTGCGGAGCTAAGAAGACGCATTTAACGATCGTTTAACTTTTATTGCCTTCCCGCTCTAGTGGCTTTCTGACTTTTAGTCAGTTGCTTTCTTTAAAAAAAAAATTGTTCTTTTAAATTTAGCTCGTTTTCGAGTTTGACGGGGAAGGGGGGGCAATTTTCAACTTAAGTCTCCGACCTTAATTTTCCTCGGCCTTAATTTTCATCATCCACCATCTACAATCGTTCTCATATTTTTAAATTTAATTTCTGTCGGAGCTGAAAATCCAAGTTCACAAAGATGATGAGATCCAAATAAGAGAGTCTTGATTGCTTTGTTGCTCAAGTTAGGATAACTACTGCATAAAAAATAAAACTAAAATTACTGGCCGTTAGTTTTTAAGGACCAATCACATCAAAGAGTGATGCTTGTCTGGGTGGTTGTATCCTTACGCACACAGACGCTCATAACATTGACAGACTTTTGCGTACGTGATGTACATGTCATCTATTCTAGTGTATACTTTTGAAGGGAATTTTTTTTTTTTATAAAAGTAAAATTCTGGAATCTCTTGTGGCACACAGTTTGAGAGACACTGTTTTAGGGAGTAATGCAGTCTTGTTTCATATTAACTACTCATGTTCGCGACTTGATCTTGAAGAATACATTAGTGTTTGCAGTATATTAACCTCTCTTGCTTTAATGTTAAAAATGCAATTTTTTTGCACACATTGGAAACTCTAAATCACCGATCCAATTATCCCTTTTTGTGTTTTCCATTACAAACAGGGATATCGCCAGTGCAATAAAGGAACTTCTCGACACCGTGAATAATGTCTTTAAGAAATATCAGTACCAGAATCGCAGGGTAGGTCAATTGTACATTTTAGGCTAGTCTGTAGGAATGAAGAAAAATGAAAATATTTGTGGAGTACAAGAGATACAATCACAGCAGGAACACTAGATTCTTACAAGTCGGTCTAACAGCAGAAATAGGGAGGGAATTAGTCAGAGCATTTTATAATACAAATATGTTCTTGCTTAGATGTTAGCATTGCCATGTTTATAGTCTTCCAAGACAAGCAGGTAGCATATTCTCACATGGGTGATGTCAACCATGGTGCCCAGTATAGACAGTTCAAAAGTATACTGTCACTTTAAATGTTTCAGAGTCTCAAGACTGCCACTATAGAGTACAACAGTGCATCAACTACAGTATGTAAATGTACTCTTTGCATTCCACCAGATGTTTCTTGGCAGATTACAACTGTAACAAAATTGCAGCATCATATACTGTTAATTATGTACACTGGTCATTTCTCCTAACTACTAATTTATTTTATACTTTTAGGCACTGGAGCATCAAAAGAAAGAGTTTGTAAAATATTCCAAAAGCTTCAGTGATACTCTGAAAACATATTTTAAAGATGGAAAGTAAGTGGATGTAAAACCCTTGCCAACATTTTTTATTACAGTACATTGTATCTGTGTCCCTTCTCAGTTTTTCCTCCAAACCAGAACCATAGTAGTCGGAAGTAAACACTTCATTCTTTAGCACTCTCCAGACCAGTAGAGGTTAACTTTACGAATGGGTATATATCTAATCATGACCAGCAGGTGGAGACTGAAAACAAAACTTTGGGACAGTATATCCTAGCCCCTCCTCTCTATTTCCCTCAGTCTTCTTTCAGTCTCCAGCAGGTGTTGATGTGATCTGTACCCATCTCCCTTGGTAGGGCTGTTGGAATTTGTTTAAGGGGTTTATTGTCCCTGTTTTTGGCCGGACGGAGCTTGGACGGACTCTGTTTGGGGGTTCGTCCGACCTCGGGGGTGTCAAACCCGGCGGGTCACGAGCGGGGTCCCTCCCCCCACTTCCTCCACCTCCCCACATTTTTTTAGAGGAGCCTCAGCAATAAGCCTTGCCCCCTAAATCAAGCAAGACTATTGCTTTGAGAGCCTGTGGAGTCTGTTCTGTAAAAAAAAAAAAAAAAAAAAATCCTGAGGTAGTGCTGGTCTGGAGGGTTGTATCCCTTTAAGAAAACTGTATTTTACTGTATTTTTTCAACTAACCGGCACTCTTTTACAGCTAGGTCGCGTATGGAGCAATGAGCACTTCTAAAGGGAAAAAGTGCTCATTGTGCTCCAGACGCGAGGCACTCGCGGCCGGCCTGTGCAAGCGGTGTTCAGGCCGGTGCGGTGGAGGAGCTCCGTCGGCAGCGGCTGCAGGCGCCCAGAGCTCCCCGCCGATGGTGCCTCGCGAGTCGGCAGGGAACGGAGGAGAAGCCCGGTCTTCTCCGTCCGCCCACGGAGGGATTCCCCGAGCCGCCGACGGTCGGGTTTTTGAGGATTCCCTCTCAGCTGATATTTTGACAGCTGATGCCGGCTTGCCTGTTTTAGCGGCTGAGACTTTTCAGGTCTCTCAGCCGCTGCAGGCTGTGGAGGGAGCTGTTTTGGCGGGAAAGACGCCATCTTCTCTGTCTGGCCCCTCCATTTTGTCTTCCACCTCAGGTGACCTTCCCCCTGTTTTGACTATGCAGGGGCAAGGTTCTGCTGGGTCCCCTGCTGTGGCAGGGAGTCCCTTGGGACCCTCGGGGGGGTTTTCTCCTGAATTTTTCTTTTCTTTATGCAGAGCCTATTTTCAGGCGGCTGGGGGTCCCGGTTGCGCCCAGGGGGTCTCGGGGGGTGGTTTTTCCTCCGCGCTTCCTGCGGCTTTGCCTCTTTCGTCTGGCGTGACGTCCCCTCCGCCGCCTCCCTTGTCCAAGCGTCCGCGGGTGTCGTGGGACGAGAATTTGTGGTCGGAGGAACGGGTCGGTCTGGAGGAGGACCTGGACCCTTCTGAGGAATTCCAGGACTCTCTGGAGGGGACGGAAGCTGGCGGCGGGTTGTCGGATTTCCCGTTCTCCAGTGACGAGGCGTCTGTGGTGCGTCTTTTTCAGAAAGATGAGTTGTCTGACCTTATTCAGCAGGTTTCTTCGGTCTTGCGTTTTGAGGACGCGCCGCCGGAGACTCCGCGTGTGGGGGACCCCCTGTTGCGGGGGATCCGTACCGTTTCCCGCTCTTTTCCTATGCATCAGGATATTCGGGATATTATCCTGGAGCAGTGGAAAACGCCGGAGACGCCGTTTCGGCTGGCGCGCAGCATGGCTCGCCTGTATCCCATTCCTGAAGGGGATCGGGCTACGTTAGCTTCGCCGGTCGTGGATGCGGTGGTCTCGGCAATTTCCAAGCGGCATACCGTGCCTGTTGAGGGCGGTTCTGCCTTGCGAGATCCTGAGGAGCGCAAATTGGAGGGCCTCCTTAAGCACAATTTTCAGGTCTCTGGTTTTGGGGTCCAGGCGGCTATTTGTGGGGGACTGGTCGCTCGCGCCGTGTTTCGGTGGGCGGAGCGGGTCTTGGATCGAGAGTCTGACGACTGGTCTCTGGTGGATCAGGAGGTTGCGAAGATTGAGATGGCGGCCTCATTCCTCTCGGATGCTCTCTATGACTTGGTGCGGATCTCGGCTAAGTCTATGGCTTTTGGCGTGGCCGCAAGGCGTGTGTTGTGGCTGCGCGCTTGGGCGGCGGATGCTGCGTCCAAAGCTAAGCTTACTAAATTTCCCTTTCGGGGGTCGTTTTTGTTTGGAGAGGATTTGGATAAGTTGATTCAGACTCTGTCGGACTCGAAAGTTCCCCGTCTGCCGGAGGACCGTGCCCGCCCGGCGTCTCGGGGGAGTGCGGCCCGGGGGCGTTTGCGGGATTTTCGCAAGTATCGCCCTGGGCGTGGGGCTGCTTCTTTTCAGTCTCCGGGATTTTCCCGGGGTCGGTTCTTCCAGCGTATGCAGCCCTTTCGGGGGGCCCGTCGGGGGGCAGGGAATCCCTCCGCCGGTTCCCCCGCTTCCCGTCCTGCACAATGACGCCTTGCCGGCGCCCCCTTTGGTTCCGGTGGGGGCCCGGCTGCGCGAATTTTTCCCCAAATGGGCCGAGATCACGTCCGATCAGTGGGTCCTGGAGGTGGTGCGGGACGGTTATGCCCTGGAGTTCGCCCGCTCTCTGCCGGATTTTTTCCTCGCTTCTCCATGTCAGACTCCGGGGAAGACGCAGGCTTTTCGCCAGACCCTTCAGCGCTTGCTAGATCTCAGGGCAGTTGTTCCAGTGCCCCCTCCAGAGTGGGGCACGGGCAGGTACTCCATTTACTTTGTGGTGCCCAAGAAGGAGGGGACTTTTCGGCCCATCCTCGATTTGAAAGGGGTCAACAGGGCTCTCAAGATTCCCTCTTTCCGTATGGAAACTCTGCGGTCGGTCATTCTGGCGGTTCAGCCGGGGGAGTTTCTCACTTCTCTCGATCTGACGGAGGCCTACTTGCATGTTCCCATTCGGGCCTCTCATCAGCGTTTCCTGCGCTTTGCGATCTTGGGTCGGCACTTTCAGTTCTGTGCGCTTCCCTTTGGGCTGGCCACGGCTCCTCGGACGTTCACCAAGGTGATGGTGGTCGTCGCGGCAGCCTTGCGGTCGGAGGGCATCCTGGTACACCCCTACCTGGACGACTGGTTAATTCGGGCAAAGTCGTTGCAGGAAAGCTCCCGGGTTACTGCTCGGGTGGTGGAGTTTCTCCGGTCGCTGGGCTGGGTGGTCAACCTTTCCAAGAGTCGGTTGGTCCCGGCTCAGCGTCTGGAGTACCTAGGGGTGCTGTTCGACACCTCCTTGGGGAAGGTCTTCCTCCCAGAGGGCCGGGTGAGCAAATTGCAATCTCAGATTCGCCTGCTTTTGGCGTCCCGGTGTCCTCGGGCGCGAGATTTCCTCCAGGTCTTGGGGTCGATGGCGGCGTCCCTGGACGTGGTGAGGTGGGCGCGGGCCCACATGCGTCCTCTCCAGTATGCTCTGCTCCGGAGGTGGTCTCCCCAGAGGCACGGGATGGATGTTCCGGTTCCCCTGCGAGGCTTGGCGCGCTGCAGTCTGCGTTGGTGGCTCCAGACCCCTCACCTGGTTCAGGGGGTGGGTCTGGATCTCCCGCAGTGGACGGTGCTCCTGACGGATGCGAGTCTCCTGGGTTGGGGGGCTCAGTGTTTGGGTCACTCAGCTCAGGGCACCTGGTCCGCGGAGGAGGCCGCCTGGTCGATCAACGTGTTGGAGACCAGAGCGGTCCGTCTGGCGCTGTTGGCTTTCCACTCCCTGTTGCGGGGCAAGTCGGTCAGAGTGCTGTCGGACAATGCCACGGCGGTGGCTTATGTCAATCGTCAGGGGGGCACCAAGAGCACTCAGGTGGCGCAGGAGGCGGCTCTGCTCATGGTTTGGGCGGAATCCCATCTGCTGGCCCTCTCGGCCTCTCACATAGCCGGAGTAGAAAATGTTCAGGCAGACTTCCTCAGTCGTCACTTCCTAGATCCAGGAGAGTGGTGTCTCGGCGCCGAGGCGTTTCAGTTGATAGTGCAGGCTTGGGGGCAGCCCCTGATGGACCTGATGGCCACGGGTGGCAACGCCAAAGTGCCCCGCTTCTTCAGTCGTCGCAGGGACGGTCTGGCCGAGGGTCTGGATGCTCTGGTCCAGCAGTGGCCAACGGAGGGGCTGTTGTATGTATTCCCTCCTTGGCCGCTGGTGGGCAGAGTGCTTCTTCGCATTGTTTACCATCCGGGTTTGGTGGTGCTGGTGGCGCCGGATTGGCCTCGCCGTCCGTGGTATGCGGATCTGGTGAGGCACCTGGTAGCGGATCCTCTTCCTCTGCCTCTCTCGGACGACCTGCTGATGCAGGGTCCCATTCCCATGTTCGACCCGTCTCCCTTCTGTCTTACGGCGTGGCTCTTGAAAGGGGTCGCCTTAGCAAGAAGGGATATTCAGACAAGGTGATCTCTACACTGTTGGGGTCCCGGAGGCTTTCTACCTCTCGGGCTTATGTGCGGGTTTGGCGTCTCTTTGAGGAATGGTGTCGGGCGCGGGGAGTGACCTCTTTTCGCGCTTCTCTGCCTAACATTCTGGAGTTCTTGCAGGACGGTCTGGATAGAGGCCTGGCTTGGTCTTCTCTCCGGGTTCATCTTGCGGCCCTGTCGGCTTTTCGAGGGTTGGTGTCAGGTCAGCGTTTATCGGCTCTTCCTGATGTGATTAGATTTTTGCGGGCGGCCAAGTTGCTTAGGCCTCCCCTACGGCCCTCGGTTCCCTCTTGGGATCTTAATCTGGTTCTTTCTGTATTGGTGCGTCCGCCTTTCGAGCCGTTGGACGACTGTTCTTTGAAGGACCTTACTTTGAAGGCGGTCTTTTTGGTGGCCATTACTTCTGCTAGGCGTGTTTCTGAGCTGCAGGCTTTCTCTTGTAGGACTCCCTTCTTGGAGTTTTCTAGGGAGCGGGTCGTCTTGCGGCCTGTTCCTTCCTTTCTGCCTAAGGTTGTTTCTCCTTTTCATGTCAATCAATCGGTGGTTCTCCCGGTCTTGGGTGGTCGGGAGGGCTCTTCTGAGCAACGGCAGCTGCGCAAGTTGGATGTCGGTCGGGTCCTTCGCTCTTATGTGCAGCGGACCCAGGAATTCCGGAAGTCCGATCGTCTCTTTGTCCTCCTGGCGGGTCCTCGTCGGGGAGCTGGCGCTTCTAAGGCTACTATTGCGCGCTGGATCAAGGAGACGATTGCTTCCGCTTATCTTCTGAAACAGCAGCCTGTTCCGGAGTTTCTCAAGGCTCATTCCACTAGGGGTCAGGCGGCTTCTTGGGCTGAGTCGTCGCTCGTGCCTCCGGTGGATATTTGTAAGGCTGCGGTTTGGTCCTCCTTGCATTCCTTTGTTCGTCATTATCGGGTTGATGTGCAGGCGCGTCGGGACGCGGTGTTCGGTGAGCGTGTACTGGTATCGGCCCTTCGGGGGTCCCGCCCGTGAGAGGGACTGCTTTGGTACGTCCCATTCGTAAAGTTAACCTCTACTGGTCTGGAGAGTGCTAAAGAAGGAGAAATTAGGTTCTTACCTGCTAATTTACTTTCTTTTAGCTTCTCCAGACCAGTAGAGGTCCCCACCCTGTCTGTTATTGTTGTTGTTGGGGCTGTTGCGCGGGCAGTTTTTGGTTTTTGCTGCGGGTTCTAGTATTTTTCTAGGGCCGGGGAGAATTGAAGAACAGCGGCTGTGGCTCGGCTGGCTTAGCTGGCGAGCTGTGGGGACATTCTTCCTTCGGGAATTTTCTCTTCTGCATTTTCCAACAGCATTTTGGGTTTTGTTATTTGTTACTCCTTTCGGAGTGTTGTTTTTTCTCTCTGTTGTTTTCCAGTTCTTGGTTCTGCTTGGCTATTCGGCAGACTGAGGGAAATAGAGAGGAGGGGCTAGGATATACTGTCCCAAAGTTTTGTTTTCAGTCTCCACCTGCTGGTCATGATTAGATATATACCCATTCGTAAAGTTAACCTCTACTGGTCTGGAGAAGCTAAAAGAAAGTAAATTAGCAGGTAAGAACCTAATTTCTCCTTTTTTTCCTTTCACTTATGAATTTATGTTCTGGTAAAAATGCTTGCTAAAATGTGGCAGAATAATTTTTTTTTTCAGGAAAACTAGTTGATATGCAGACCTAGGGGGGGGTCATACAGTTGTTATTGCCTAGATTTCTCCCCTATTTGGTTATTTCAGGCTTGTCAAAAGGGCATTTTTGAAAGGACTTTACGGATTTTCCCAAATGGACATCCAGATTGCCTGTTTGAAAATACATGAGATGGGCATCATACTCTATGAACATCCATTTTGCAAACTGGAACGTTCAAATTATGAATGGGGAAAACAAAGGAAATGAGTATCTGTATGACAGCATACTTTGAAAATGGCCACACAGACAGCCATACAAAGTTAGAGGGGCAGTGGTTGGTGCAGTGGAATATCAACCAAGGGACTCTAGTTCAAATCCCAATTTAACTCTCTTGTAATTAACATACCATTCTAGCATTTAGGTATAGGGTTGGACTATATAGTTAGGTACAGTATTTTTCTGTTTCTGGAGGGCTCACAATTACAAAAATATTTTTTAAAAATTAAATAGCGTTTGAATCTAAGGGTTCCTTTTACTAAGGCGCGCTAGCCATTTTAGCGCACGCTAACGCATCCATTATAGTCTATGGATGTATTAGCGTTTCTCGTGCCTTAGTAACAGGACCCGTAAGTCCCTTGGTTTACAGTCCACTGCACTAACCACTACAATACTCCTCAAAAATTGCTTCCTGCTTTGTTGAGAGTTCCCATGATACCTGAAGCTGTCTTAAATCTGTCTGGTAGCCCCTTTCCCTTAAAGCTGTCTTGTGGCCCCTTTCCCTTAAAGTTGTCTTGTGGCCCCTTTCCATTTCACTTTCAGGAGGGAAGGAGAGAAGGGGATGGCATCCACTGGAGGATGGTCAGCTGCTGAATCTGAGCACCTTTTTGTACCCTGGCCATGACTGAAACAAGTCTTAAGACTTCCTTTTTAGATTGGTCATTTTTTTTCCCTTTAGTAATCGCTCTTGGACATGCAGCTTTCAGCCCCCCCCCCCCCCCACACACACACACACCTTTTTTATATTTGGATGTATTGCAGTGTTGGAGTCCCTTTTTCTGCCTTTGCAAATGGATGTCCATATCAGTCTGAGATTCTGTTCTATATATGTGTCGGATTCTAGGCAGATGATAAGATAACATTTAAAAATAAAACATCAAATTTCTCAGCAAATTTGCAATAAATCAATTAAAATAATGAGTTAAAAATTAAAATAAATAATATGAATAAACTTTCTTTAATTCAGTAATAAGGTCATTTCAAAGTTTGGTTCCTGCATCTGGATAGGTAGAACTGACTTTTCAGCAATCGTGCATGAAGGCTGAAACGTCTGTTCTACCTACCCAGAGATCCAGGCAACAGCAACAATCATAACGCCAGCTGCGGAAGCCTAAGGACTTCAAACAAATATATTTACTTGTTGAATAACTGAGCTTCAAAGAATGCTGGATACAAGAAGCAATCCTATTTACTTGAAAGGTTAAACATCTTAATAGATCTTCATGTCCTATACCATAAAACATTTTATATATTAATGTAACCACTTTAAAATTTATTCTCTTCTCAACCGTCCACCAATGTAATTGATTTAAAAATGGAGTCACCCAATCATTTTTTAGCTTTCAATATCAGATGCCACTCCTATGTTCTAGATGGTACTAAAACAAACAGATTTTTAAAAAAACTAGTTGATATGCAAATTAAATGTGTGTTTCCACTGCAATATGCACAAAAGCATGCTTGTCAAAGTTGTTTGTTTCTTTTTCCCCTTGGGGTGGGGCAGGATGCTGAAATTTAAAATTACCTTTTATTTTAACTGGTACAAAGATGATTAAACTAGAAGTGCAAACTGTATACAGTATTAAAACAAGAAGTTGTTTTGAGGCTTAAATTAATGCTTTCATTTTTCTCATTATAGGGCAATAAATGTGTTCGTAAGTGCCAACCGACTAATTCATCAAACTAACTTGATACTCCAGACCTTCAAAAATGTAGCCTGAAATTGTACATTACAAGCTGTAATTTTCAGTGGTGGAGAGAACTACCTTTTTATATGTAAATTTTAAAGTTTGACTGTATAAATTATCGTTCCTGTGAAGGAACATAATGCCAGGATGTCAGATGGGATTATTGCCAGCTTACACCATATTTTTGTAAGACTTAATTGTAGCTTAATCATAATCTCACTAAGATTTTACATCACTTTTGCTATTCTTTTCAGAATTCTAAGCCAAAAGAATTTACGCCTTAATGTGTCATTATGTAACATTCCTTATAATATTTGTAAATATTGGTGTTCTGTTTCTGACATTTTAACTTGAAAACAAAGCTGCAAGATTATGTATTTAACAATATTTGGTGGCAAATATTCAATAAATAGTTTACATCTGTTAAAAGTGGTCTTTTATTCTGTTTTGAGAATCAGTACATTTTGATTTTCATGTGCTTTGATAGCTATAACCTGCTTATAAATGTAAAAACTTTTTTCTATTAAATGAGTAAGTCAGTCTACCATTGAACTGTGATCGCCTTCTAAATGTCAATAGTTTATCAGTAGGAGGAGGTGGTTTTTGTAGAAGAGTAGATCATGATTAGTGTAGTGGACTGAACCAGGAGACCTGGGTTTGATTTCCACTGCAGTTCTTTCTGCAAGTCTATTAACCCTGCATTGCCCCAGGTTCAGAACTTAGATTGGGAGTCCACTAGGGACAGAAGTACCTGCATACATTATAATATAAACTGCTTTGATTTTACCCACAGAGGTGATGTATCAAATCCATAACGCCCCTTTGGCTATGTATGTTTAATATTGATCATGGGGCTTAGTTTTTAATCTTTTTCACAGGGGTTTGTTTTTTTTTTTGCTTTCTTTTTTTGCTATGTTGGTTTTGTGTGTGTTACTATGATTTTTTGTTTTGTTTTGTTTTGTTGTATACTTTTCAAAGGTATGGAGTTTTTTGTACCCCACCCATAAGAGGATGTGTGGAGTATAAACATTTTAAATATTGTTTCAGCTGCAGAGCAAAGATCGACTCAAATTAAATGAGGGTTTCTTTAAATACTGAACTTTTATTTCTCACTATTTGTCCCTTTACACTCCACTTTGGAAGCAAATCTCACAATCGGGGAAAATGATAGTCTGATGTTGCTAATTTAAGCACAATTGCTCATTCTCAATAGGTCCAGCAACCAATACAGAATTAAAGCTGGGCCATTTATAGTAGCATTTTTTTCTGGTCTTCCCTTTTTTGGCAACAGCTCTTACAAATAACTTATTTGGATAACTTATTTGATAATTCAAGTAAGAAAAAGAATGTGTTTTCCTTGTGCTTAAAATGTTAATGATTTGTATAGCACATTAGAAAACACTTATGATTGATCATTATTGGAGCGTGATGCAGACTTTTTAATAACTCAGGTACTGACTGATCCATCGAGTGTGCTTCGTTTTATTTATCATATTTATATGAATTGTGAAGCCATAAGATGTTCTCTTAGCTTTATGTTCTTTCCAACCCACCAAGAATATAATGCAGCTACCAATTGTAGAGTGGACTGCTTGTAAGTTATCATTCTTTCTTCCACAACACAGTTAATTTCCTGCTTAGTTTCTCAAAGCTTTTGAGTAGGTTTTGCGCACCTGCACACCACCTTTTCATCACTATTGCATAGGACTTCAGTCTTTCATTCCATGGGGCCAGTTAGTTGCATATTATTTTTTATTCTGAATGTCGGGATTTTTTTCTTTCTTTGAATCCTGTTAAAATGTGCCTTCAGTTAAGTTCAATATAGTCTATATTCAGCACTTAAGTCATTTGATTTGGTATCGGGTATCTTTCTAGACCAGTGGTCTCAAGCTCAAACCCTTTGCAGGGCCACATTTTGGATTTGTAGGTACTTGGAGGGTCTCAGAAAAAAATAGTTAATGTCTTATTAAAGAAATGACAGTTTTGCATGAGGTAAAACTCTTTATAGTTTATAAATTTTTCCTTTTGGCTAAGTATTAATAATAATATTGTAATTTATAGCTAAAGAGACATATGATCAAGAAACTGTTTTATTTTGCTTTTGTGATTATGATAAACATACTGAGGGCCTCAAAATAGTACCTGGCGGGCCACGAGTTTGAGACCACTGTTCTAGACAGTCCCAAAAGAGAGCTACCAGAAGCTTTAAGAAATGTATCTGGTCTAATGCAACAGTACCATATCCATAATGGTCCCTGCAATGCTTGGGCTAGTGTAGACCATGATACCTTGAAACTGTTCAGATGCCCAAGAGGGATTTGTGGCAATGAGAAGCAGCACAAATGATTGACACAAAAATCGGATCCATCAACGTCAGCATTAGAACTATTAGTTTCCATAGGTCTTAAGAGTTTCAACGGACACTGGGGATGCATTGACATCAAGTGTGCCTTGATCACTCTCGATATTGAGCATCAGTAGAGGCCATTGGAACTGTGTCATCCAAGTCCTGCCCAAAGAAGAGAGAATATTCATCCTCATTTTCAGTGGTTCCAGAGGAGTGTGATCTCAAATGAGAGGTGACTGGAGAGCATGGACATAATGCCTTGTTGGAGAATACTGAGGTACTATGGCCACTATCCTCGCTGCTCTTGACATGACAAGTTATCCTCTGCCATTAGAATGGGTGCAACAAACTTCACAGACCTGAAATCCTGTTTTCCAAAATTCTTGAGGTGACTCAAGGCACTGCATTACTGGTGTGGCTTCAATGTCGAAGCAAAGGGATATCCAGCCAATCCTCAAAATACTGCCTGCAGTGGAGCCTGACCTTGAAGGATCTCGGGTTTGAACTGTAGTGCATAATTGTTGAGTTCTGGTCCATTGGAAAAGAGACACCATGGATTTCCAAAGGCCAAAATCTGATTCGGATGTTAGGTCAAGACAGGTGGTGACCAACTTCAGCTATGAAGTATTTTTCTGGATTAGATAATGCAGAATATCAACAAATTATCTGCAAATTCTAAGCAGATAACATCACACACATAATTTTTAATATTAAACAGAAACAAAAATATCTGACATGGGCAGAAAACACTTAAATAATTTAATGAAGCATTTGATAAATAATTTGAATAATGAAACATTTAAGTTAGAGATAAGGAGCCCAGAGCAAAAACATTGTGACAATGTTACCCCCCTTTTAGAAAACCATGCAAGAGGTTTTTAGCACCAGCCAGCGCGCTGCTCTGATGCTCAAAGGAACGCCATGAGCGTCAGTGCAGAGCATTCAGCACACCAACCGGTGCTAAAAACCTCGTGCGGTTTTGTAAAAGGGGGGGGGGGGGGAGAGGTGTAAGTGTTAGCAGCTTTCCATTTTCTCTCAAGTTTTTCATAGCATTTTGGACTTGGATCTCTCAGAGGACTAGAATATTTGTAATAATTTACTTCTGCGCGATGACCGCATGCATGTGTGCATGACATCACTACGTTGCATGCGCAGATGCCATCCTGACATCACTGTTAGCTGGAATCTTCAAAATCCAGAGAAAGTGCCAGGTTTTGAAAAGCCATCCGAAGCCCCAGACATGTCCAGGGAAATCTAGACGTTAGGTAAGCCTACCTGTACATAAGCAGCAAACACATGCAGCAAAGCCTTTACATGGGGGAGACACCTTCTCAGAAGACTGGTACTGGGCCACAAGGTTTTTCCAATTAAAATGGCAGGTGGGCACATTTGAATTGCCCTTATCTTAAGGTAAACTATTCTAATAAGTGCTTATATGGCGGTTTGAGAAAACGTTAAGTGGGAAAAGCAAGTATGACCATGTGTTCCCATTACTTAAAAAATTACACTGGCTTCCTGTTCATTGCAGAATCCATTTTCCCCTTTAAGATGTTATTTGGATTTATTGCTCCTCTAGTTTCTCTTTCCTGAAATTTTCATAGAGCTTATCTCGCTAGAAGTACTAGAAGTTTTAAACTCCCTCATTTAAGGGAATAAAATCTGCTCGTAAATTCAGTCATTCTTTCATTTTCGAATTGTCGGATCTAGGAAATGGTCTGCCTCTTTTTCTAAGGGTTTTAGTTTCTTTTCAACTTCTTTCGAAAAACTGTAAAAACAATTCTATTCACAAAAGTATTGCGGTAACCATCTTCAAGTAGTCATGCTCGTTGTATACCCTCCTAATTTTTTTTTCTTTATTACTATTTATTGTAAACTGTATCGAGCTTCTTCTTTGAAGATACACGGTCTATAAATCTAAATTTTAAATTAAAATTAATGCTGGTTCTCTCTACTGCCTTGAATTTTCTGCCCAGGCCCTCCTGACACAACTTCTGTCTCACCCCTCACAGGAAGGGAAGGAGGAGGTTAAGTAGCTTTGTTTAGGTTGCTAGGAAACTTGAGCAGGCATTGAGACTCTTAAGCATGGCTGTGAATGGATTCCTCCTTTCCAGAAAATCTGGATTTGTACACAGAAGCTAAAACATATGCAACGGACTAGTTGAAGTCGGCAAAAGGAATGGATAAGACATTCAACAAAGGCTTCAAAGATGTTGAGATGGCAAGGTAAGTGGTAAATTTTTCTAAAGTGCCCTAGTTTCTCAGATGATGCCAGGTTTGTTTCCTAGATGGATTAGGCTGGGCTTCACAAATCCCACAGCCAGCTGGGTTTTCAGGATATCCCTAATGAATATTCATGAGAGAATTTCTCTCATGCATATTCATTGTGGATATACCAAAAATTATTTGCATAAGTAACTGGATTGTTGCAACTGAAATAGAAATACTGCTTTATACAAAGTATTATGTAGAGGTTTTGCTTTTTTTATCAGACATTTTTTTGGGGTAGTTCAGTTAACTTTTGCCCTTTTGCTTTTCACAGTATAAACGTTAATTTTCAGTTATCATTACTTTAAAAGCATAATGAAAGTGACTTAGACTTTTCCTGTTTATGAAACCGAGTCTGATGTGACCCTTTACAGAGCAGAACAATCTGAAGCATCAGGAAATACAGGGGGTCAGATCGAAAACAGGCTTGGCACAACGGAGTTTATTATCATTCAGAATCTCTTTACGGTAAGTTTATGAATGGATTTTGACTTGTAGTATAAGAAAACTAGACAGTGAATCATATTTTTTCATCATGAATTGTTAGTAAAAAGTGATCTTGGTGTAAGCAATGGCCATCTGCTAAACCTAGCAACGGAGGGTTAAGTGACTTTCCAGGAGTTAGAAGAAGCTGCTGTGGGAATCAAACCCAGTTCTCCAGGATCTGGGCACACTTGTTGTCTGCGGTGCTGAGAACAAATTGAAAACTCCACCCCCCAAAAAAAGGAATATATTCAAAACACAGTACACAGAGCAAACTGCCTCCATTGCCCTTTTTATTCATTGGTGATATATCAGTTTTCAGAGCAAAAGTATACGCACATTTTCCCCTTACCCAGGGTCTTAAAGTCCCTCCTTGATGGCTGCAATCCAGTCAGGTTTTCAGGATTTCCCCAATGAATATGCATGAGATCTTTGTGCTTGCACTGTTTTCAATGCATATTCATTGGGGAAACCCTGAAAACACGACTGGATTGCGGCCCTCGAGGAGGGACTTTGAGATCCCTACTCTAGGAAAAGGAGGACAGATTGAGACATCCGGGCTTTACTTTCACTGTAAACAATGCAAGTAAGGAGGACAGTTTGAGATATCTGGATTTTAGTTCTATAGCAATGGAAGTAAAACCCGGATATCTCAATCCATCCTCCTTTTTCTGGAGCCATCAAGTTTCAAGTTTTTTATTAAAATTTGATAAACCGCCCATCAAATTTCTCGTAACCCTAGCCTTACACCCCACCCTCAATTTATCTTTCAGGTCCCAAGTCTACTCCCTCCCCTCACCTAGGTTACCATATGGCTTCAGAAAAAGGAGGACGGATTAAGACATCCGGGTTTTACTTCCATTGCCTTCAATTGAAACTAAGCCCAGATGTCTCAATCTGTCCTCCTTTTTTTGGAGACATATGGTAACCCTACCCTCACCAGTCATAATGGTTTTAAATATTAAACTTTGCTGTATGTGTGTATGATTCTCACACATAAATAAGGGCAGTTTCCAAAATTCAGAAATATATAGGCAGAACAGTAAACATTGACAAAAATAAAATGTTTACTTAAAGCTGGTTACTAACGATCCCTGCACCACTGTGGGACTCATTTTCAAAAGAGAAAAATGTCCAAAAAAGGCATTTAGACGTTTTGTTCGCTAAAATGTCCAATTTCTTTGCTGTTTTTCTGAAGTGCATCTAAATCCCAAGGGGCTGTGTTTTGGGTGGGATTAGGGTGGATGTAGACTCCCTTTTGTCACCATCTCCAACTCTCCCAAGATGTGAATGAAAGTACATAGCAGCCTGTGTAACAGCTTCAGATGTTATGGCCAGTCCTATTAGAGCAGCAAGTAGGTCTCTGGAGTAGCGTAGAGGTCCGTGAACTCGAAGGCCTTGAGCATGCGCAGACGCTCAAGGCCCAGCAAACAAGAAGACGCAGATCTTCGGGCACTGGCACCGGCATGTCCTGTGCGTTGGTGCCGGTGCTGGTGCCCGATGTGTTTGGGTGGGTGCTGGGGGATGGCAGATCGCGGCAGGGGGGGGAGTGCGACGAGAGCGGGGGGATGCCAGATCACGGGGGGGGGGCCAGATCACGGGGGGATGGCGGATCATGCGGGGGGGTGCCTTTGTGAGTGGGGGAGCAATGCTGGTTCTTGGGGGGGTAGAGCAGCGCCGCTGGCCTCGGGGGGTGGGAATGTATCCCTTTTTTCCTATAGGGAAACTTGCTTTGATATATGAGTATTTTGGTTTATGAGCATGCTTCTGAAACAAATTATGCTCGTAAACCAAAGTACCACAGTATTTCACATTAACCATCCTTAATGGAGTCCAAGTATTATCGCACATTTCAGCCTGCAAAAAGTGAACCGTAGAAAAAGCTCCCTAGCTTTCAGACTGCACTTTAAGGCAGAAAACCCATTGTTCCCCAAAAAAGCAGGCACACAAGAGATTGCAGCAAGTATAAAGGACATTAGAACCAGCCAAAAATCTAAAGTTCCACAATCAATAGCTTGTTTGAACTTGAAGATCTCTTCCTCGCTCCAATGTAAACTGTGCTTCAAATATCTCCTCTTTGCTTCCCTGTAGATGTCTCGTCACCCCTCCCTCCCCTATCTGTTTGCTTAACACCTGAATGGCATGTCACCTTGAAATTATTTAGGCATATAGCAACTCGCAAATTGTAGATTAGCTACCTTTTTTGTAATTATACAACCGTACTCTAGCTTTTTCCCCCCCTGTCTGTCCTAGTGGGCTCACAATCTATCTAATATACCTGGGGCAGAGGGGAGATTAAGCGACTTGCCCAGGGTTACAAGGAGCGGTGCAGGGTTTGAACCCACAACTAGAGAGTTGCGCGGGGACAGAAATCCCACCCGTCCCCGCCAGGATCCTCTTTGTACCCACCCGTCCCCGCAAGGAATTACCTCCATCCCCGCCCGTCCCCAGAAAAAGCAGCAATTCCTTCTGACAGGATCATCAATTCCACAGTTTCTTTTGCTATTTTCCTTGTGGAATCTCTTTGGTGGAACCCTTTTTTTGTTTTCTGTTCAGGTAATTAACTTATAAACCCCCTCTTTTACTAAGGCTGATGTGTCCATTATATTATATGGACGAACCCTTCTTCCAAAGCCTTCCATGCCCGTGGGAGTCCCGTTGGCTAGAGGGGGGTCCCCGTGGGAGTCCTGTGGGCCAGAGGGGGGGTCCCCGTGGGAGTCCCGTGGGTTATGGGGGGATTCCCGCAATCCCCGTTCCCATGCAGACCTCTACCCACAACCTCAGGGTGCTGAGGCTGTAGCTTTAACCACTGTGCCACACTCTCCTCCTATGCTAAACTTAGCCAGTTAATGTCAATATATATTGGCTGACTGGCTATGTCATGTGACATAGCTGGTGACCAGGCTATCCGCTAACCACAACATTCAGTGGAAGATAGGTGGCTATTTTGTGCTGAATATTTATGGTTAGCTGGCTTAGTGCTATTTAGCCAGCCAAGAACTGTTCCTGCCTGGTTAAATAGCTCTGAATACACTATAAAGGACAGTATTTTAGGTGCCTACCTTCCTTTAAGAATAAACTCTGAATATGCACCTAAATATAATAATAACTAGTCTTTAAGCCCGTTACATTAACGGGTGCTAGAGATTCCTCGGCTTCCTCCCCCTCCCTTTCCGTCAACCCCCTTGTTTCCCTTTGCACAGTCTCCCTGCTTCATCCGCTCCTTCTCCTGCGCGGGCCACCGGAGCAGAGAGGACTGGGCAGAGGGGGCTGCCAGCCGGGGCCGGCGGAGAGGAGCTAGGCGGCTGGAGGAGTAGCAGCAGCCGCTGCCGATTGCAGCCTCCGTCCCGCCTTCGCCTCCCTGGATTTGCTAGAGCGGCCTGCAAGGTTCGCTACAGTGGCTGGCGAACCTCAGCAGGCCGCTATGAAGAGGACCGGCAGTGGGAGGGAGGAGTCGCTGGCACACGTGCTAGCGCAGGCGCCGTGAGCACTGGCATCGAAGCACAGCTCACGCCACCAGGACTCACGGATTTTCGACAGCGCATGCGCGCTTAGCCTTTTATTATTATGGATAATAATAATAACAGTTTATATACCGCAGGTCTATAAAGTTCTATGCGGTTTACAGTGATTAGAAAGATGCTACAAATAGAGTAGAACTTACATAGTTGATGAATAGTGCTATCAGTTTAAGGGAATGGTTGTGATGGAGGGGATTGAGGTGGGAGAGTGTGATGGGAGAGATTGTGCAGATTCACTACAAGATGTTCAGAAAGGAAATAAAAACTATACTCTTCAAGAAATCCCTTAATAAAGCTTAATACCATGATAAAGCTTAACCTCCCTTTTACCATCCCCTCCCTAACCCCAGATCCTACTTTTTCCTCTCTTGGAAACCTTCTCTGATCTAACGTTGTAACCCTTCTTCCATAACTCTTTTTGTAATCCGCTTTGAACTGAAAGGTAATAGTGGAATAGAAATCTGTAATGTAATGTAATGTATTTCAAGAACAGGTATGTCTTTAGGTGTTTCCTAAATTCACCATAGTTATTTGCGTTTATAATTAGTTTTTCCAAGTCTTTGCCGCCTGGTAAGAGATGCAGGGGTCCACATTAGAAGTCTAGGTGTCATCGTTGATGGTACATTGAAACCATCAGCTCAATGTGCAGTGGTGGCTAAGAAAGTAAATAGAATGTTAGGAATTATCATGAAAGGAATAGAAACAAAGATAAAAATATAATGCCTTGCATTGATCCATGATGTGGCCACACCTCAAATACTGTGTGCAATTCTGGTCACTACTTCTAAAGCAAAATATACCGGAATTAGAAAAGGTACAGAGAAGGGTGACAAAAATTATAAAAGGAACAACTTTCATATAAGGAAAGGCTAAATATAGGTAGGTGCCTCATTATAGACTTGCCCTTCAAGTTCTGATGAGTATACTGTATATGCACGTGGTTCTAAATTCTTATGGCCCAAAAGATTATTTTATGTATGCTATCTCTCCAAAATGGTTTCTTTTCAACTTCAGCCGTGTAGCATTTTGATAGGGTCTCACTGCATATCTGTATCTCTGTCTCAGTCTCCAGGGTTAACCAAGCCAACTTGCATGACCAAAGAAGAATTTGTGGAGAAAGCATTTGTTGCTGTTGGCCGTGGCCTTAAGAGAGAATATGGTGAACTATTTGATAAGATAGATGTGACGCGGGATGGCTCCATTAATTGGGACAAATTGACTTCATTTATGCTGCTGGAACTTTACGAGAAAGACGAACGATCAAAGTTGTTAGTGGTTCCCCAGTGGAAGAACATCCGATTCCTTCCATTGCTGCATAAAGACGTAATTCAAAAAATTGTTTACCTGAAGGCTTCAAAGCGTTACCTAACTCTGAGCAAAGACGGACTACTTGGAGTCTGGGGAGAGAGCTTAAAGCTGCCAAGAAGCCTACGTATCGCCACGGACACTGTCAAATTAAAAGATCTGTGGGCAACAAGCTTGGTCTCACTAGCAAATGTAAACAAGGTACAAATGAGTTTTTTTTGAAAATCAGAAGGATGAAAATGAGATGGTTTGCTAAGTAGGTATATAATTGTTAGAGAAAAGCTTCATCTGAAGTCACCGAGGTGGATGACATTATGGCTCGCTGGTTGAGCTGTTGCTTCTGCACCCAGAGGTTGTGAGATCAAATCCTGGTGCTGCTCCATGTGACTCTGTGCAAGTCACTTAATCCTCCAATGCCCACTTCTTTAAATGTCAGCCTTGAAATGCCAAAGCGACAAAAAGGAAGTATACACGTCCCCATTCCCTTTCATCAAGCCCAGTATCCTGTTTCCAATAGTGGCCATCCCAGGTCGCAAGTACCTGGCAGAAACCCAAAGAGTAGCAACATTCCAGAGCTGAGATTGGGATGTCATAATGCTCTCTCTAGACCAGGGATGTCAAAGTCCCCCTTTGAAGGTCCCAATCTAATCGGGTTTTCAGGATTTCCCCAATGAATATGCATGAGATCCATTAGCATACAATGAAAGCAGTACATGCAAATAGATCTCATGCATATTCATTGGGGAAATCCTGAAAACCCAACTGGATTGCGGCCCTCGAGGAGAGACTTTGACATCCCTGCTCTAGACACTGCCCCGAGCTCAGGGAAAATGAGATGAGGTTCGCTGGGGGCAAAGCGGGGCAGGGTTGTGGGTGTGTCACAGAAAAACATTTCCTCCGTTAGTGTGCCAGAGCAAAAAAAAAAAAGTGTGCGGGATTAAAGTAATAGTAGAAAGAAAACTAGAAGCAGCATATATTAAATATTCAGGTCCATAAGAACATAAGCAGTGCCTCCGCCGGGTCAGACCACAGGTCCATCCTGCCCAGCAGTCCGCTCCCGCGGCGGCCCAAACAGGTCACGACCTGTCTGTATCATCAGAAGGGGCTCCCTTGCCACCTTGGTTTCTCATTTAAGTCCTGTCTTCCTATCGAAGTCCTAACCCTCCGGTCTTGCACCTGCACGACCTGGTTTGGTTTCTACTCATTACCTGGTTAGCTTTCTATACTTGTGTTACATCCCAGCTCCTCCCTCAGTATCCCATGATCCCTTTATCCTTCAGGAATCCATCCAATCCCTGTTTGAATCCCTGTACCGTACTCTGCCTGATTACTTCCTCCGGTAGCGCATTCCAAGTGTCCACGACCCTTTGGGTGAAAAAAAACTTCCTTGCGTTTGTTTTGAACCTATCTCCCCTCAGTTTCTCTGAATGCCCCCTCGTATTTGCTGTCCCCTTCAGTCTGAAGAATCTGTCCCTATCCACCCTCTCTATGCCCCTCATGATCTTGAAGGTCTCTATCATATCTCCCCTGAGCCTCCTTTTTTCCAGAGAGAAGAGCCCCAGCCTATCCAACCTCTCGGCGTATGGGCAGTGTTCTAGCCCTTTTACCATTTTCGTTGCTCTCCTTTGGACTCTCTCAAGTACCGCCAGGTCCAGATTCCCTAAATCCACCGTGCCTTTAATGATTACTTCAACACTAAACCAGATCTTACTGGTTTAGTGTTGAAGTATTTTACCTACCGATACACATAATGGCTCACTGCAATCTTTTCCGTGCTTCCTAGCAGCTTCTGACTCTACTATGTAAATGTAGTAAAATGAGGTCATTAATATTAAAACTAGCACTCCCAGCAACGCTCTGACATCAGCTATTGATGCACAAAATGAAGCACTGACTTTTTAACGCTACAAAATTACCAACTGGTCCAGGGATGCCGGTAGTGTTAAAAACGTGGCTCGGGTGCATATGTTAAAGGCGTGTTTGAGCTGCGGGCATCAAAGCTTAGGTTGCCCATTGCATGCAAAGTAGAAGTTCATCAGATTTGGAGGGCTGCCAATTGCATGCAGGGAGCACTTGTCCCGCCAAAGCAGGCTGCTGGTTGCATGAGGGTGCACTTGTCCCGTTAAAACAATGTAAATGTAAAAAAAATAAAAAATAAAAAGTGTTCATATTCTGTCCATCCTCTTCCCTCCTCTTACGATTTGTGCCTAGGATGCGCTCCTGTAAGACGCCTTTGACCCTCATATGCATGCACACATTCATGCCTTTTTCCGTGGACTATTTTGTGCACATGTCAGTTGCTTTCTCCACTGACTGATCAGAAGGGATTTCTGCGGGCCTCATTTGCGTGCAAAGCTGTTTGATCATTGATTGTTGTTTTTGAATTGGATAACTTGAATCGGACCACAATGACCCACAGAATTTTAACAGCGATTGTAGAGCATCTGGGTCTCAGTAGGTACTAATGACACAGAAGTGTGTATTGATGTACAGGGACTATAGTCTCTCTTCTCCTAATTATACTGTAAATAAGAGACACTTTACTTAAGCAGTACGCACCAGAGAGTTTGCAATTCTCAAGTTACTAATTAGAGCAGAAGTACTGGGACATTGTTTCTAGGAATTGTAATTGCTAAATTGAAAGAAGAAAAATATTAAGCTCTGTTTTTTTTTTTTTAATTTTAATATTTACATCACAGTGAGAGAAGAATTTCATGGGAGCGTGACTTCGGGCATTGTTTGGGCATCCAAATGTCAGCCTGATGTACTGTCCCTTTTTGTAGTTTTTCGTACCCACACACTCTGCGTCACTGCCAGACACAGACTCCCTTCCTTTTGACGGAGATGTAACTCTCCCTCCTTTTTCTTCAACCCACATTGCACTCCAAACCACTTGAAGGGAGAGATGGATGACTTGTACAGCCAAGTCTCACAACTCCTACATAGGCACCCTTTTGAAGATCCCAAGATATGCATTGGCATCGGTCTCTCTTGCTGGCACAAATCAAGCATAGGCTCTGCCTGCTCTTCCAGGCCCCACCTCCAGCCACTGCTCTGTTCATCCATGCTGACCCAGCCAGCACTGACTGAGCTCTTACTCTACTCACTGCTCTACTCTTACTCTACTCACTGCCTAGATGCCACCTTCTTGCCTAGACTCCACCTCATGAAGAAAGCAGGAAGGCCTCCAAAGGGAAGAGTAGGCAGAGATTCTCTTTCCCTCATTTCAGCAAACAGATGGGGGCAAACTCTACCAGTTAAGATGGAGTCAGAGTCTGAACCCAGAGCAGATCTCTTTGATGCATTAGCTTATGAGCAAGTACTAGGGGTGTTCAATAATTTATCTACCTCAGTAGGACAGAAAAAGTTTAAATATATAACTGACATATATATATATATATATATATATATATATATATATATATATATATATAACTGACATGTTTCACCCTTAGGGGGTTTCCTCAGGCTCAGGGCTACAGTCCCTTGGTTTTGTTCACACGCCGCTAGACCACCCGAAATGCTGCTATCAAGATGCCATCAAGACCAAAACCAAGGGACTGTAGCCCTGAGGAAACCCCCTAAGGGTGAAACATGTCAGTTTACTTGTCCCTTACCACCACCGAAAGTTAAGTACAGTAGCAATTATGCTTTATTAACTTTATAACTTTATTAACTTTATACACTGAAGGTTGAAGTTATATACAAAAACACACATAAAGAATAATATTATGAGTGACCCGGTGAGGATTCAATGTGTAAATCCAGGTGTTATGAAAAGATATTGAACCCGTGGTGGCTTTTCTGAGGGTCTGTACAAGAACATTTCTTGATAGAAGGTGTTTTAAGGGTGTCCAGAAGGAGGTCATCCTTTAATACATGTTTAGACTTATACCTTCTATATCAACATCGATCTTTAAACCAAGTCATCAATTTATTGCACTGCTTTCAATGCATATTCGTTGGGGAAATCCTGAAAACCTGACTGGATTGCGGCCCTCAAGAAGGGACTTTGAGATCCCATGCCCTAGCCCCACCCCCTGCTGCCTACCCAGGCAGGAGGGTATCTGTGCATTTGCGCATGCGACGCGATTACGTCATGCACTTCCCTCCTTCCCAACAGTGACTTTGAGGGAGGCCTTTCAAAACCCGGACAATGTGCTGGGTTTTGAAAAGCCATCTGGTCATGTCCTCAAAAGGGGAAATCCGGACGTCTGGTAACCCTATCTGGGAGAAGTATTTGAAGTTGAATGCAATTCTGAGTTTTGAGTGTGGTATATATCAGACTCTTAACAAAACAACAAGAGATCAAAACCTTGCTAAGCAAAACCAGACAAAACAAGAAACGTATGTGAAACAAGTCTCCATCAGGCCATAAGATAAGCGCTGGTTTATTATTTCTATTTGCTCAATTTCATGACGTGCTGAGCTGTATTTGTTACATGGAGGATTTTTTGTGCCTATGAAAGATATTAAGTATATATATAGGGTTGCTTATACAGCTGTTCACCTCTGGTCCTCTGAGGCTTTTTTTTCTCCATTTCAGATAGATTGAAATCTATTTTTGTACATAAGAACATAAGAAATGCCTCCGCTGGGTCAGACCTGAGGTCCATCGCGCCCAGCAGTCCGCTCACGCGGCGGCCCACCAGGTCCAGGACCTGTGCAGTAATCCTCTATCTATACCTCTCTATCCCCTTTTCCAGCAGGAAATTGTCCAATCCTTTCTTATACCCCAGTACCGTACGCTGCCCTATAACGTCCTCTGGAAGCGCATTCCAGGTGTCCACCACACGTTGGGTAAAGAAGAACTTCCTAGCATTCGTTTTGAATCTGTCCCCTTTCAACTTTTCCGAATGCCCTCTAGTTTTTTTATTTTCTGAAAGTTTGAAGAATCTGTCCCTGTTTAGTATATATCAGACCGACATAATTTAGAATTTTGCTTTTAGATGTAATTCAGGCCCCATTAATTCCCAATTAATCCATCGTCCATTCCCACAATGCCCCTGATCTGGCGATATCTCCTTTTCAGTTGCGTGTAAGCCAATTTAGATGCCCATTGTTACATGGCAGATAAAGTCCCGAATGGTTCATCCTGTCTGCCCAAGAGTTACATTTATTATAAAAATTTATGTTTGAATTGAATTGTCTTTTTTTTCTTTGATATTACTGGGTGCTAGACCCTAGAAGTCTGTTAAAGCTTGATACCTTAGGTAGTGCAAACTCGATTACTGTAATGCCATTTATTTATGCCTAACAAAAAAAAGTCTTCGCAGACTCCAGAATACTGCAGCCAAGCTGATTTTTGCTAAACGCAAATTTGATCACGTCTCCCCACTACTTACCAATCTTCACTGGCTCCCAGTACTTTCCAGAATTCATTTCAAATGCTCCTGCCTGGCTTTCAAGATCATTCACGGCATCCTTCCGCCCTAATCCCTCTATCCTTCCTCGTCAGGACGCCTGCTACCACCAGATCCGCTCACAGATATAAACTATCCTTCCCCTCTCTACACGGCATCCTCCACGCTGGCAAACTGGGAAGATCCCTCCTCTCCAAAATCACGGGCCTTTGGAACGATCTCACTATCCCGCTGCGGAACCTAGACTCCCTCCAACTATTCCGAAAACAACTGAAAACCTGACTTTTCTCTAACATATAACATCTCTTCTCCTGTTTACATCCCCTCTATTCATTTGCTCTTGTAAATCTTTCTCCTCTCTCTTCCTATATTTTTAAGCTTTGTAAACCGTGTCAAGCTCCACTTCCGTGGAGATGATGCGGTATATAAACTTAAGGCTTAGTTTAGTTTAGTTTAGTGGAACGCTTTTTTGTTTGGGAGAACCCAAAAACTCTGCCCCCAGACCCCGCCCCCATAATAATAGTACTAATGCAATTTCATTTCTACCATCCATTCATTCTTTATATAAACACAATATAATCTTACTAACAAACCCAATGGTAACCACATAATTAAACTATACAAAGCATACAGTATGCAGAGAAAAATTTAATTAACTATAATTTATATTCTGTTAAGGAATAGCATTTAGCCTAATTGGCTTCCAAATCATAATCAGTGACAAGTGCTTGTTGGTGCCAATTAAATCACTGGAACCCATTAATTATTTTTAGATGCCAAATTGGGGCAACCTTTATAGAATAAGATTGATATGGTATAAATATAGCCTGGACAACTGAAGAGAGAAATTAAATGAAGGCGATTTTCTGAGGTTACTGTAACAAAATGCCGTGAACCAAAGAAGACACGAAAAATTGCTTTCAATAAGGTGTGATATTCTACAAGTTATGGCTGGTAACGGGGGTATATCTTTCATAGTGTGAACAGGGATGACTACGGTAATTCGAATGATCACTTGGCTTTTCCTTACTCTCATGTATGATGTTACTGTAAATGTTATATCTAATGGCTTTTGGCTTTCTTCCCCTCTCCTTCAGATTGCAGTTGCATTTACAAGCAAAGAGATTTGTTTCTACGATCTGAATTCCAAGCAAGAGTTTTCTTGTCAGTACAAACTTCAGGGCTTCAAAGGAACTCCGATATGTATGGATTATTGGTACAATCCTGATGATGGCAATGAGGCTGTTCTTACATTCGGGAATGTTTGTGGCCAGGTAAATAAAACCAAGACTGAACAGTCTACAGAGAGAGAAATTCACGCAGGACAGGTTTCCACATAGTCTCTCCTAGTTCGACTACTCACAAATATAAAGGTCTTAGTAGCACAGGAAAACCCAAAAGTGTGCATTTCTGTGCTTTATGAATGAAGATGAATACCTCGTAGGCTGTAAAAATAATAGATGCAGCAAGCATCTCAATGAGATGAAAACTCAAAGTAGTTAAAATACAGGCTGGCCTGATGGTTTCGTAGCAGAGCTCAGCATTGCCATGTGGCGAGAACTGAGTTCAATTCCCAGCTCTGTTCTTCCACCATTTGAGCATGCTGAGGCTAAGGATAGCATGCTCAGCCTTTGGGGGAGGAGATAGACAATGGGGGATGGCAACACCTAGTGATTGCTGGGTTCTAGAAGGGATCCCCATATATGGTGCAAGCAGGGACGAGCCAGGCACTCAATTTTGGGTGGGTCTGGACCCAAGTTGGATGGACAGATCTCTCCTTCTCCCACCTTTGGCACTCCGATGTCTCGGGCCGCCTCTCTCCCACCAGGGCAATTGCCCCCTCTCCCTCTTGCCACTCCAGTATCTTAAACCTTCTGCCGCATACTACTACTATGAATTATTTCTATAGCGCTACCAGACAGACGCAGCACTGTACAGAGTCACAAAGAAGACAGTCCCTGCTCAAAAGAGCTTACAATTAGAGAATGGCACGGTGGCAAAATTCATCACTGTCCCCGCGGATAACCGTGGGAAATAATCCCATGCCATTTTCTAGTGTCTATTTCAACCTCAGTCCTTCTACACCAGCATTCTTCAAAGCAAAGCTTGTGGGTCAGTGGCTGTGGCCATTCATACTCTGATTCTTATGTGAGCCAAGGATAATGAAGCCATTGTGACATCACTGATGTGATTGGCTTTTAGGCACTGGTAGAATGAGGCATTATGACATCACAATATCTGCTCTGGAATGTTGCTGCTCAATCTCAGCATTCTTCAAAGCAAAGCAAAGCAGTGGTTGTGGCCATTCATACTCTGATTCTTCCCTCTCTCCTTAAAGAATGACATGAAGATGGTTTCCTGCGGTTATCCGTGGGGACGGGAACAGTGATGAATTCTGTCACCGTGTCATTCTCTACTTACAATCTAAACAGACCAGACAGATAAACAGGATGTCATGGATACAATTAAGGGGAACAGTTAATTTGCTGGCTGGGTTGATGGGCAGTGGGGAGAGTAGGGTTATGGATTGAAGGCTATATCAAAAAGGTGGGTTTTCAGTCTGCTCTTAAACATGGGAAAGGGCTTGGCGGACAAACTCAGATAATTTATTCCAGGCATAGGGGGCAGCTAGATGAAAGGAACGAAGACTGGAATTGGCAGTGGAGGAGAAGGGTAACGCTAAGAGCGACTTATCTGAGGAATGGAGTTCTCTGGGAGGTATATAAGGAGAGAGGAGAGATATTGAGGGGTAGCGGAATGAACACATCTTTTAGAGAGCTGATCTTCATTGGCAGCGAGCAGCATGCCAATATACGACCCCACAGCCTTCCTTCCATCATACTCTACCTAGGCAGAACAGGAAGTTGTATCAGAAGGATGGCTCTGGAGCTAGGGTTACCAGAGGTCCGCATTTCCCCGGACATTTCCTCCTTTTGTGCTTGGGTCCTGACATGGACCATGTTTCGCGGGCTGCTTCAGGGAACCCGGCAAATGGATTTCAAGAACAGTTAAAACTCCACCGGTCTCTGTGGATTTGAAAACGCTCCTTCACTATAATGCTTAGTTTGAAAAATAACGTCTTAAATTAGGCGCCAGTGCCTGTCCAAAACAGGTGCCCACATGAAAAACGGTCCGCCCCTAACCATGCCTACTATCTGGTAGGCACCTACCAAGTTAGGTGCCGACCATCCCATTAATTTTAATTTAAACCAATTATAGTAACATAGTAGTGGAAGTGGAAGTGGAAGATAACATTTTCCTTCTCAGAGGCCCCTCAACCACAAGGGGGCACCCGCTCAAACTCAAGGGCGGAAAATTTCACGGCGACACCAGGAAGTATTTCTTCACGGAGCGAGTGATTGATCAATGGAACAAGCTTCCAGTACAGGTAATCGAGGCCAGCAGCGTGCCAGATTTTAAGAATAAATGGGACGCCCATGTGGGATCCCTAAGTGGGTCAGGGTAAAACATTGTATAATATTAAGGGGAGGGTCTATAGAGTGGGCAGACTTGATGGGCCTTGGCCCTTTTCTGCCGTCATCTTTCTATGTTTCTATGTTTCTATAGTAGATGACGGCAGATAAAGACCTGAATGGTCCATCCAGTCTGCCCAACCTGATTCAATTTAATTTTTTTTTTTTTTTTAATTTTTTTCTTCTTAGCTATTTCTGGGCAAGAATCCAAAGCTTTACCCGGTACTGTGCTTGGGTTCCAACTGCCGAAATCTCTGTTAAGACTTACTCCAGCCCATCTACACCCTCCCAGCCATTGAAGCCCTCCCCAGCCCATCCTCCACCAAACAGCCATACACAGACAAAGACTGTGCAAGTCTGCCCAGTACTAGCCTTAGTTCAATATTTAATATTATTTTCTGATTCTAAATCTTCTGTGTTCATCCCACGCTTCTTTGAACTCAGTCACAGTTTTACTCTCCACCACCTCTCTCGGGAGCGCATGCCAGGCATCCGGAATGAGGTGCTAATTGCTAATGAGGTGCTAATTGCTTGTTTTGGGCTCAATTAGGCTTTTAAAATAAGTTAGGCGCCTTCAATGCCAGGGCCTAGGCCCTAACTTTAGGCGTCTTTTGTAGAATCTGGCTCAAAGGCATTCTCTATATTTTGTACAGCAACGTCTTTAGAAAAAAAAAAAGAAAAGGCAAAACACAAAAAGTTGTTTCAATCCGGGATACTTCCTTCATAGCGAAGACTGATTTCATGACAATATCGGTATGCACAGACGTGCAAACTGTGTGCTTTGCGAACATTAATCGGATGATTGAGAAGTCAATTAATGTTTGAAAAGGTTAACAACGACATTCCTCTTTTTGTTTTCTAACCCTTTGCCTCCTTCACAGGTCCAAGTCCTTGGTTTCACCACAGCGCTCATTTCCTTGTTTGAACGCCCCGATAATTCTATGGGAGAGCAAGACACGGTTGTTACCATCGGCTGGCAGGAATTAGTCTCGGGATACCATAAGTGCTGCTATACCTTACAACACAAACGTCATGCCCCAGATTGGGTTCGGCAAGGTACTGAGCTGACTGCAGTTAACTGTAATCTTGTGCAAACATAGCAGACATATGTAATATAATTTCTTCACTGAAATAAGAACATAAGAACATAAGCATTGCCTCTGCTGGGTCAGACCAGGGGTCCATCGTGCCCGGCAGTCCGCTCCCGCGGCGGCCCTCCAGGTCCATGACCTGAAAGTGTTCCCTACCTAACCTAAAATGTGCCTACCCTATTCGCTCAGTGTCCTGTAAGGTAAACCTCTATCTGTACCCTGTTATCCCCTTCGCTTCCAGGAAGTCATCCAGTCCCTTTTTGAACCCCAGAATTGTACTCTGTCTTATCACCTCTCCGGGAAGCGCGTTCCAGGTGTCTACCACCCGCTGAGTGAAGAAGAACTTCCTTGCATTCGTTATGAATCTGTCTCCTCTCAGTTTTTCTGAATGACCTCTTGTTTTAGTTGTCCCTGCTAGTCTAAAGAATCTGCCAAATGTTTCAGTTTCTCTTGCGGTAAATCGCCCAGAACTACTGGTAGGGCGGTATTCAAGAAAATAAATTAGTATTATTATAATAGTGTAATAATGCAAACACAAACAGCTAGGAGCTAATTACTAAAAAAGAAAAAAAATTTGATCATGTGACTCCCCTTCTAAAGGAAAAGCATTGGTTACCTATAAATCATAGAATTACATATAAAATAGCTCTACTTGCACACAAAATTGTAACAAATAAAACTCCTGCATTCTTAGAAAGGCTTCTAATTCTAATCCCTTATCTAATATAATAAAATGGTAAGCCGCGCATGCGCACTTCCTAAGTGTGTGCCGGTTTTCCGTGAGCTGTAGCGACACATAGGAAGTGTGCGATTCTTTGAAAGACGCGGCGGTGGCTACTCTCACGATCCCCGCCTGCGTCGGACTTCCGACGCAGGCGGGGATCATGAGAGGAGCCACCGCCGCGTCTTTCAACTAAAAAAAAAACAAAAAAAACAAGGCGGATGACGGCCCGATGGCTGGAGTTCACCGGTGAGGAGTGCTTCCCTCAACAGGAACCGTCGGGTCTAATTCAAATACTCCTGGCAGGTCGGGAGGGGGCGGAGCAGGCTCGCACGCCTGGCGGGGACCGGACAGGAACTAGACTCCCTGCAGGAGCCAGCCTGATGGCTGGAGATCACCGGACTGGACAGGGGGAGCAGGTAAAGGGGTGCTGCAGTACAGGAGGAGCAGGGAAGAGGTGATTCTGGACAGGGGGGAGGTAACAGGAAGGGAGGCCTACTGCTGGATAGGGGAAGCAGGGAAGAGGTGCTGCTAGACACGGGGTGGGGGGGGGAGGTAAAAGGAAGGGAGAAGGGCTCCTGCAAAGGAGAAGAGGTACTGCTGGATATGGGGAGCTGGAAATGGGGAGATGCTGAATAGGGGGAGATAAAAGGAGAAGGGCTACTGCTATATAGGGGGAGCAGGGAATAGGTGGGGGTGCTGCTGGACAGGGAGGAGGTAAAAGTAAAGGAGAAGGGCTGCTAGCACCTGTTAATGTAACGGGCTAAACAACTAGTCTATAATAATAAAATGCTAAGCGTGCATGTGCACTCTTACTCCGTGTTCCCTGAGTCCTGATCTGTCGGGCTGTGGCGGTAAGAGTGCGCATGCGCGCGTCTAAGGACCGTCCAGGTAACACGCCGCAACTCTCCCTCCCCTCCTCCCCCCCCCCCCCCCCCGCACAGCCGTCCCCACCCGGTACACCACTAACACACCGCGACTCCCCGCTGACCCTACCCGGCACACCAGAAATCCCCATTGACCCTCCCAGCCGACCCTCCCACCGCTACATGGCCGACAAACCTCGCAGCTCCAGCAGCGTCCCAGGCACACTAAACACGCTGCTTCAGCTGTTCTACTGGCCTAATTTCCTCTGCCGTGTCCCTGATGACGTCATCAGGGATGCGGCAGAGGAAATTAGGCCAGTAGAAGAAAATCCTTAAGATCGGAAGAGAAATCTCTCCTCTTAGTCCCTTCACTGAGAGTCATTTATTCATGGAGAGACACGATCTTTTCCGTCACGGCCCCTCAAATCTGGAATTCGCTCCCAATCAATATAAGTGAAGAAAAATTACTTAGTAAGTTTAAAAGTCTCCTGAAAAGCTTTTAACTGAATTATGTAAATTTTATATATTCAGGATGCGTGTTAGAGGACTAATAATGCCGATAAGTGAAAATTGAGCAGGTAACCTTTCCCCCATCCTATTGTTTCATTACCTCGCCCTTTTTATTTGTTTATAAATTGTATTTAACCTTTATTATTTTTTTCCTTATGTGGTTGGTTGGTCTAAAGTTGTTTTAACCGTCTGCTTTGATGAATGTGTTTTTCTTTTTTACCCCAATTTTATCATTACTTGTAAATCGCATTGAATTACGATTTTGTGATCAAATCAAATTTTTATTAAACTTGAAACTAGCTAGGAGCCAAGCAGCTTGGAGGCTGACAGTGGAATCCATCTGAATCTGTATTTAAAATCCATTCCAGACGTCTTTGAAAACTGCTCTGAATTAACTCCCCAGTCATTTGTAGCGGTATAGAAGCGTCCAATAAAGATCTAAGCTAACACTTTGGCATGTGCGATTAAGACAAGTCTCTTTTCCCTGGAGAAGAAGAGACTTAGAGGGGATATGATAGAGACCTACAAGATCATGAAGGGCATAGATAGAGTAGAGAGGGACAGATTCTTCAAACTTTCAAAAAATAAAAGAACAAGAGGGCATTCAGAAAAGTTGAAAAGGGACAGATTCAAAACGAATGCTAGGAAGTTCTTCTTTACCCAACTTGTGGTGGACACCTGGAATGCACTTCCAGAGGGCGTAATAGGGCAGAGTACGGTACTGGGGTTTAAGAAAGGATTGGACAATTTCCTGCTGGAAAAGGGGATAGAGGGGTATAGATAGAGGATTACTGCACAGGTCCTGGACCTGTTGGGCAGCCGCGTGAGCGAACTGCTGGGCACGATGGACCTCAGGTCTGACCTAGCGGAGGCATTGCTTATGTTCTTATGTTTATACTGTCCTCCTGAAGCGCTTCCTTTTTCCACCAGTACCTATATCAGACTTTGTCGGAACCCTAACTGAGTCCCTGCTGTCCTGTTCTTCATCTGACTTATTCATGCTTGCTGTCTCTGCCAGTGTGGCTGAACAAGGTCATCTCGACTCATGTTTTCAGCCTCAGAAATGTAAATAAGCCATAATCATTTTAATTCAGTGATTCACTGCCAAGCTCTCAGTGTGAAAAATGATTTGCAATGTTTCAGATTTTTCCTTCCATGTACACCATATACACAGGTCATGGTAAACTGGTAACCCAGAAACAGGTATATTTGGAACGGCATCCGTCTTTTTAATTATGCTATGTCAGCTTAATTGGAATACAAAGAAGGTGCTCTTTGGTGATCTCATCACTGAGGTTTTTCCTATTTCTAGTTTATCAATGGTTGTTACAGTAACTAGAAATGATACAGAACGGTTTGTGTATTATACAATGGCAACATATATTGCATACCCATACTGTCAAGATAACACTGGCATTACAATGGATGTTAATGTCTAAAGCATTGAGAAAGAAATTGTTGTATCGAGTGACCTTGCTTGCTAACTGCAAACAAAACAATTGGTGTCATGAGCTATCTACTGTTAATACAAACTCAGTAAAATATAATTTCAGAAAGCAGAGAGGAAATACTGTGCTAGAAACTTCTCTGTTTTGGTAAAATATATTAGCTATTTAACGGCAAGTTTTATGAGTGTCGGAGCTTTTGCCATCGCTGCTGGTGATAAAAAAAATCCTAACGCTGCTTCATAAAAGGGGGTTAATTGTAGAAGGTAATATGTACCAATGATATGTTGCCACATTAACTATTAAGGTGCATTAAAAAGTTTGCATGGGAGCGTACAGTTAGTGGAGGTGTCACTGAATTAACCGCTAACGCTGCATATAGGGGTCCGTTTACTAAGGCGTGCTAGCTCTTTTCGCATGCGCTAAACGCTAACACGTCCATTACATCCTATGGATCCATTAGCGTTTAGCACACACTAATATTTAGGACACACTAAAATGGCTAGCGCGCCTTAGTAAAAGGGCCCCATAACAAGGTAAAATTTCTTACACTTCCAGAAGTGCAGTTAAGCCCATTCTGTATTACCTGAAGAAAAAAAAAAAAGTCACTACTTGAAAAGGTCACTTCATAAAGATATTCTTGTACAATGAACTCTGCTCAGAGATATGAAGGCGTAATGTTCCGCCTCACCCACCAATCATTGCAGTGTTCAATACATACAGATTTCTCCAGGTTTAAATTCTAAGCTGTTGTGTTGCTAGCTGAACATAAGAACATAAGAGTTGCCTCCGCTGAGGCAGACCATAGGTCCATCTTGCTCAGCGGTCCGCACCCGCGGCGGCCCATCAGGCCTATTGCCTGAAACAGTGGTCCCTGACTAATTTTATAATTTACCTCTACCTCCATTCTTATCTGTACCCTTCTATCCCTTTGTCCTCCAAGTACCTATCCAAAGCTTCTTTGAAGCCCTGTAGCGTGCTCCTGCTTACTACATCCTCTGGCAGCGCATTCCATGTATCCACCACCCTCTGTGTGAAGAAGAACTTCCTGGCGTTTGATTTAAACCTCTCCCCTTTCAATTTCTCTGAGTGCCCCCTTGTACGTGTGGTTCCCCTTAATTTGAAAAGTCTGTCCCTGTCTATTTTTTCTATACCCTTCATGATCTTGAAGGTTTCTATCATGTCTCCTCTAAGTCTCCGCTTTTCCAGGGAGAAAAGCCCCAACTTTTTCAGTCTGTCAGTATATGAGAGGTCCTCCATGCCCTTTATTAGTTTAGTTGCTCTTCTCTGGACTTTCTCAAGCACTGCCATGTCCTTCTTGAGGTGCGGCTTCTTGAGCTAAAGTTATGCTTAATTCTTAATAGCAATAGCAAAAATATCAAAGAAGTCATTCACTTATCTTTGAAAAAATAGCTGGTTCTGACGTGCCACGTTTCGAATCTGCGTCAGGGAACCGACACAACATATAAAGTTAGATTGGAGGTGCAAACTCACTAAATATAGTCTATAATTTTCTAAAGATGTCAATAACCCGATTTCTTCTTGGTGTACAAAACCAAGAAGTATTTATTTATTTATTTTATTGGTGTACACCAAGAAGAAATCGGGTTATTGACATCTTTAGAAAATTATAGACTATATTTAGTGAGTTTGCACCTCCAATCTAACTTTATATGTTGTGTCGGTTCCCTGTGATCAGTCATTAGAGTCCATAGCTCACTTAACAGCCACCAAAAACATGAACTTCCAGGTAATGTACTTTAGCTCATACGTATTAGAGGTCTGCACAGGAACAGGGATCGTGGGAATCCCGTGGATCCCACAGGGGTCTCGTGGTAATCCTCCCTAACCCACGGGACTCCCACGAGGACCCCCCTCTAGCCCACGGGACTCCCACGGGGATGGAAGGCTTTGGAAGCAGGGTTTGTCCATATAATATAATGGACAAGTCAGCCTTAGTAAAAGAGGGGGGTTTATAAGTTAATTACCTGAACAGAAAACAAAAAAAAGCTTCCACCAAAGAGATTCCACAAGGAAAACAGCAGCGCAAAC
This sequence comes from Geotrypetes seraphini, assembly GCF_902459505.1. Classification (NCBI taxonomy): domain Eukaryota; kingdom Metazoa; phylum Chordata; class Amphibia; order Gymnophiona; family Dermophiidae; genus Geotrypetes; species Geotrypetes seraphini. Next base: position 168,306,276 of record NC_047092.1, on the reverse strand, counting down.
ACAAAAGAAACTGTGGAATTGATGATCCTGTCGGAAGTAATTGCTGCTTTTGATGGGGACGGGCAGGGATGGAGATAATTCCTTGCGGGGACAGGTAGGGACGGAGAGGATCCTGGCGGGGACGGGTGGGGATGGGTGGGATTTCTGTCCCCGCGCAACTCTCTAATACGTATCCAGTGGCTCAAATAGAGCTTTCATCAGCTCAGTAAGAACAACATTGAAGTCCCACAACACTGAGAGGCTTCAATAGAAGCAAGTCCCACTTAAAGTGAAGAACCAAAGGCTGTCCTGAGATAGCTTCTACCCAATTATGATATGCTCCAATTACATTAAGGTGAACCCTGATAATTGGTCTTGAGACCTGAGTGCAAGAAATGCAGCTATGCAAGCAGTTTTTGCATAGGATAAGAAAAGGCTTCTAGGGCTCTACCATCACACCTGATGGCAAACCCTTTTAAAACCATATGCCCTCCTAGATTGATTTCTTCCAGTAGCCAGCTGCGAAGGCTAGGAACTCAATGCTGGAATGCAACAACATTCCCTGTTCTTATGTGACTAGGGTTGGGAAAACATTCCAGTCTCATTGGACATATAAAAAGATTCAGCAGACGTGGGAACCAAACCTGCATGGGACCAATGAGGAACTGTGAAGATCATGGTTCTCTAGTTTTGTTTTGAGCCTTAGAAGAGTGAAATTGGAAGATTCATGTACAGAAGACTTTGTTCCAAATGCAGGAGAAAGGCATCCAAGGTTAGTTTGCATTACAACTCTATCCTGGAACACATCCGATGCACACTTAAAAAAAAAAAAAAAAATGAAATAGCAAAAATATCAATTGGGGAGGATGATTCTACTCTTGAAAGGTCTTGTGGGTGATGTTGTCCAGAGATCACTCATAAGGAAGAAGTACCGGTACTTGACTCGATTTGTCTGCCAGGATGTTGACCTTTCTTGCCAGGTACTACATAACCGTTGACATAAAAATTAATTTTAAGCAAAAATCTATTCTTTTTTTTTTTTTAGATATTTCTTTTGTGGCATTTTTGGTCGTTACTGAAAAGGTTAGGGCAAAAGAATCCTTTCCCAGGCGCACATGCCAAAACCTTATATGTTTCTGTGGAACTTGGTGCTGAAAAAATCTTACAGAGTCATGTAGCAATCGTGTGTTTTTAATTAGGGGAAAGTAAAACGAGTGGAGATTTTAATCAGAACTGTAATGAAGAGAGAGAAGTAAAATGGCAATTTCCAGCTCATTGGACAAGTCTCATATTTAATAGCTCTATTTGCTTTCAGCATCCACAAATGTCCCATCCTGACAGGCTAGAATGAGATGATTTTGTCAATATTTAATTTTGCTTTCAAGCAGAAACTGATAAGAACATAATTACTTACGTCCAGTCACTTTTAACAAGTGCAGAGTCATTCTGGTGTACGGAATAATATTGGTTCTAGTTGCCAAGCCTCTGGACTTTGACTGATGAAAAAAACGTCCTATAGAATAGACAGTATGCTGGATGTTTTACTCGCCTATCAACTTTGCTTTACCTTTTTCTCGTGTGCTACAGTTATTATTAACATTTGATATAGCGCTCAGCCTTCACGGATTAAGGCAGTTTACTATCAAATATAAAAACATTAAGGAAGGAACGCCATAAACTAGAAAAAGACAGGCCTGTCTCATTCATTCAAAAAGAGACTAAGAAATAGCCTTAGATGAACTTCAACAAGTATATTACTTTCATTGTTTCTCTGAAAGTGCTAATAGATCTTCCATTCCTCAATAGTCTGAACCCCAAATGTCAGGGTAAAAAAAAAAAATAAGGGGGCCTTTTACTAAGCTGCGCTAGCGGTTTTAGCGCGTGCTGCATTACCGCATGAACTAGACGCCAATGCCAGCATTGAGCCGGCGTTGGTTCTTGGCGCGCAGTGCAGGGTTAGCGCGCAGCAATGCAGCGCACGCTAAAAACGCTAGCGCACCTTAGTAAAAGAGGGGGTTAGCATGGCTGTAAAATGGCCACATTTTCCATTTTTTTTGAATTAATGGCCATAGGCTAACCATGTGCTAATCAGTTAGCGTGTGGCGATGTAGCTGTGCAAACCGATTAGTTCAGGGCACATCTACTCTCTGCCTGCCCAAACACGCACATGTGCTAAAAAAAAAAGTATTTTTCAGCATGTGGAACGTGCATGCTGAGCTCAAAACTACTGTGGGACGTCTTGAGTATGTCCCGCTGTGGTTCCTTTTTAGCCTGGGGTAGGCACATGTTAGTGCATGCCACAACTTAGTAAAAAGACAGCTAGGTTTTTAATAAAATTTTTAAAAAATTTTTATAGACATTTCAGCACAAATAAATTTAAGTAAGTTACTCCACAATGAAGGTGCTACCTATACAAAAGTACTTGTATGTATGGATTCCCTTGGTTCACCAGCTGCATTCTAAAATCCGGAAGAGACCTCAAAGGTTCTTGTAGGAATATCGGGGATTGCAAGGCTGCTCATAAATATAGGAATTCTATCAACATGTACATTACGGTCAGTTGACTCTCAGAGACTGGTACTTCTTTCACCAAAAATTATGAATCAACTCATAATTTTGCTATTTTCGTTTTATCTCCATTCTTTGGAACGACCTTCCACAAGTTATTCGAAGTGAACTTTCATTTCCAAAAAAATTTCAGTCTATGTTGGAAACTCATTTTTTCAATTTGGCATTTAATTTGAGGTCATTTTTAGAAGACTGCATTGACGAGACCACAACAAAAAGAGGTGGGATTTTTTTTTTCTCTCCTCAATATTTAGATTAGATCTTTCCTTTCGATAATGGTGTTCTTTTCTTGTTTTAACTGATTTTCTTGTGTTTTGTAACTTATGATGATCTGTTATAAATTGCGGGATACCAAATTCTAATAAGCATAGTATGCCCTATGGGTGATATATAAGAATTTTAAAATGAATTCTATATTGAATTGGTAACCAAATATATTTTTAAAATATCATTTACCAGAAACTGAAGAGAGGATGAACAGAATGAGTGACAGAACGAGTACTGTCTTTGCTATAGAGCAGTGGTTCCCAACAATATGTTCTCAGAACGTAGTGATCTAACTGGTTGATGTATTTTTAGCAAAAATCCGACCACTAGTAGGCCATCATCTTTAAGGACCTTAAAGATCACACAGAGAATTTTAAATTCAATCCTACTAGCAATAGGTAGCCAGTGGATATCATACAAATTTAGAAGCATGCATAATCATACAAGCTGTGGCATTCTGTGCCAGCTTCAAAGCCTGAATCACACATTTAGGTAGACCCAAATAGAGAGAATTGCAGTAGTCAAAATGAGGAGTCACTACAGCACTAAGAACAGATCGAAAATTCATATCCGAGAGATAATCTCGCAATCTATAAAGTAAACAAAGTCTAAAAAAACCACTTTCGAAATAGTTGCTTTGATTTGAGATTTAAAGGATAAAGTAGAATCTAAAATGACTCCCAAATATTTTCTATATTTCTATGTTTTTCTCACTTTGTTGAACTCTATTTTTTAGATTGTAAACCGCTTAGATCTGTCTGGTATAATAATTGCAGTATAGCAAATGTGAAATAAAAAAAATCTTAATAGACGAAAGTTCCATCGAAGAGTGGCTTATATTTAATCTTAGCAAGCAGATAATGAAGGGTCAAATACAATCACCCAGCAGCATTACAGTTTCTAATTGGTAGATCAATGAGATTACGCATTTATGGAGGAGCCAGGCCCTGTAAAAATAAATAAGTCGGTGAGAGCACACCTTAAATATAACACAGGCTCTTCATATTTGTAAGCTATACTAATCAAGCGAGCAGCCATATTTTGAAATATTTGGGGCTGTCCTAAAACCAAGTCACTCGGTCAACTGTAAATTGATTTACAATAAATACATATAAATAAATACACAAGACATACCTTTCAGACATACAACAATATATCGTCATAAAACTTTTCAACATGACATAATCATACACAAATCAAACATAGGGCTCCTTTTATGAAGGCACTCGATCAACTGTAAATTGAGTTACAATAATCTAATTAGCCATCATCATAGACTGAACTACTAATCAAAATGAAGATTGATCAAATTTAGGGCTCCTTTTACGAAGCCGCATTAGGCTTTTTTATCATCGACCATGGCATTGTTAGCTCCAATGCGTCTTCGTAAAAAGGGGGGGAGGGGTAGCTTAGACTCTATTAATTTCCACAATAAACAGAAAACTTAGGTGATAGCTGTAGACTTTAAAGTGTTAAATAGGTACCCAATATGGCACCCAGTATTTTCAACATCAAATGTAAGTCCATTTATTATCAAAGTATCACATATGATCTTTCTATAAAGGTTCGCTAATCGCATTACACCTTGTCTTCGACAATTGCACTGGCTGCCAGTGACATTTAAGGTTCCTTTTACAAAGGTGCGTTAGGGCCTTAACGCGCGGAATAGCACACGCTAAACTGCTGTGCACGCTAGCCGCTACCGCCTCCTCTTGAGCAGGCGGTAGTTTTTTGGGTAGCGCGCGCTAAAAACGTTAGTGCACCTTTGTAAAAGGAGCCCTTAGAGCAGGGGTGTCCAACCTGCGGCCCAGTGAAGTATTTTGTGCGGGCCTGGTCGAGGGCGATGCAGTGTTTTACTCTGCTGCCCCTGGGGGTTTACCGTCTTGCCGGCTCCCTCCTCTGTCTTGCTGCAGCCTTTGCGCATTTGTGCAGCCCCAGAAACATTTTTTTCGGCCAATGCGGCCCAGGGAAGCCAAAAGGTTGGACACCCCTGCCTTAGAGTACAATACAAGATTGCGATGATTTGTCATCAATTTTTGTACGGTACAGTTCCAGAGTATTTCAAGTAAAGGATGACCGTTTACTACCTTAAAAGACCTTTGCGCTGTGAAAATTCAGCTTTGCTGAGGGGTAATGTTAATCCGAACTATGTAGAAACTTGTGAAATGACCTTTTTGTTGTGCTGGGGTAAAGTTATGGAATTTGCTGGTAGGACAGTTAAGGAAATGTGCTAATAGAGGAACTTTCAGAAAATTGTTAAAAACACAACTGTTCGTAATTTCTCTTTTAATAGGGTCTGACTCGCCTTGATCGAAGATTTATTGTGAATTTAAATCCTGATGTTTGTTTTTCATTTTGTATTGTTTTATGCATTATGTATGTTTGATCTTATGTAAACCTCCTAGGGCTAGACGGTATATTAAAAAAATAAATTAAAAAAAAAAAAAAGTTGGTCGGGTGATCTTGCTGTTGATTTGCCTTCTGATATACTCCTTCAGGCTGTCCGTCGACTGCCTGCTTATCGTAAATACACTACCTTTTGGGAGCAACATTTTAAATTGATTTTTCGTTTATATATTTCTCCTAAAAGGGCTTATTTGGCTCACTTCCGTCTCCATGCAGCCTACCTTCGTTGTCAGGCTCCGGAAGCCAGCTTAGGCCACATGTTTTGGACTTGTCCTCAGGTACAACTTTTTTGGACTGCTATATTTGCTTTTGTGGAGAATCTTTGGCATGTCACTATTCGCAGTTCCCCTTTGCTTTTGTTTGGGACTATTCCTCACTACTTTCCACGTTCCAAGGGAGTTGCAGCTTTCCTTAAGTGGTCTATTCTGATTGCTCTGAAATGCATCCTGTTGAAATGGCTTGAAGCTGAGGCTCCGGACTATTCCCTTTGGAGGAGCCGCATGATTTCTCTCTTGATGTGGGAGTGCCAGGATGTGACTGATTTGTCATCTCGCCAGGGCCGTCTTTTCCAGACCACTTGGGAACCTTTCTGGACTACTTTGACCCCTCTGGCTCGTAGCCGGATACTTAATTGATGCTTTTGTTTGTACTTATCCTTTTGTTCCTTTCATGTATAACTTGCTATTCTGATTCTTTGTTCTTTTGTGTTTGGAAGGAGGACCCAGGGGTGGGAATGGGGGGGGGGGGGGTTCTTTTGGGGGATATTTCAAACCTTTGAGCTGGTTTTGTACTTTTTGTGTTACTCTGTTGTTTTCTTGATTGCTCAATAAAATATATTTGACCATAAAAAAAAAAAAAATTTACCCCCTGTTTTACGAAGCCACGCTAGTGGCTGCCACGCGGCAACAGCCCTGAAGCCCTTTAAATCTCTACGGGCTTCTGGGCCGTTACCGCAGCCGCTAGTGCAGCTTCATAAAACAGGCCCTTAGTTAGTTTTTTTTCTGTTAAATTTAAATTTGAAATCATTTGCCCATTTTTCAAGAAGATCTAAACGCATAAGTAATGTCTAGTTATATTTCCTATATAGAATTATTATAATGGATAAAAATGGTGATATCGTCGGTATGGATGAAGTTTTGAAATCCCTTATTTGATCATTTTGATTCTAATTGTGGCATTACCACGTTTAAAAATATGGATGACAGTTGCTTAAACTTGTTTTGAAAATCAGAGTAAGGTTGGTTTTACTCTTGATCGATTTTACTTGTAACAATAGCACCTTGGTTGTATCTGCAGTAGTGCATATGAGAAGCTAATGCATTTATTTTTTTTTTTATGGTAGTGAGTTACAGCTCTCATTTGGAAGCCTTTATTTCCTGTACAAATTGTAGTAGGAACACCGTGGTGCTTGCCTGGAGAGAGAGAGGAAAACCTCAGTTGAGAACGTCCTCTATTAACATCAGTCAAGGAGTAAACGCCTTCGATTACAACACTGGACTCAACTTGATAGGTAAGACTAGCAAATTGAGTTCCTACGGGGACAGGGACAAATTTGTCCCCGTGTCATTCTCTACTTGATACCTCTACCATTTGGTCTTATGTGTAGCATGCATACTTCACGTTTATATTTTATATTTACTGAAAATCTGAGAGTTACCGGATCAATTCTTAATGCACAAATCATCTAAATATTGCTAAACAGAGCTATTACATTAAAAAGAAAGCCTTGTAAATCACCTGGAAGCAACGTCTACCGAATGAAACTAAAATATCTATTCATCTAAATGTAACATTGCTGATCAGTCAAAAAGAGGCCACATGAGGTGTACAGCGTCAGCATCTATGAGACAAACATGGTTTTTTTTTTGTTGCATAGGATTTTTTGCACCCCAGTTCGTTTGCAAAAGATGGACAGTTCTAAATCTAATAGATGCTAGCATTGTCATCTTGATATTCTATTGTCCTTTGATACTTAATTTTTGGAAGTCGATATTGGGTCCAATTAATGTTGTACTTGAGTCATCAATCCCATTAACTTATGAAGTCATAATATGTGGAACACTATTACATGTTAAACCCCCTATGGATCATTATAAATGCCGGCTTTTCTTAATTATGATGGGAATAGCCATACAGACGATAACACGCAATTGGAAGAACTATGATTGACTTCACTTTCCTTTCTGGTGGGCGAACTTATGCTCCAGCTACAAATATGAAAAAATGAATGCTGAAATTTTGGGGCATAGTAATGTATTTAACCTGGTGTGGGGCCCATTTCCATCTTTTATTGCTTCTATATAGTTGTCATTTCTCTTTAATTTTTGTCTGATTTCCTTACACATCCAGGGTGGGAATGTATTACTACTTTAAATAAGAGTGGGTTATTGGAAGGATAATTGCATTTATATTATTGATTAAGTAAAGGAGGTGGGGAGAAAAGATTACTTTCAAATATTTGTAAGTTCAAAGTGCTTTTCTTGATTTGTTATACGTTCAGATTCATATGTATTGCACTATTACTACTTGAAAATCAATAAAGATTTATCTTAAAAAAAAAAAAAAGAGGCCATATTGCTGACATGCACAGTCTGTCCTATGTTGTTTACTCTGAATGACTCACTAAATATACCCTGAACATACACAATGAGTCATCTAAAAATTTTCTGTCGCTCCTACTTCCTGAACTGTAGATCACCTTTATCCACTTGTGTCAGTGCCAGAAAAATTCTCAATTTTAAACCACTGGTAATTTACCGTTCCATATCTCTTAGCAACCTTTGACCTTGGGCTAAATGCAGCCTGCCATTGAATTTTCTCTCCAATAAGACCATGGGAAGTATACATGGGAAACATCATTAACCAGAGTTTTCACAATTTTAAATACTATATTTTACCAGTCTATTCAGAATAGTCACACTGACAGTTTCCATCATTTGTTGTTAATTTTTTAGTCACCAAAGAAGGTCTGTGGAGATCGGTACATTTCCGGTTCCAACGTTGCGATGATGTGGCCTGTTAGGGATAGTACTGACATTCATGCGGACCTCTGGGTACAAAAGCTGCCCACCCAGTCTTAGCTGGCGGTAACTGTTAATGGACAGCACCTGGGTTTGGTTTGTGATTGACATTATACCTTGAAAATACACATTTGTGCTGCTGCAGAAAAACTAAGGGGGCATATTTAGCCAGTAGTGGTCAACTGCAAAAAAAAACACAAAACAGGAGAGAGAAAAACTTCAGTTGAGAACTTCCTCTATTAGCATAGACCCACCCAGCAGCAGCACCTCATTCCCCTCTCCTTGACGCTCTGAATTTTCCCGGACATCTGGTAATCCTACCTGAGAGGTGTCCCTGGTGGCTGCAGTAATTCATTTTTCCCACTTGCACCAGCCCCGCAGTCTTCCCTCTGCCATGTCCTGCCCCCGGTGACATCACTTCCTGTTTTTTTGCTAGCAGGATGCAGCAGAAAGAAGTTTGTGAGGCCAGCACAAGTAGGAAAAATGAATTGCAATGGCTACAAGGGACACTTCTCAGGTAGGGTTACCACCAGTGTCCGGGAAAACCCAGACATGTCCTCGTTTTAGAGAACTGTCCGGGGTCCAGGACGGACTTTCCAAAATAAGGCAGTTTGTCTGGGTTTTGGAAAACCCCAATGAGCTCCAGCCATGTCTGGAGGTCATCTGAGCATGTGCGGATGACATCACACACATCCGCACATGCTTCAGGCCCTCCAGACGCAGCGGGAGCTTGTCAGGGAAGAAGAGAGGAGGTTTGTGGGGGCGGGTCTGGAGGCTAAACTGGGAGTGGCGGGGCCATATGTCCGGATTTTTACGACCCAAAAAAAATGATAACCCTACTTTCAGGTAAACAAGGAGGGATGGAGGGGGAGGGGAGCTCAGAGAGAGAGAGAAAGAGCGGGAGTTGCTGGACTGTAGGTGGAAGATTGGGAATAAAGAGAGAGATGTTGGATGCACAGGGGAAGAGGGGCTGACAGGAAGGTTAAAAAAAAAAGCACATCTGTATTTTATATGTCTAAAGGAGCCCCAAGTTAACTAGGGACCCAAAATACTAGGGGCCTCTTCTATCAAACTGCGATAGAAGTTTGTAGCACAGGGAGCCGGGCTGAATGGCCTGCGCTGCTCCTGACGTTCAAAGAAACTCTTTGAATGTCGGGAGCAGCGCGGGCCATTCAGCGCGGCTCCCTGAGCTAAAAACTGCTATCAAAGTTTGATAGAAGAGGCCCTAGGTCTTGCTATGCCACTGTGATCACAGCTGCCAAAATTATGCTCAGATATTCAGTATATCCTGGAATTCTTCGAGACCTGACACTACCAGATCCGCCCACAAACTCAAACTATCTTTCCCCTCGTTAAAAGGCATAATGTATGCAGGTAAATTAGGGAAATCCCTTTTCTTCAAATTCACTGAGCTTTGGAATAACCTCCCCGCCCCACTGCGGAACCTAGGCTCATTTCAATTATTCCAAAAGCATCTGAAAACCTGGCTTTTCTCCAAAACGTAAAGCTATCTATTGAAAATGTAAAGCTAGCTATCCTCTTCATAACCTCTAATTTCTTATTATGTCCTTCCCTCATTTATTGAATTACCTGTAAACCGTGCTGAGCTCTATCTTTATGGATGATGCGGTATACAAACTTAAGGTTTAGTTTAGTTTCTCTTCTATTCTCTTTTTTTCTCTCTCCTTTTTCTCTCTCTTCCTCTCCCTCTCTCTCTTCCTCTTTTTTTCTCTCTCTTCCTATTTATTTCTCTCTTCCTCTCTTTCTCTCTTTTTTCATTTCTCTCTTCCTCTTTTTTTTCTCTCTCTCCTTTTTTTTCTCTTTCTCTCTCTTCTTTTTTTCTCTCTTTCTTTTTCTCATTCTCATTAAAAGGCGTCAAGTATGCAGGTAAATTAGGGAAATCCCTTTTCTTCAAATTCACTGAGCTTTGGAATAACCTCCCCGCCCCGCTGCGGAACCTAGGCTCATTCCAGTTATTCCGAAAGCATCTGAAAACCTGGCTTTTCTCCAAAATGTAAAGCTATCTATTTAAAATGTAAAGCTAGCTATCCTCTTCATAACCTCTAATTTCTTATTATGTCCTTCCCTCATTTATTGAATTAACTGTAAACCATGTTGAGCTCTATCTTTATGGAGATGATGCGGTATACAAACTTAAGGTTTAGTTTAATTTATTTTCCTCTTTCTCTTTTTTTCTCTCTCTCTCTGTCTCCTTTTTTTCTCTCTTCCTCTCTTTTTTTTTCTCTCTCTCTTATTCTCTTTTTTCTCTCTCTCTTCCTCTCTTTCTCATTTCTCTTCCTCTCTTTTTGTCTCTTTCTCTCTCTCTTCTTTTTTTCTCTCTTTCTCTTTCTCATTCTCATTAGAAGGCGTCATGTATGCAGGTAAATTAGGGAAATCCCTTTTCTTCAAATTCACTGAGCTTTGGAATAACCTCCCCGCCCCGCTGCGGAACCTAGGCTCATTCCAGTTATTCCGAAAGCATCTGAAAACCTGGCTTTTCTCCAAAACGTAAAGCTATCTATTGAAAATGTAAAGCTAGCTACCCTCTTCAAAACCTCTAATTTCTTATTATGTCCTTCCCTCATTTATTGAATTTACCTGTAAACCGTGCCGAGCTCTATCTTTGTGCAGATGATGCAGTATACAAACTTAAGGTTTAGTTTAGTTTAGTATAGGACCATGCCTGGATACTTGCATTAGATATCTGTGTATTTGTGGGCTGCCAGCACTTAACCAACTTAAATGCTGATATTCAGTCCTTAACTGGTTAAGTTAAACTGGCCAAAGATAGTACTGTTAATTATATGGTCTTATTTGGCCAGTTAATTTAACCAGTTAAGGGCTGACTATAGGCACTTATCCAGTTTAATTCTGGCTAAGCTCCCCCCCCCCCCCAAGATTACCCACACAATAGCCAATTTGTGTTATAATATATGATGTTTTCTGTTGCTCTATAGCTACTGCTGGTATTGATCACAAAGTTTGCCTGTGGAATCCATATGTTGTTTCGAAACCAACTGGCCTTCTGCAAGGAAATGTGGCCAGTGTAATAGCTGTCCAGTTCATGGTGGGGCGAAAGCTGCTTTTTAGCTTCTCGAAAGACAAGGTAAGTGATATCTTGAGGAGTGAAAACTAATGTGTGACTTTATAGGAGATGTACACTTCTCCCTCCGTATTCGCTGTGATAGGGGATCAAAAGACCCGTGAATACAGAAAAGCCGCAAATACCTCTCTCATTTGTTATTCGCTGTTTTCTATTAAAAACCATCGTGAATATGTTGAAACCGCGAAGAACATGGTGGGAGACCCGGCCTGTTCCTGAAAGAGAGGCAAAACACGGTGAAGAAAGTGGCGGGAATCGGCGTTATTCTCTGTAAACGATTGGAATCGGCGATTTCTCTATGCAAGCTGATTTGGGGGGGGGAGGGGCCAGCCAGCTAAAAACCGCAAATAATCGAAACTGCGATTGCTGAAGCTGCGAATATGGAGGGAGAAGTGTAGTTCATTTCTCTCTCTGCAGAAATGATGAAACTTCTGGAATGGTGCCGCTGGTGGTCATGTGTGCACAATGTTCCTTAATCTCTTACTTACGGCTATTACTTCAGAAATGGTCCCAATGCAATATGCCATCTTTTAAGCATAGAACTGAAAGATCTACAAAGTGCAACATTTCACCTTTGATATACTGCATTTATCACATTTTATAAACTCTGGGCCCCTATGACTAAGCTACATTAAAATATTATAGTTACAGTAACTTGGGGAGGGGGTAGACACAGTTATAAGGTGGAAAGGGTTAGGGGTGTGATAGGGAGCCTGACATCTCACATAGGGCTGTGGTCTGACTTACTGTTACTTCCTGTGTTGGGGAGGGTAGCACTAGGGTTACCAGATGTCTGTGAAAACCCAGACCTGTCCTCTTTTCAGGCTTTTCAAAACTTGGCATTTGTCTGGGTTTTGGAAAGCCCCGACGAACTCCGGCCGCATATGAAGGGCCTCTGAGCATGCGTGGATGACATCACACATATCTGCACATGCTCCAGGCTCTCCAGAAGTGACCGGGACTCGTTGCAGAAGAGAGGAGGCTTGCTGGGGGTGGCGCCAGGGGCAGAACTAGGCGGGACCAGAGACGGAATGGGGCGGGGCTGGAGGTGGAATAGGGTGGGGCTATGTGTCTGGGGTTTTCCTCTGAAAATATGGTAACCCTAGGTAGCACTATAATCTATCTTGTTGGATAATGGTGAGGGAGGAGATAAAACATGCTCTCAGACTATTAGTTAAAAAAATAAATTTGGAACTTGGTTGCAAAGGTTGGCCATTTGAATCTTCTTTTATTTGCAAATCCAATAAAAATCATTTTCAAATTAAAATATTGCAGATGGTGTATGTTAGTGGCCAAATAAATGCATGCTATTGGCTGAATGCCCACCATTTTCCTATATAGAAACATAGAAACATAGTGGCAGAAAAGGGCTATAGCCCACCAAGTCTGCCCATTCCAAAGTATTCACTCCCGAATTTACTCCCTTAAAGATCCCACGTGAGCATCCCATTTACTCTTAAAATCCTTCACGCTGCTGGCTTTAACAACCTGCAGTGGGAGTTTGTTCCACTGATCCACCACTCTTTCGGTGAAGAAGTACTTTCTGGAGTCTCCTTGAAACTTCCCTCCTCTGATCTTCAGCGGATGCCCTCTGGTGGTCGAGGGACCCATAAGACAGAAGATATCATCTTCCGACTCAATGCGACCCGTGATGTACTTAAACGTTTCAATCATGTCTCCCCTTTCTCTTCGTTCCTCAAGTGAGTACAGTCGCAACTTCTTTAGTCTTTCTTCATACGTTAGATCCTTTAGCCCCGAGACCATCCTGGTGGCCATTCGCTGAACCGACTCGATCCTCAGCATGTCTTTACGGTAGTGTGGTCTCCAGAATTGAACACAGTACTCCAAGTGAGGCCTCACCATGGATCTATACAATATATATGGTTTGCTACATTCATGACTTAATGCTATAAATGGCGCTAAAAATTGCACACAGAAATTTGGGCACATGCCCAATTTCTGCATGCAGTTTAATAGTGCAATAAGCCAATTAGGGTTGATAATTGGATACAAATAATCAATTAACCATACTAATTGGCGTCAGTTACAATTTACGCATATATTTTTAGGCGCCGGGATCTGCGCGTACATTTTATACATGGTTCCAAAAAGGGGGCATGGTTATGGGTGGATTGAGGGCCTTTCTGTAATATATGAACGCTGTTATAGAATAAAGGTGGATCTGTACCTAATTTAGGTGTGAGGATTTTCACCAGCGTTTAGTTGGTGTCATTTCTTGCACCTAAAGTTAGGTGCAGATCCTGGCATTAAGCGCAACTCTATAAACGGCTAACATTGAGCGCCGTTTGTGCGATGGTGCTTAGCGTGTTTTTATAGGCGACATGTATAGAACTGAGTCCTCAGTGTGGATGTACGTAATAATAGGTTTAAAAGTGACTTTAATTCTGTAAACGGCGCCTGAAGTGAGGTGCCTAATTTGGCGTGCCCAGCCAATCTAGGCACCTAAATTAATTATTTAATAGGCTTAATTGGCGCTGATAATGAGCTCATAATTGGCAAGAATTAAAATTAATTGGGTGGCAGGTGTTTACCGCTTTCAGGCAGGTGACTAGGCCAAGGAGCGTACCAGAAAGCGGGCATGGTTTAGGGGTGGAGCAAGGGCATATCTAGGGTATGTTTTGCTCCTAAGGTGCTGGTATTCAGGCCAAGAAAACCCTGGCATAAATAGGGGGCACCTAAGATTTTGACACCTACCAGTGCCTACAATTCTATAAATGGTGCCTAACTCTCGAAGAACGTAGGGAGAGAGGAGATATGATTGAGACTTTTAAATATATCATTGGTCGCATCGAGGTGGAAGATGATATCTTCTTTCTCAAAGGACCCTCGGCCACAAGAGGGTATCCGCTAAAGCTTAGGGGCGGGAGATTTCATGGCGACACCAAGAAGTATTTCTTCACTGAAAGAGTGGCTGCTCATTGGAATGAACTTCCGGTGCAGGTAATCGAGGCCAGCGGCGTTCCTGATTTTAAGCATAAATGGGATGCCCATGTAGGATCTCTAAGAGGGCAGGTTATGGGGATGGGTCATTAGGGCAGGGATCTCTAGGAGGGTAGAATTAGGGGGGTGGGTCAGTAGAGTGGGCAGACTTGATGGGCTATAGCCCTTTTCTGCCATCATTTTTCTATGTTTCTAACTCATGCACTATGTGCCATATTCCTCAGTGACTATCTTTATGGCAGTGTTCAAAGAATCGGGGCCTGTGCGCTGCATTAACAGTTAATACACGGTAATGTACCACATGTTAGCTGTAATCAGGCCGCCCCGGGTGCTGTTTTAGTGTGAGCGCCGGCACCTCTCCACCATGCACGTATCGTCCCTTCCCCCTCTTTAAACCTTCGCCAGTGCGAGCAACTTCTCTGGCCTGCTGCTCGCACCAGCCGGGCTTCCCTCTGAAATCGCTTCTGGGTCGTGGGGCCAGGACGTGACATCGGAGGGAAACCCAACGCCAATGCGAGCAGCAGCTGCTCATGCTGGTGAAGATTTTAAAGAGGTAAAGGAAGAAGGGTGAAAGTGTGGCATGGGGGATGGGGAAGGAGTGGGTTGGGATGGAGAGGGGAGCATGGAATGAGGTTCAATGTGGATAAGTGCAAAGTGATGCATGTCGGGAACAAAAATCTCATGCCTGAATGCAGGATGTCTGGGGCGGTACTTGGAGAGACCTCCCAGGAAAGGGACTTGGGAGTTTTGACCGACAAGTCGATGAAGCCCTCTGCACAATGTGCTACGGCAGCAAAGAGGGCAAACAGAATGTTAGGAATGATCAAGAAGGGGATCACTAACAGATCAGAGAAGGTTATCATGCCGCTGTACCGGGCCATGGTATGCCCTCACCTTGAGTACTGCATCTAGCACTGGTTGCCGTACATGAAGAATGACACTGTACTACTCGAAAGGGTCCAGAGAAGAGCGACTAAAACGGTTAAGGGGCTGGAGGAGTTGCCATACAGCGAGAGATTGGAGAAGCTGGGCCTCTTCTCCCTTGAAAAGAGGAGACTGAAAGGGGACTTGATCGAAACATTCAAAATACTGAAGGGAATAGACTTAGTAGATAAAGAAAGGTTGTTCAGACTCTCCAAGGTAGGGAAAACGAGAGGATACTCTCTAAAGTTGAAAGAGGATAGATTCTGTACAAACGTAAGGAAGTTCTTCTTCTCCCAGAGAGTGGTGGAATACTGGAATGCTCTTCCGGAAGCTGTTATAGGGGAAAACACCCTCCAGGGTTTCAAGACAAAGTTGGACAAGTTCATGCTAAACTGGTGAGATGAGACTGGACTCATTTGGAGCACTGGTCTTTGGGCTGCCGTGTGAGCAGACTGCTGGGCAGGATGGACCATTGGTCTGATCCAGCAGCGGCAATTCTTATGTTCTTAAGGAAGGAGTGGGGGGGAGAGGGGGGGCACTACCTTCTTAGGCACCTCCTACCCTGGCTACGCCACTGGCTGTAATAGGAATGTGCGCTCATTTGGCAAATGAAAACGGTCACCCATTTTTTTTTTAATATGCTGTCAGCGAGCACTTTTTTCTGAAGTTTCAAGTTGATTAAAAAATTTTTATACCGCCCAATCAGCCTTCTGAAAGACTTAGGGACATTGTTTCTGTGATGACCTAAGGCAAAATAAAAACTTGGACAAAGTGAGCATTCTTGGAACCGACATGAAATGGAAATGTTCTGGGTGCACCCCCCCCCCCCCCATTCGTGTAAGGTTCCGTCCTTGCTCAGTTTGCGCCCCGTTTCACATTTGCCACTTAACATGGAAATGTAATGCTGCGTGCCGAGCTATTGCAGCAATCATTGGCACACACTACAAACGTAGCATAGTTCAGTGGTTCCCAAAGCTGCTCCTGGAAGGTCCCCAGCCAGTCGGGTTGTCGGGAATGAAGATGCATGAGAGAAATTTGCATGAAAATAGCAACCGTGACGTCAACATTCAGCCATCTGCCGACCATGCTCTTCCTGGATATTCAAAGTTGGAACCTGTGCGGGCTTTGACTTTGAATATCCAGTTATTTTTAAGCTGGCTAACGTATAGCCACTTAAATTGATATTAAGCATTTAAGTAGCCATGAGTGTACCATATGAAGCTAGGACAGACATTTATGCCGTCCCATTTATGCACTATGGCCACCTAAGTACTGAATATCAGCATTTAAATGGCCAAGTCCTCGCTCTACCCCCAGAACGCCCCAACATAACCAGCTTTGTGTTACTACCACTATTTAGGACTTCTATAGCGCTGAAAGGTGTACGCAGTGCTGTACGTTTTGGCATTTAATCGACAGTCTCTGCTCGGAAGAGCTTACAATCTAACTTGGACAGACAGACATGACATATATGGTTGGGGATGCAGAACCCAAGGTGAGAGGAGTTAGGAGTCGAAAGCGCTCTCAAAGAGGTGGGCTGACATTTATAGATGGTCCCTGCTCCGAAGAGCTTACAATCTAATTTGGACAGACAGACATGACATATAGGGTTGGGGATGCAGAACCCAAGGTGAGAGGAGTTAGGAGTCGAAAGCGCTCTCAAAGAGGTGGGCTGACATTTATAGACGGCCCCTGCTTAGAAGAGCTTCCAATCTAACTTGGACAGACAGACATGACATATAGGGTTGGGGATGCAGAACCCAAGGTGAGAGGAGTTAGGAGTCGAAAGCGCTCTCAAAGAGGTGGGCTGACATTTATAGACGGCCCCTGCTTAGAAGAGCTTCCAATCTAACTTGGACAGACAGACATGACATATAGGGTTGGGGATGCAGAACCCAAGGTGAGAGGAGTTAGGAGTCGAAAGCGCTCTCAAAGAGATGGGCTGACATTTATAGACGGCCCCTGCTTAGAAGAGCTTCCAATCTAACTTGGACAGACAGACATGACATATAGGGTTGGGGATGCAGAACCCAAGGTGAGAGGAGTTAGGAGTCGAAAGCGCTCTCAAAGAGGTGGGCTGACATTTATAGATGGTCCCTGCTCCGAAGAGCTTACAATCTAATTTGGACAGACAGACATGACATATAGGGTTGGGGATGCAGAACCCAAGGTGAGAGGAGTTAGGAGTCGAAAGCGCTCTCAAAGAGGTGGGCTGACATTTATAGATGGTCCCTGCTCCGAAGAGCTTACAATCTAACTTGGACAGACAGACATGACATAAAGGGTTGGGGATGCAGAACCGGTGTCAGGTCAAAAGCGCGCCGGGACAAAGGCGCGCCCAGACAATTGAGCGCAGCGTGCGCCGCCACGCCACTCTAAATTATGGGGGCGTTGTGGGGGGTGTGGGGGGTTGTAACCCCCCACATTTTACTGAAAACTTCACTTTTTCCCTGTTTTTAGGGAAAAAGTTCAGTTTACAGTAAAATGTGGATGGTTACAACCCCCCAAACTCCCCATAACGCCGGCGCTGTGTCTTTTAAGTAAACTGGGGGGGTTCCACAACAAAACTCCTCGTCGGAGCCCCTAAAAACTGTAATTTAGAGCGGCATGGTGGCGCGCGCTGCGCTCAATTGTCGGCGCGCGCTTTTGTCTTTTGCGCCGTTGTCTATAAACCTGCAGAACCCAAGGTGAGAGGAGTTAGGAGTCGAAAGCGCTCTCAAAGAGGTGGGCTGACATTTATAGACGGCCCCTGCTTAGAAGAGCTTCCAATCTAACTTGGACAGACAGATATGACATATAGGGTTGGGGATGCAGAACCCAAGGTGAGAGGAGTTAGGAGTCGAAAGCGCTCTCAAAGAGGTGGGCTGATATTTATAGACGGCCCCTGCTTAGAAGAGCTTCCAATCTAACTTGGACAGACAGACATGACATAAAGGGTTGGGGATGCAGAACCCAAGGTGAGAGGAGTTAGGAGTCGAAAGCGCTCTCAAAGAGGTGGGCTGACATTTATAGACGGCCCCTGCTTAGAAGAGATCCAATCTAACTTGAACAGACAGACATGACATATAGGGTTGGGGATGCAGAACCCAAAGTGAGAGGAGTTAGGAGTCGAAAGCGCTCTCAAAGAGGTGGGCTGACATTTATAGACGTCCCCTGCTTAGAAGAGCTTCCAATCTAACTTGGACAGACAGACATGACATAAAGGGTCGGGGATGCAGAACCCAAGGTGAGAGGAGTTAGGAGTCGAAAGCGCTCTCAAAGAGGTGGGCTGACATTTATAGACGGCCCCTGCTTAGAAGAGCTTCCAATCTAACTTGGACAGACAGACATGACATATAGGGTTGGGGATGCAGAACCCAAGGTGAGAGGAGTTAGGAGTCGAAAGCGCTCTCAAAGAGATGGGCTGACATTTATAGACGGCCCCTGCTTAGAAGAGCTTCCAATCTATCTTGGACAGACAGACATGACATAAAGGGTTGGGGATGCAGAACTCATGGTGAGAGGAGTTAGGAGTCGAAAGCACTCTCAAAGAGTTGGCCTTTTAACTTGGACTTGGACTTGAACACTGCCCGACTCGGAACTCGCCATAGGGATTTTGGCAGTTTGGTCCAGGCGTATGGCCCAGCAAGATAGAAGGGACGGAGTCTGGAGTTGGCAGAGGAGAAGAACAGCACGTATAGGAGGGACTTACCAGCTGAGCAGAGCTTGCCCTGGAAAGAGGTGGGGGAGGGGTGCAATAAGTGAAGAGAGATAATGAGGAGCTGCCAAGAGAATGCATTTGTAGGTCAGTGGGAAGAGTTTGACTTGTATTCAGAAACGGATGGGGAGCTCTAACTGCAATATTTAGTGGAAACTGAATATTAGCAGTTAGCTCCGACCTTGCAATTTAACTGGCCAGCAGCCGGTTAAATTGCCTTCAATATTGGACAGTATATTAACGTTACCTGTTTCATAAATGGCTTAAAACTTTACTTTTACTAGGTACACTATTTGCAAAGGCAGCAATGTCTGACTGCAAATACTGTTATATAAGGAGAAAAATTCTAGTTTTCAGTGTGTAAAATGCAGAGGTTCCATGAGGTGTGTTTTTTGTTTTGTTTTTTTAAATATTCATAGAATCTGCAAAACAGCAGCAAAAACAGATTGAATGCAAAGCACCATGTGGAAAGAGACGTCCATATTTATCCTTTCTCACTATGCAGGTGCTAAGGATCTGGGACATTCACCATCAACTGTGCATCCAGCGCATTGCTGGCATATTCCCTAAGATGTTGGATTTTTATTCTTTCTTGTCTTTTCATGAAGCCCAAGGGTGCCTTTTTCTCTCCTTTAATAACCAGCTGACGTTGCTGGAGATGAAGCAGGAGACGGGTACAAGAGTCACGAGCCATGAAAAACCAGTCACTTATGTTCTCTACAATTCCAGTTTCAAGCAGGTACTAAACAGATTTTATTTATTTTTTTAAATTATTTATCAGTTTTTGACAATAGACAAAACGAGCATTATCAACATACTTGAATATAGATTCATAAAAGGAATAAGTAACTTATACAAAGTGGGAGAATCCCTCCCATCAATAGAAAATTTAACAATTTATTTAGGCCACAAAAAATAGAGGCCAAGGTCATCCATATCTGTTTCTGCTTCGAATACAGCTGCTCTTTCCTGCTCCTCAAAAGCTGCCTCAGAATTAAACCAACCCATTTTCAAGTTTGGTTCAGTTAAGGAACTTGTAGGCGTCCATTAACGTTCAATTCAATATAATGGTTGCTATTTTTTTTTTTTTTTTAATTTTTTTAATGCTTATGGAAAGAGATTACATCCCACTCTACAGGGATGGAATGTTGTCCATGGCTACGAATATAGTGCTAGATTCACTAAGCAAACCGATCGTGTACCGATCGGTTTGCGAGCCCTTTGCGACCCGATTTCCCTCCTGCAGTATTCACTAACCTGTTTTGCGATCCGATTCCAAATGAGGGGAACTGCATGCAAAGTAGGCAGGAATGCGATACACTAAACAAATTTGCCGATTCGACTGTGCTGGCCGATCAACCCAAAAAGCGACCGCTGAGGACCAGTCGCTGAAGCCCTTCTGCCTTCTGCCGCTCTGTCAGCTCCAATCTCCTGCTTACCCGATCTGCCTGCTTGCCCCAAGCTGCCTGTCTGCCCCGACGCTGCCCTGATCGCCTGCCTGCGCCAAGCTGCCTGCCTGCCCCGAGCTGCCTGCCTGCACCAAGCTTTCCTCATTGCCTGCCTGCCTGCCTCGACTCTCCCACCCTTCCCCGCAGTGTAAGCCCGTGGTTTTAACCCGCAGGCTTAAAGTGGGTTAAAACTATGGGCTGTAAAAAAAAGTTCCGGGCCGGAGGACCAGCATGGGGATTGCTATAGAGCGATCCGTGCCGGCAGATGGGGCCGTTCCTCCGATCGCCCTCATCTGCATGTTGCAGTTTTGTGAATTCATCGGACTTGCCCGGATTGGGCCCGATTGGGCAGGTTAGTGAATGTAGCCCTTAATCAAACCTCACTGGAAACTTCATCTTTATAATCTCTCCTTGTACCAAAGTGTAGGTTTGAAGAATGCAGGAAATGCAATTAGTAATGATCCACTGTGTCATTGTATTGTACAGGGGTGGCACCCTGAGGTAGGCCCGTGTACAATCATTTGAACTGGAATGTTATTTATAGTCTTTGCAATGCTTGCCTCCACGGCACTGTAATGATAGATTTGGAGCCTCTAAGATCACAGATCATTTCCTTTCATCTCAATAAAAAAAAAAAGTCATAACTATTATGCAAGGGAAAATGCCAGAGATACTTCTGAGACTAATTCAGAATGAGTGAGCGATGCAAAGTAGAGAACGACACGGGGACAAATTTTTTCCCGTCCCAGTGGGAACTCATTTTCACATCACGTCCCCACAAGTTCTTTTCCTGTTCCTGCCCCATTCCTGCAAGCTCCGTCCTCATCTGCACAAGCCTCAAACACTTTAAAATCCTAAGTAGCAACATTCTAGAGCTCAGATTGTGATGTCATAATGCCTCATTCCACCAATACCTAAGCTCCGTCCTCATCTGCACAAGCCTCAAACACTTTAAAATCCTAAGTAGCAACATTCTAGAGCTCAGATTCTGATGTCATAATGCCTCATTCCACCAATGCCTAAGCTCCGTCCTCATCTGCAGAAGCCTCAAGCACTTTAAAATCATAAGTGTTCAAGGCTTGTAAGGTTAAGGCAGAGCTTACAGGAATGGGGCAGGGACAGTGACAAAACGTACGGGGACAGGACAATGAATTGAGTTCCTGCAAGGATGGGGACAAATTTGTCCCCGTGTCATTCTCTAGCCCTTTGGCCGTTATTGAGTGGCTTGAGGAAATCTGATGCTTATTTCTAGGATAAGCAGCATAAAATCTGTTTTACTACTTGGGATCTAGCTAGGTACTTGGGACGGCCACTGTTGGAAACAGGATGCTGGGCTTGATGGACCTTTGGTCTGTCCCAGTACAGCAATTCTTATGTGAGCCATGTATAGGACAATCAAGCCATTGTGACATCACTGATGAGTTTGGCTCTTAAGCATTGGTGGAATGAGGCGTTATGACATCACATCTGAGCTCTAGAATGTTGCTACTTAGGATTTTAAAATGAGGCTTGAGCAGGTGAGGACGGAGCTTGCAGGAATGGGGCAGGGACAGGAAAAGAATTTGCGGGGTTAGGGGCGGGAAAATGAGTTCCCGCGGGGACGGAGAGAAATTTGTCCCCGTGTCATTCTCTACTGAGGATTTCTTTTAGGAAATTATCCAAACCTTTTTTAAGCCCCACTTAGTATAAATGAATACTTAAGATAATCTTGTTTCATCAAATCCAGCATAATCAAAGCAAATTATGAACAGAGAAACATATATTAAAAATACCAAATAAAGTTTGCATGCAATGTGTTAAAATTTGCATGATCACAATCTATAAAATCAAATATGCAGAGCGTTGAAAACCTGAGTTTAGTTTGGCAGCCATTTAGATGATTCACCCATCGCTACACCCCCTTCTCTCTTTGCAGGTAATTAGCTCAGACACTGGATCCACAGTCACTTTCTGGATGATTGATACTGGGCAGAAGCTCAAACAATTTACTGGTTGCCATGGTGATGCTGAGATCAGTGCTATGGCTCTGGATGCCACAGAGACCAGGCTTTTAACTGGTGGCACAGATGGAACAGTTAAGGTATGGGGGACACAATTTACTCTGTTCCTTCCATCTCTCTCTTCATTAAATCTGCCGTGCTGGAAAAGCCACTGTCGATGAATGTTATATGTACAGAAGGTACTTGAAAACTGTAAAGCCGTGATTAGGGCCGGATTTAGATGAAAAGAGGCCCTAGGCTATTCCACTTATGAGGCCCTTTCACCTCCCATTTTTAAGTTTGTAAATTACATGAGAGATAATAAAATACATCATTACTGTAATATATATCAATATATTAAATGAAACATGTTGTTATTGGTACTAACCTTTATAAAAAAATGTGACACGGATAATAGAGAATGACACGGTGGCGGTTTACCCGCGGCCACCGCATTTTAGCCGCGGGTCACCCGCCGAAAACGGGGAAGAAAACTAGCAGTCGCTGCGGCGACGGGGACAAGGCCATTCACCGCCCGCGGGGCGGTGAATGGTCTTGTCCCCCGCAGTGAGGCATGAAGGATCGCGCGGTCCCCGCAGCTCACACCCGCCCGCCCAATTGATTCCAGTGTCCAGCCAGCTCTCTCCCCTCTCCTCACCCCAGTCCGCAGATCCTCCTCCTCGGCGACCCGCACGCTACCAGAGAGCCGCGCACACCCGCCGCTGCTCAGCCTCGATCTTCTTCTCTGACGCAACCGGAAACAGGAAGTTGCAGCAGAGCAGAAGATCGAACACTGAGCAGCCGCGCGTGTGCGGCTCCCTGGGAAAGCGCGCAGGTTGCCGAAAAAGAAAACCCACAAACCAAGGTGAGGAGAAGGGAGAGAGCCGGCCAAACACCAGGATCGACCGGGCAGGCAGGTAGTGGCCGCGGGGACCGTGCGATCGCTAGTGTTCCCGGCTCAAATTGGAAGGAGGGAGTGAAAGGAAAAAGGCTTATATGGATGCAGCGGGGACGGTGACGGGGCAGTGAATGGGATGGCAGTGGCGGTGACGGGGCGGTGAAAGGGATGGCGGTGACGGTGACGGGGCGGTGAAGGGATCGGCGGTGACGGGGCGGTGCAGAGGATGGTGGGCCGGTGACGGGGCGGTGACGGGGACAGATTTTTTCCCCGTGTCATTCTCTAACGGATAACAAATAAAAAAAAGTCGAGAACACTTATTTGGACATTTATTCTCAGCACCATATATAGTTCAGTGTTTTAGTGTTCACTGTTTATAGAATAGTGTAATTTTAATTTTGCTAACAATTTGAATGTAGGCCCCTCTTGATCTTGAGGCCCTAGGCTGAAGCCTAGTTAGCCTATAGGAAAATCCGGCCCTGACCGTGATCAAACCAGAAATCACGGAGTATACCACAGTAAAAACTGAATATTGTCAATGTAGGACTATGCATATTTTTTTGTAAGTAATGGACTTCAGTAAAGTGTTCTGCATAGTGTTTACCAAAGAGGCAGTGGAAGACAAACAAGTGAATGGAAGTGACATAAACCCCCCTCTTACCATCCCCTCCCTAACTCCAGATCCTACTTTTCCCTCTCTTGGAAACCTTCTCTGATCTAACGTTGTAACCCTTCTTCCATAACTCTTTTTGTAATCCGCTTTGAACTGAAAGGTAATGGCGGAATAGAAATCTGTAATGTAATGTAATAAAGAAATAATTGAGGGGGTGGTGGAGAAGAAACGGCAGCAGCAGAATGAAAAGGGAGAGAGCTGTTTACGGATGGAGGTGGAGAGATCAAAATAAGTGGGTTGTGTGTGTCGGAGGTGGGAGGGTGGGAAGGGAGGCTGCAGGGAGAGGCCAATGGAAATAACTTCACCAAACGCAGGTTATGCAAAAGTAGTTTTTAAAACCATTATGATCTGTTTCGTTGACTTCATGGGAGGGGGGGTGAGGTTCTGCTCATAACCTTGATATGTTCTGTGCACAGTTCTTTGAGGTATAAGTAACAAGTTTACAACTTGCATTCACAAGTCCAGATTATAGTCGATGAAATGGTGCGTTAGCCGTGCTAGTCCACTATTTGAGATACTCAATAGATTTAAAACAAAACAAACGCTCCGACGTTGCTCCGACGCTCATAGAATTCCTATGAGTGTCGGAGCATTTAGCGCCCCGGGCAGCGGTAGAAACGTCTACCGTGGCTGAGTGAAAGAGGATCGTCGTGCATTGTTGAATTAGCTTTTGAAGGTAACCCTTCTTCAGAATTAAGCGCATGCATATTTGCTTATTTCTGATCGGAAGAAGAAAGATTATCTCAGAAAGCTCATCAAACAATGCATTAAGTTTGTCTAATAAAAAAGATGTTACCTCTATTCCTTTGGTTTTGTTTCATGTTTTATTTCTATAGATTATAGCCAGAGTGAACATGACTTCTGATCCTGACTATCTAACCCTCTGTTAGGAGCCATCGTTGCATTCTGTTTAGCAAACTGATATCCTTGTTTGGAAAACTTTTGAATGGTTTTTTTTGCTTTCTTTTTTGTTCAAGATTTGGGATTTCAATGGGCATTGTCACCATAAGCTAAACGCAGGCAGAAACCAATCAGCAGAAATCTCCCAGATCCTGGTGCTAAAGAGGACGATATTAGTTATGGGATGGGAAAGGTACTGTATCCATCAAATTTCAAATGGAGTGTGGTGACAGAGATTTTCAAACACTAGGCAAATTTTGGTTAACAAATCCAATTGTCTTCATATCTGTACACAAAACTTGGACTTAACCTGTATGACATTCCTCTGATAACTGTGAAGCATGGTGAGCATTGGGTTTAGGACAAATTTGAACCTAAAGGGGGAGGGTGTGGCACAGTGGTTAAAACCTCAGCACCCTGGGGTTGTGGGTTCAAACCTATGCTGCTTCTTGTGACCTTGGGCAAGTCACCTAATTCCCCCATTGCCCCAGGTACATTAGATAGATTGTGAGCCTCTCGGGACAGACAGGAAAAAAATGCTTGAGTACCTGAATAAATTCATGTAAACTGTTTTGAGCTACCCTGGAAGAACAGTATAGAAAATTGAATAAATAAATAGTGTGAAAAGCTTCAGCCTCTGATCACCAGAGCTGGTATTGTGACATCACAATGCCTCATTCCACCAACCTCATCAGTGATGTCACAATAGCTTGATTGTCCTCTATTTAGCTCACTTTTTCAACACTCTGATTTCTAGAGTGGCACAGTGGTTAAAGCTACAGCCTCAGCACCCTGAGGTTCTGGGTTCAAACCTATGCTGATTCATGTGACCCTGACCAAATCATTTACTCTGCTCATTACCCCAGGTACATTAGATAGATAGATAGATTGTGAGTTCACTGGGACAGAGAGGGGAAAATGAGTTCCTGAATAAATTAATGTAAACCATTCTGAGTTCCCGTGGGAGAGTGGTATAGAAAATTAATCAAATTTAAAAAAATAAGGATGGAGCCCCTCTTGAAACTGCCCAGTCCCTCCAACAAGAAATCAGAAAAAGAGTCTTTGCCATCTCCTCCTCTTCCTCTTTGAAAAGTTACAAGACTCAGGAAAAACGAGGAGCAAGGGCCAGCTGTACAATGAAAACACATCTGTGAATGTTTCATCTTGTAGGAGGAGGAGTGGCCTAGTGGTTAAAGCTACAGCCTCAGCATCCTGAGGTTGTGGGTTCAAGTCCTGCACTGCTCCTTGCGACCCTGGGCAAGTCGCTCAATCCTCCATTGCCCCAAGTCATTAGATACGGTTCATAGACAACGGCGCGAAAGACAAAGGCGCACCCAGACAATTGAGTGCAGCGCGGAGGCGCGCGCCGCTCAAAATTACTGTTTTTAGGGGCTCCGACAGGGGGTTTTGTTGGGGAACCCCCCACACTTTACTTAATAGACATCGCGCCGGCGTTATGGGGGGGTTTGGGGGGTTGTAACCCTCCACATTTTACTGTAAACTTAACTTTTTCCCTAAAAACAGGGAAAAGTGAAGTTTTCAGTAAAATGTGGGGGGTTACAACCCCCCAAACCCCCCACAACGCGGCGTGATGTCTATTAAGTAAAGAGGGGGGGTTCCCCCCCCACACCCCCTCAGTCGGCGCCCTAAAAACATTAATTTTGAGCGGCGCGCGCCTCCGCATTGCGCTCAATTGGCAGGGCGCGCCTTTGTCCCGGCGCGCTTTTTACCTGACACCATTAGATACATAGTGAGCCCAGTGGGACAGATGGGGAAAAATGCTTGAGTACCTGAATGTAAACCACATAGACAATCTCCATTGATAGGCAGTACATTAAAAACTAATAATAATAATTTGCCAAAAAATATGGCAGATAGGCCTCAGATTTGGGGTTGTTCCCAAATTCAAATGAAAATACAGTAATACCTTGGATTACGAGTATAATCCGTTCCAGGAGCATGCTCGTAATCCAAAATGCTCGTTTATCAAAGCGAGTTTCCCCATAGGAAATAATGGAAACTCGCTTTGATGCGTTTCCCCCCCGAGAACCGGCATTGCTCCCCTCAAAGGCCCCCCCCTGCGATCCGGCACCCCCCCCTGCCTCGAACCGGCACCCCCCCCCGCCACGATCCGACCCCCCCCCCCGACACGATTGGGCACCCCCCCGCCGCTTCATATCCTCATTTGGGCACTCTTGAAGATCGGCCTCCTCGTCTGCTGGGCCTTGAGCATCTGAGCATGCTCAAGGCCTGCGAGTTCACGTTCACGTTCAGAACGTGAACTCGTAGGCCTTGAGCATGCTCAGATGCTCAAGGCCCAGCTGACGAGGAGGCCGATCTTCAAGAGTACCCAGATGAGGGTAAGAAGCGGCGGGGGGGTGCCCAATTGTGTTGGGGGGGATGTCGGATCGTGTCGGGGGGGGAGTGCCCAATCGTGGCGGGGGGGTCTGATCGTGGCAGGGGGTGCCGGTTCGAGACGGGGGGAAGGAGTGCCGGATTGCGGGGGGGTGCTCGTAAATCGAGCCATGCTCGGTGTCCGAGGCATCGATTTTGCAAATGTTTTGCTCGACTTGCAAAACACTCGCAAACCGGTGCACTCGTAAACCGAGGTACCACTGTATGTTGACCATGTGACACAGCATAGTTAGAAGGGACAATTTTGAAATGTGGTAGTCAGTGAATGTTGGTACCTAAATGCTGCAGATACCGCCCCCATAATTTTCAGTATTTTGTAGCTTATACACAAATGATCTGCCCTAGCTTCACCCATCTTTTAAAATTTATTTGATTTTATTAGGTATTTATATACTGCCTATCAAGGTTATTTAAACAGTTTACAATCAGGTACTCAAGCATTTTCACATATGCATAGCCCTTTTGCGCATGTACATTATGTAAATTAAGTGGTTATTTAGAGAATACACTAAGATGCCATCATAGAATACTAGCATAATACTTAAATTTAGGCATTACATTTATACTGGGCCATTGGCAGATGTAAATGGGTGTACCTAAGTGCACCATGCAAAGTGCATATGTCTGTTATAGGGGAAAACACCCTCCAGGGATTCAAGACAAAGTTGGACAAGTTCCTGCTAAACGAACGTACGCAGGTGAGGCAGGACTCATTTAGAGCACTGGTCTTTGACCTGAGGGCCGCCACGTGAGCGGATAGCTGGGCACGATGGACCACTGGTCTGACCCAGCAGCGGCAGTTCCTATGTTGGGAGGCATACCCACTCCACTCCCCTTTTCCACCCACATTCACACCCCTTGCAGTTAAACACTACCTTATAGAATATTACATTGTGCACATGTGTCTGTAAGGAACATTTTTTTCTATGCAAGGAGCGTATAGTTGCATGCAGCAAATATGGAATTGCCTTTCGCATGTCTTCCAGCTGAATAGTGCTCTGATATGAACATTGGACAGTGTATTAGAAGTTATGGTGGAGTGGTTAAGATGTCGGACTTGAAATCCATTGGGGTCTCCTTGCACGGGTTCAGGTCCTGCTGACCACAGGGCTGCTTGTTCATCTTTCTGGAGAATGCCTTAAAAAAAAAATATAAACGGGATGGAGTCAGTCCAGAGCGTGGTTACTAAAATGATCAATGGTCTTCATCATAAAGCGTATGGGAGCAGACTTAAAGATCTCAAGACAAATACAAAGTGATGCACATTGGGAAGAATAACCTGAATCACAGTTACCGGATGCTATGATTCACTTTGGGGGGGTTAGTGCCCCCCAAAAAGATCTGGATGGTGTTGTAGACAATACGATGAAACCTTCCGCCCAATATATGGCAGCCGCCAAAAAAGCATACAAGATGCTAGGAATTATTAGAAAACTAAGATAGACTAAGAATGTTATAACGCCTCTGTATCGCTCCATGATGCGACCTCACCTGGAGTATTGCGTTCAATTCTGGTCTCCTTATCTTAAGAAAGATATAGCAGCACTAGAAAAGGTTCAAAGAAGAGCGACCAATATGGTATAGGGGATAGAACTCCTCTCGTATGAGGAAAGACTAAAAAGGTTAGGGCTCTTCAGCTTGGAAAAAAGACTGCTGAGGGGAGATAGGATTGAAGTCTACAAAATCCTGAGTGGAGTAGAACGGGTACAAGTGGATTGATTTTTCACTCCGTCAAATATTCCAGAGACTAGGAGACACTCGATGTTACAGGGAAATACTTTTACAACCATTAGAAGGAAATATTTTTTCACTCAGGATAGTTAAGCTCTGGAACACATTGCCAGAGGTTGTAGTAAGAGCGGATAGCGTAGCTGGTTTTAAGAAAGGTTTGGACAATTTCCTGGAGGAAAAGTCCATAGTCTGTTATTGAGAAAGGCATGGGGGAAGCCATTGCTTGCCCTGGAATGTTGCTAATCTTTGGATTTTGGCCAGGTACTAGTGACCCAGATTGGCCACTGTGAGAATGGGCTACTGGGTTTGATGGACCATTGGTCTGACCCAGTAAGGCTATTCTTATGTTCTTATATGTATACTCTAGAAGAAATGAGGGAGATATGACAGAGAAGCTTAAATTCCTACATGGCATAAATGCACAGGTGGGAAGTGTTTTTCATTTGAGAGGAATGAGGGGGCATAGGATGAAGGTGAAGGGGGATAAACTCAAGTTACCTGAGGAAATACTTCACAGAAAAGATGGTGAATTCATGGAGTAACCTCCTCACAGAGACAAAAACAGTATCTGATTTCAAGAAAGCTTGGGTCAAGTACATAGAGTGATAGGGTGAGTAGATGGCATGGATGAGAAGACTGGATCGGCCCCAGGGCAATGTTCTTTAATGCAAGTCCTAGGGGCCAATGGTGATCTCCAGAGACCTTTTTGGTGACCTCTATTGTCTTTCTGGGATTTTCTTTTCCTACTTCTCTGCCTCTCTGCCCAGGCTCAGAATAGAAAGGGAAAAGTAGATGGGGGAGGAGTTCCTGCTTGAAAGATAAGAATTTCTCAACAGACAAAAAGGAATGTATTTGAAATGCTCCCAGTCATTGAAAGGTACACCCCAAAGAAGTTTGAAGGTGAGATGGATGTCATTGATATACACTAGCCAAACAATATTGTGGCTTTCCTTCAGCTCATTAGAACCCAAAGTGGACCCAGCTTAAAAATTAAAGACCACTGCCCTAGGGTCTTTATCTGTCTTCGATTTTCTATGTTTCAGAGCCTCTGACTATATCCTCCTATGGGCATCCGGACTGCTTTTCCAAAACCCAGCACTTTGTATGGGTTTTGAAAAGCTTCTTAGAAACATAGAACATGACGGCAGAAAAGGGCCACGGCCCATCTAGTCTGCCCACACTAATGGCCCACCCCCTAACTACCTACATGAAGAGATCCCACATGCCAATCCCATCTTTTCTTAAAATCTGGCACGCTGCTTGCCTCAATTACTTGTTGTGGAAGATTATTCCAGCGATCAACCACCCTTTCGGTGAAGAAATATTTTCTGGTGTCGCCATGAAATTTCCCACCCCTGATTTTCAACGGATGCCCTCTTGCTGCCGTGGGTCCTTTAAGGAAAAAGAGATCCTCTTCCACCTCGATACGGCCTGTGACATATTTGAACGTCTCGATCATGTCTCCCCTCTCTCTGCGTTCCTCGAGTGAGTACAGCTGCAACTTACCCAGTCGTTCCTCATTCGGGAGATCCTTGAGTCCTGAGACCATCCTGGTGGCCATTTGCTGAACCGACTCAACTCTCCGCACATCTTTTTGATAATGCGGCCTCCAGAATTGTACACAGTATTCCAGATGGGGGTCTCACCATGGATCTGTACAACGGCATTATGACCTCTTCTTTGGGATCGTGTTGTGAGGGCATCTGCGCATGTGCGGATGCAACGCGGTGACATCATGTGTACACGTTCTTGCTCGGGCGATGCCATTGTGTTGCACCCAGGCATGCGCAGATATCCTCCTTCCCGATGAGAACAGGTTGAGGGGGGCGGGGCTAGGGCTTGGCATGGATGTAATGGGCCTGGGGGGTGGGGCTATGAGTTTGGATTTTAGTCAGCTAAAATCTGTTGACCTATACATACACGTTATAGATAAATCCTTTTGAATCTTGATCCTGTATATATTGAAGCTGGTATCAACTAGGTGCTAGAGAAGTAGAATGAAAGAAAAGAATCAAAAGTGATATTTAGATTTCCTGACAGAATCTGAAAAGGGGAAATGACATGATCAGTCATGGAAAGAAACCTAGATAGTAAACAAAATAACATGTTAAGAGTGATTCATCCTAAGACATCCTAAGTATTCCCAAGATGCAGCCTCAAATGGAGAAGTCAATAGCAAAGGTCTATATCAACTGCATGACCCAAGAATGATAGCAGAAGAACGCTAGGCATCCTTAGTGATATAGTAATAAGAGTAACCACGGGAAGAAATAAAGGGTAAAAGAAGAGAGTTCCGAGGATGGAATCATGGGGAACATTAAAAGTCAGGTGACGAAGAAAACCTTAAGGTATGGTCTGTGAATGAGCCAAATCAGAAACACCCAAGACTGAGAGCGTAATCTAAAGGACTTCATGGTCAACAGTGCAGAATGCACCCAAGATAAAAGCTTACAAATCCAGTGGTAAGGAAATGAGTTTGAAAGTGGAGTAGGCCAGATTCAGTAGGGTCTGATGGCTAGATATGATATTAAGATAAGACCTGTGTACCCATGGAAGCTCATGTACTACACATATGTTTCGATTACTGTTAAGTTGATCCAAAAGAGATTACACTTCTCCCTCTGTATTCACGGGGGATGTGGGCAGAACATAGCCGTGAATAACTTTTTGCATGTTATTTGCGGTTTTTCGGTAAAATAAGCTTGGAAAAAATAATAAACCGTGAATAACCCGACCTGCGATTTGCTCCGTACAACGCTGGGAGCAGTGATTTCCTTCAGGAACCACCGGGAGCAGCGATTTCCAATGTGAAACGCCGGGTTCAGTGATGAAAGTTAGCTGAAAAATCGCAACCAAGCGAATCCGTAGATACGGAAACCGCGGATACGGAGGGAGAAGTGTACTGTAAGCATACTATTATGCCGAAGAATGTGTTTTCTTTTTTCTGCCTTTTGCAGGATAACAACGGTTTTTCGACTGAACACTTTAACTCGGTATCTTGTACAGCCTGCAGAATGGAAAGGAGGGGTTCAGCATCAAGATGACATTCTTTGTGCTGCATTTTTACCTCCACAAAGCCTTGCCACAGGTAGGACAAGACTGAGACGCTAATTGATTCTACAGGCAGTCCCCGGGTTAAGAACGAGTTTCGTTTTTTTTTTTTTAACCGTTCTTAAGTTGAATTTGTATGTAACTCGGATCCTATACAGTACACAGTCTATAAAAACATTAAACTAACAGTCCTCAAAACAAAGTGCTGTAGTTTAAATTACTTTTGTTCTTCATCCGTCCCACTATTCCCTCTCCTCCACCACATCTAACATTTCTCCCTCTCATCTCTCTCTTCCCCATGCATCTGTACCTTATGTCTTTCCCACCACCATGTCCATTTTTTCTTTCTCCCTCCTTATGCCTTACAATTCACCTGCTTTCTTCATTTCCCCATGTGCACTGTCTCTCTTTCCCTCTCACTCAGACACCCACCCAACAATTCTCCCTTTCTATTCCCTCCCACATCTCATCGTCTCTATCCATCACTCCCTCCATTGTTCCATCCTATCTCCCAAGTTCATGCTCCCGCCCTCCTTTCTTCCTTCCTTCCATCCTTTGTCCGAAGTTTGTGCTCCCTCCCTTCCTTCTGTGTCCCAACGTGACCCTGCTTTTCCCTTTCTGTGCCAACACGCCCCTTCTTCCTCCCTTCCTGTCCAAACGTGACCATCCTCCTCCCTTCCATGTCCCAACGCGCCCCTCGTCATCTTTCCCTCAGTTCTGCATCCCAATTTTGTGCCTCCCGCATGTGGTTTACCGCCTGTGGCCAGCTCCCTCCTCCCGCATGATGCTTACCCGTCAGCCTGACCCTTCATGCCTCCCGTGGGTGTTTACCTTCTCTGGCCAGCTCTCTTCTCCCAGTGGCACTTCTCTTTGCGAAGCTACAGCCGCTGGTTCCTGCATGCTGCTTGCGGCTGACTCAGAAGCCTTCCCTCTGACGTGAAGGAAGGCTTCCGGGTCAGCCGCGAGCCTTGTGCTGGAACCAGCAGCTGCGGCTTCATGAACAGAAGTGCCACTGGGAGGAGAGAGCGCAAGCAGCAGATTGTGGTTGCTGCTCGTGCCGCGAACATTAGAAAGGTATGGGGGAAGGGAAGGGGCATGTGTGCGCAGCAGGAGGGGACAAGGAAGGAGCAGATGGGTTGGAGGTGAAGAAGAGGGCAGGGGCAGGGTGCCACCGCCCCATGCGCCTCTCACTGTACCACTGATCAAGGATACAGTGCTAATTATATTTCAAGATACAACATTTCAGAAGGATTCATAGGGTGCAATTAACAATACCTTAAAAAGCAATAGAATTCTAAGGCATCCTTTTACGAAGCCGCGGTAAACACAAAAGCATACTTACTGCAGGTTAAAAAGGCACTATGGCGGGATGTGCTCAGGTACCTGTGGTTGTTATGGGATCGGTGTGCGCTTCCCACGGTCATTGATATAGCCCAGAAATACAACATCAAAATCCACTCCTGTGCCGACGACATTCAACTACTCCTCCCACTAGGTGAAAATCGATCTGCCCAAATTGCCAACTTCCAACTTTGCCTTTCTGACATGAAAAACTGGATGACAAATAACAAACTGCAGCTGAACGCCACTAAGACCGAACTCTTATGGATTAGAAAGAAAAACACCAAATACACCTGCCCAACACTATCATGGGAATCCACCTCCATAACAGCAGCAGACCAGGTACGTGGCCTTGGAGTAACATTGGACGGCCACCTGTCCCTATCCACCCACATCTCCCAGGTGGTCTCCACTTCCTTCTACTACCTCCGCCAACTGAGAAAGATCAAACCCTAAATCTCCAAACTGGACCTAACTCAACTCCTCTACTCCTATATTCTCTCCAGGATGGATTACTGCAACCCCATCTTTAATGGTGTAGCCAAAAAGGAACTCAGACGCCTCCAGCGAGTCCAAAACGGCTTGTAACCCGTTCTGAGCTCCCGGGAGAACGGGATAGAAATCGAATGAAATAAATAAATTAATAGATTTTAATTTTTAGCATGGGGTCATGTTTAAGGTGGAGGATAGGCATGTCCTGCGCTAATTAGCTAGTGCAGCTGTATTGTTGAACGCCAACTCAGTGCGTGGTTAGTGCAGGAGAACTTACCACATAGTAAACAGCAATTTGGAAATTAGCACGTGGCCATTAATTCATAAAATATGCGGTAATTTTACAGTTGCACTAAAAGTGGCCTCGGCACACGGGAAACCCATTTGTTAATAATATCAGAGGCCGCATTTTAACACCGCTTAGTAATAGGGCTGCTAAATGTCTAATTCTGAGCTGAACCTGCTCCTTCCTCCACACTTCACTAAACACACTCTCGTGTAACCAGCTGAACCACAGCATTCATAGAAACACAGAAACAGGATGGCAGATGAAGGGTACACCAATGAAAGCAAGCAGGACATTGGCGCGCCGACAATCCCACACCAATGTGCACCGCCAGTTCCGCCGCTTTCACTGTTACCATTTCGAGGGGGTGTGGGTAGGGGGAATCCTCCAGTACACTTAGAACTGCTCACGGTCCCGTTGGGGGGGATGGAAGGAGGAAACCTCCCCCAGTATACTGAAAACTTCCATTCTCTCGCTGTTCGGGAGTTTTCAGTGTAATATGGGGGGTTCTCCCTCCCAAAACACCCCCACAACGGGAGCACGAGCAGTTCTAAGTGTACTGGGGGGATTCCCCCCACCCCCTCAGAACGGTAATGGTAAGGTGTGAAAGCGACGAAACCGGTGGCGCGCATTGGTCCTGCACACAGATGTCGGCACGCCAATGTCTGACGCGCTTTTGACGTGCCACCCAGATAAAGTATGGCCCATCTAGTCTGCCAATCTGCAGTAACCACTATCTCTTTCTCTGAGAGATCCAACGTGCCTATCCCGCACCTTCTTGAATTCAGTCTCTTGTTCTCTCCCTTCATGCTCGCTAAGTTTCCTCTGCAGAGGGTCTCATCGCTTTGAAACTGAAATAATTTTTTTCATAAGAAATTTCCTTGATCTGTTTATTCATTCTAGCCAGATTCCAATTTCATTGTGCTTCTCTTCTGGTAATTTTCATCAAAAGAAAAAAAATAAGGGTCAATTTTGAGCAGAACATCTGGAGAATAATTTGAAACGCCTAAACTAGATGTTTCAAATCACTACTGTATTCAGTGGCACTCCCCCTCCTCCCCAATTCTAGAAATGGTGCTCAAAATGGCACATGCAGTTGTATTGAGTAACGAGCCAATCAGCACCAGTGATTAGATGCTAATAATTATTGGCATTAATTGATGACAATTTTGATTTGTGCATGCATCTTGCGAGGCGCAACTCTTTAAAGATGTGCACACAAATGTGTTAGCGTGTAACTGAAAAGGGGGGCAGAAAGCCGGCTATGTACTATTTAGCCAGATGGGAACAACTCCTGGCTGGCTAAATAACACTGAATATCAGGCCTTCAGTCTCCTTCTGAAATGAAGAATAAACGTCTATGAAGCACATAACAGCACTAGCTTCCAAAATTCACACCTCAAGGACCCTATCTATAAAATGCAATGTAACCGTTGCAATGAACCCCAGAACATCAGTATAGCAATTAAGAAAATTGAACAAAACAGATTACTAGATATTCTTAAAAGAAACTCCATGTTAACAGAATATCCAGCCAGATTAAAAATAAATGAACAAAAAGTGAAAATACTGTAGAAATGTGCTCATTAAAATTAAACGGAAACACCAAGAAGTCAAACACTGCATACAATGCAACAACAGTGCAGTATTACAAAAACTGACACATTCCAAGTACTAAATAAAATAAAAATGATTATTTTCTACTTTTGCTGCCTGGACATTTTAGTCTAATTTTTGTTCTCATTTTGTTGATCCCAGGCTCTAGTTTTAGGGCTCCTTTTACGAAGGCGCATTAGGGCCTTAACACGCAGAATAGCGCACGCTAACCGTTACCGTCTCCTCTTGATTTTCGGCTAGCGCGCGCTAATCCGGTGCGTACGCTAAAACCACTAGCGCACCTTCGTAAAAGGAGACCTTAGCTTTCCTTTGTCTTCTTTTAATTCTCTTTCCAGGGTCCCCTATCCATTGGTCATTTCTCTTTCCTCTTGTCTCCACTTACTTCCCTACATCCATTTTTAACATCAGCCTCTTCCTTTCCACTTTCATCTCATCGGGTGCTACTCAATATTGTCATTTAAATTCTCTAATAGGAGATTATGATGGTGAAATAGTTATTTGGAATAACAGCACTGAAAATGCTTCTCGTACACTTCACCACGATGCCAGGAGAGCCCTGAAATCCAGATCAGGTGAGAGGCTGCTGTACGGTAACAATATTGCTTCCCTTCTTGGAACTCTTCCATTTTGCATGCGATATTGTTAAAAGTGAAACTCCCATAGAGCTTGTAGTCTTTATTTAAGGCAATAATAATCCATGCTTTTAGTCCAACTTTTTTGATCATGCAGAAGGGTAATTTTATAGCTGAGCGTGTAGTTCAAGGCAGTCAAAACATACCTATTATAAAGGCACCTACTTTTCCAAGATAAAATACTAGCATACATGGCCAAAAATGGGCCTTAATTTAAGGTGTGATCACTTACCCCTACCCAGTGGTGTAGCGAGGGTGGAAGGCGCCTGGGGCAGTGGTGCCTCCCCATTCCTTCCGCGCCAACTCCCCCACGCCCTCCTCTCCATCTCCCTGCTCCTTCCCTCTAAATCTTCTCAAGCGTGAGCAGCTTCTCCGTCTGCTGCTTGTGCCGGCTTTCCCTCTGACATCACTTCCTGGCTCCGTGACCCAGAAGTGATTTCAAAGGGAGCCAGGCCTGCGCTAGCAGCAGGCTAGAGTAGTTGCTTGTACTGATGAAGATTTTAAAGAGAAAGTGGTGGGGGTGGGGGATGGGGAAGGGAGGGCGCGAGTGTGGCATAGGAAGGCAAAGAGGTGCTGGCGCCTCCACTGAGACGGTGCCCAGGACTGTCCGCCATGCCCTTACTATACCACTGCCCCTATCCTGCAAATGCTTGCAACATACATTTTGGGCTCCGTTTACAAAGGTCTGCTAGTGGTTTTAGCGTGCACTTAGTGCACGCTAGCCATTACCACTTCCTTTTAAGCAGGCAGTAATTTTTCAGCTAGCACACTCTAGAGCGCATGCTAATCCTGTGCGTGCACTAAAAATGCTAGCGCTTCTTTGTAAAAGGAGCCCTTTGTATGTACATGTGTATATTATCCTGTTTCATAATTGTGTGTATTTGCTTGCGTCGAACCATGTTCCTCCTAAACTCTACCCATTTGCACACTTAACCCTAATTCTATAAAAAGCACTATAAAAGTATGTATAATTTTGGTCATGTACCCAAGTTGCGCACACAATTTAACTGAAGAACAAGCTAATTAGGGCCGATAATTGCCATTTTTTAACCATCAATTATTAATGCTAATTAGAATCAATTACAAGTTACACCCATAAATTTAGATGGGGGATCTGCGCCTAAATTTTACACGCAAGTCAAAAAAAAAGGCAGCATAGAAATGGGCAGGCATTGGCAGATTGGGGGTGTTACTCT
The DNA here is from genome assembly GCF_902459505.1 of Geotrypetes seraphini. Lineage (NCBI taxonomy): Eukaryota > Metazoa > Chordata > Amphibia > Gymnophiona > Dermophiidae > Geotrypetes > Geotrypetes seraphini. The sequence continues at coordinate 168,268,692 of NC_047092.1, read as the reverse complement.
ATGTCACGTGCGACATTTCCCAAGTTAAAAAAAATCTGCCTGAAGGAGAAATGGAGTAATCCTATATAATAAAATGCTAACTCGCGCATGCGCACTCCTATTTGCGTGCTTCCATGATCCTACAGCATCGGCGATCCTCTCTGCAGGCTGCGGTAATTATCTGAAGGTAAGAGCGGGCGCCATGGGGGAAGTCGGAGGACAATGCAAAGAGCGGACAGCACTAGTACAGAATGCGGGCCGAAAAATAGTAGCTGGAGGGCCACAAGTGGCCCCCGGGCCGCGAGTTTGAGACCACTGCTCTAAACCCTCTGTGCTAATAGTGCAGGACACTTTTTAGCGCTGCTTAGTAAAAAGCCTCTAAGGGCCAAGTTCTCTTAACAGTGCCTTATGTTAGACGGTGATAGGTACCCTGTCGCTGCCTAACTTAATTGTTTTAATTGGTATTAATTGGCACAGTAATTGACCGCGTTATTTAAAATCAATTAAAAAGTCATTTAAAAAGCGTGGGCGCCTCCAGGCACCTACAAAAAAAGGATGCTGTAAATGCATCTACAGAGGTGCGCAAGGTCGAAGTAGGTGTGGTTTACACCAAAATTGGCCATAGGCACCGCTAGGACCCTCTGTAAATGCGATTCCTCGTCAAATGTAGGCACCAGTAACATAGGCCTGCAAAACCCTGGCCTACATTACTGGTGCCTATGTTAGACATAAGCCGCGATTCTCTTAACGGCGCCTACGCGTAATTGACCTGCATCCAGCACCGTTTTTGTAGGTGGCGGGCATTGTTGGCGCAGTTCCTAGAATTTGGCCCTATATGTGTAGATAGAAGCAATATTTTACCCAAATATTAAAGGTCTTTTTTTTTTTTCAAGGATAGCAGCAGTCTTTAATTTTCTAAAACCAGTGATTTCTGACTCTCGCGCGCACACACACACTATAAGAAAGTCTTTGATGGTTCTGCCTAGACGATATTTTTATTACAGATTCCCATGTTCAGAGTCAACACTCCAGCAGAAGTCTTTCCTCTGCATTTTCTGGGCGATGTACAGTATCGGCTGATGGTTCTTATGATAGTGAAACTGAAATCAACAATTCCATAACGAGACTTTTCTTCTTGGAAGCTAGAAAAAACATTTCCGTAACAGGTAAAGTCTATGCAGTATAGTACTTCCCCCCAAAAAATTAGCGGGGGTTCCGTTCCAGGAACACCCGTGAATTTTGAAAAACCACGAATACGTTTTTTCAGCTGATCGAAGGCAGGAGATGGCAGCTGGGGCGCCGACGGGTGCTTAAATTGTACTTACGAAGCCGGGCGCATTTTCCAACCGCCTCTTCCTGGTACTAAAGTCATGGTTACACCAATCAGGAGCGTGTCAAAGCAGCTCCTGATTGGTGTAACCATGACTTTAGTACCAGGAAGAGGCGGTCGGGAAAATACTGCAAATTACTGGGTCCGCAATTTGCAAACTGCAAATTCCCGGGGATTTACTGTATAGAGAATTAATTGTTTAGCTTTCATCATCCTCTCTAATCCATCATCCTCTCCAAACTTGACTACTGCAATGCCATTTACTTATGCCTAACAAAAAAAGTCTTCAAAGACTCCAGCTTATCCAGAATACTGCAGCCAAGTTGATCTTTGCAAAACGCAAATCTGATCATGTCTCCCCACTCCTGTCCAATCTTCACTGGCTCCCAGTGATTTCCAGAATCTATTTCAAATGCTCCTGCCTGGCTTTTAAGATCATTACAGCATCCTTCCTCTTCTAATCCCACTATCCTTTAACTCCTCGAGTCCTGACTCCACCAGACCCGCCCAAAGATATAAACTATCCTTCCCCTCTCTACGCGGTATTCTCTATGCAGGTAAACTGGGAAAATCTCTTCTCTTCAAAATCACAGGTCTCTGGAACGACCTTACCATCCCGTTGCGGAACCTGGGCTCTCTCCAACTATTCCAACTGAAAACTTGGCTCTTCTCTAACATGTAATTCAATTTTCCCCCTTACTCTTCCATTCTATAAATAAGCTCATGTAAACCTTTTCCTTTCTCTTCTTATATTTTAAGTTCTTGTAAACTGTGCCGAGCTCCACTTCCGTGGAGAGGATGCGGTATATAAACTTAAGGTTTAGTTTAGTTTAGATCATAGATTTTCTCTGTGAAGGTAAGGTAGTTAGAGGCAGAGGTGTGCCAGGCAGTGGGAGAGGTAAGGGGGAGAGGCAAGGGAGGCAGTCCTCCCCAGCCGCCATGTTGGTAGGGGCGCCGGCACCCCTTCCCCTCCCCCCCCCGTACCTCTGGTTGTTTACTGCTGCAAGCAACAGCTTCAATGTGTTCCTCATGACTACATCAGCTCTCCCGCTGACATCATTTCCAGGTGCTGCACAGAGGAAGTGATGTCAGAGGGAGAGCCACTGGGGGTCACGAGGAACACATTGAAGTTGTTACTTGCGGTGGTGAACAACTAGAGGTTATGGAGGAAGGGGAAGGGGGCGCATGTGGCAGGGGGGATCGGGGATGGAGCAGAGGGCGGAGATGAGGGCAGGGGAGGGGTGTTTCTGCCCCAGGCACCTCTCACCCTCACCATGTCACTGATGCCAGGGCTACCACTATTGACCTAATCTGTCTTTAGCAATAGCATACATTCAGCTCTGCCAAGAATATATGTTGATCCCCAAAGATGTCACCCGTTAGCACGCAAATGTAAGAGCAGAATAACTTTGTAAGATCAGAGGTTTATCTAGACCAGTATCCTGATCATGGAAAGCAGGAGGAGCTTGGCAGAACTGTATTAGAAAAAATGACAGCTGTTGGGGAGCATATGTGGTGAAGAAAGGGGTCCTCCATACGCGGGGCTGTTTTGGACATTAGGGGGCCCAGGGCAGAAACTGGGGAAGAGGCCCCATTGCTGGCCTTCATCCTATGCCTCCTTTGGCTTGAGGTAGTTTTGAGGCCCAGTTTGCTACCCCCTAATACCGGCTTTGTCCATCCTCCCACTTCCAAATATACATCTGATCATTAGTGATATAACGAGCTTCTATTTTCCCTTGTCCAAACACACAGGGTGACAAAAATGGCCTCCAGAACCCAGCTAGAGGATGTAAATTTTAAAAAAACATCATCAACATCTTCTTTCATATCAGGCAGCATTATGGGGTAAAGATCTGGAACAATTGCTTCTGCTTGCTAACACTTATGGGGAATTTCTGTAGTTGATTTGTTTAATCTTATCCAGGGCCGCCATCAGAAATTTCTGGGCCCCTTACTGAGCAATCCTATTGGGCCCGCCACGCACCCCTTCCCTCCCCAGGACGCCCCCCCTTCTTCCATGGGCCGAATACACACATACTTTTCTGCTAATGTTCCACCTAAGCCAGTCCCGTAAAATCTTCTCACGTCCATTGGGTGATTTGGCATAGAGGAGATATTCATAAAAAGAACGTCCGTCAAGATCTTTACTCATAGACTGTGCCATTTGCTTTAAATCATCTTCCATCATTAATCCAAATTGCACAATTCTTTCTCTGTCTTTGTCCTGAATGGCATCTGGCCACATTGCTGGATCCTTCCAGTCAACAAATTTATGAGCAGGCGCGGAGAACGCATTTTTAAACAAATGTAGTTTATCCTTGTACTCCTTATGTAATTTTAATCATCTATGGATATGTTTATATGTTTATTGTTCAAATGGTTTTATTTATTTCCCCAAATTTATTTTTGTTATATGCATTGAAAATATTTGATATTGCGTTTAAATCAAAATCTCAATAAACTTGAAACTTGAAACGAGTGCCCGTGAGATTGTGGGAGGGTTAAATACTCAAAACTTAGAAGAATAACAATTTACTTAAAGTTTTTGCTACGCCAGCTTTCTGGTATCTTTACATACAGTGGCGTACGTAGCATATATAACACCTGGGGCCCAACATTTTTTGGCACCCCCCCCTAAGAAAAACATGATTTTTAGTAACAAACCACACGTCACACGTGAGTATCTAGGAAAAGGCAGCATCTTATATATTGCAGTGAGCAGTACATCAATACACCCATTGTAAAACTAAACAAGATCAATCCTACACCGTCAATCCTAACAGAAAACCATGTCTTTGAACACACAGAACACAGAAAACACCTTCACCTAGTATGGAATATGTCATCACAAACTAACCCCTCACTCTTTTACAAAACTGTAGTGTGGATTTTAGCCACAGTGGTAACAGCCCTAACGCTCATAGAATTCTGAGCATCAGAGCTGCTAACACCACGGCTGGTGCTAAAAAACGCTCCACAGTTTTGTAAAAGGGGGGATAAAATAGAAATAAACAGTTTCAACGCTCTAGCTCAGAGGTGCCCAAACTTTTTGAGCTTGTGAGCTACTTTAAAATGACCAAGTCAAAATGATCTACCAACAATAAAATTAAAAAACACAAAGCACACTATACCTGAGAAAATGTTAATTATCATTCCTATTCTGGGGTTTTTTCAAAGAGGTCAAGGCAGATGACTCTATGCATTGTCACCTCAGTAACAACCATACAAAAATAGACAAATATACCCTCCATCCTTTTTATTAAACCACAATAGCAGTTTTTAGCGCAGGGAGCTGCGCTGAATGCCCAGCACTGCTCTTGACGCTCATAGGCTCCCTGCGCTAAAAACCACTATTGCGGTTTAGTAAAAGGGGATCATATTGTAAAATATAGACAGCAGATATAAATTCAGAACTGTGCATAGTAAGTGAAGGGAAGTTTTCATCTCTGGGAATTTACCCAGTTAACTATTAAGTTATTTGGGCAAATTCCTTTGAAAACTGTGGTTATACTGCCTCCACTTTGCTAAATTTAAAATAAAATCATTTTTCCTACCTTGTCTGGTGATTTCATGAGTCTCTGGTTGCACTTTCTTCTTCTGACTGTGCATCCAATCTTTCTTCCCTTCTATCAGCCTGTATCTCCCTGACCTTTCTTTCTTTTTTTCTGTTTCTCTTCTTTCCTTCTGTTTCCCTGCCTGCCCCCTTTCTTTCTTTCTCCCTGCCGTTCCCCAAGCCACTGCCACTGCCGCTGCCGCTGCCATCGGGGAACAGGACCCACCAATGGATAACAGGCCCCAAAGCCGACGCCGACACCGACGCATGCTCTTCCTGCTTCGGGCCAATCAGTCTTCCTCTCCCCGACGTCAATTCTGCCTTCGGAGAGGAAGTTCCGCCCAGCCAGGCAGCGATTGGCTGGCCCGAACTTCCTCTCCGACTGCAGAATTGACGTCGGGGAGAGGAAGACTGATCGGCCCGATAGATTAGATCGCCAAGGCAAAGTGAGTCCTGGGTGATCGACTCACTTTGCCTTGGCGAGCTACTGGCGCCCCTGCCTTAGAACACTGCCTAGGACCCTGGGGGAGCCCGGGCCCCCTGTCAGCTCCGGGCCCCTGAATGCAGGACTGGTAGTACTGCCCTGATGGCGGCCCTGATCTTATCACACAATAATTGATCTTTAGGGCTTTCAATTACTACACTTCTCCCTACGTGTTCGCTGTGATAGGGGATTAACAGACCCACGAATACAAAAAAACCACAAATAACTTTTTCATATGTTATTCGCTGTTTTTTATTAAAAACACATCATCACTATGGTGAAACCACAAATAACATGGTGGGAGACCAGGCTTGTTCCTGAAGGAGAGGCAAAACACGGTGAAGAAAGTGCCGGGAATCGTCAATTTTTCTCTGTATACGCTTGGAATTGCCGATTTCTCTATGCAAGCTTCTGTCATTTGGGGGGGTGGGGAGAGGAGCCAGCAAGCTAAAAACCGCAAATAATTGAAACCGCGAATATGGAGGGAGATGTGTAGTTCTTAATCTTTGTAAACTTTACTTAATTTGTAGCATTTTTAACTATTGTAAACCACATAGAACTTTACCGTCCTGCGGTATATAAACTATTATTATTATTATTTATTATATGGAGGTGGGGGTGGGGGGTGGGAGAGGAGACCAACATACCACTAGGGGTTGAAGGTCGCCTTGAGTGAGGAGAGGGAGTCTCTGACGTGGGCTTTTAGGTCCAGTGGCATAGTGGGCGCACACAGCAGGGGGATCGGGGAAGGAGCGAGGGGGGGGGGGCATGGAGATGAGGGCTGGGGGAGGGTGCCACCGTGCCAGGCGCCTCTCACCCTCGCTATGCCACTGATTAGACCTTTTAATTCATGCTGTCACCATATGAAAGGGGAGCTTTTAAAAAAAAATAAAACATTTTCCAAATTGCTATGGCTAAAAATGTGCAAATTTCTCCTATGTGAAAAAAAATATTGTGCACAATTTAACACTAGGATGCAGATGAACTAACAGCTTAGCTTCACCTCATAACAACATTTCGCAAAAACAGGTATTAACCCACAACCTTTTCACAGGTTAGTGCATAAGGGGCTTCCCCCCTCCCTCCCCCACCCCTCACACACACACGCCTGTAGCTAGAGAAGGGGGCTGGAGTACCATTTTCAAGTAAAGAAAACCCTGAAATGATGCCAGGCTCAGATCAATTCTGGAATAGGAACCAGAAGTGACTGGGGGATCACTCTTGTATCTTTTCAAGCTAGGAATGAAGTAAAAGGGATTCAAAGCCTGGGGTGGGGGGGAATCGATGGAGACAGAACCAAGGGATGCTTTTATTTCATGGTGGCATGTTTGGACCTGATCTGATTGTTCTTTTTTTTTTCCAAATTTTTCTTTTTTATGTTCTTTTATTCTAGGAGGGGCAAACTTGGTGTCTTCTGGAGGCTCTGGTCAGGTCAGATTTTGGAATATATTCAGGAGTCAGCTGATGGCAGAATTTCCAGCGCACGATAGGTCCATCGTTATGACTGTTGATAAATCAAATCATTACCTCATAACAGGGGATCTGGATGGATGGATGAAAGTGTGGGATATACAGGTGAGAAATGATCTCTGATCACAAATGAAGTCCTTTTATTAAGCTGCGGTAAGCGCTAGAGTGAATTTATCAGAGTTTAAAAATGGCTTTGGGATGAACTCAGGCATCCCGCAGTATGTTTTAAGTCGTGCACACAGTGACTTAGCAGGGAAGGGGAGGGGCTTAGGGTGTTGGTGCCTGGCATAAGAACATAAGAATAGCCTTACTGGGTCAGACCAATGGTCCATCAAGCCCAGTAGCCCATTCTACTAGTACCTGGCCAAAACCCAAAGAGTAGTAACATTCCAGAATCTGAAAGAGTAGCAACATTCTAGAACCCTAAAGAGTAGCAACATTCCACGCTACCAATCCAGGGCAAGTAGTGGCTTCCCCCATGTCTTTCTCAATAACAGACTATGGACTTTTCCTCCAGGTACTTGTCCAAACCTTTCTTAAAACCAGCATCGCCGCAATGTACGCTCACTCACACTCTTCCCCATCACACGCCCCCCCCCTTCACGCTCTGCGTACCTCTTCAAAAATCTTCGGCGGCAGTGAGCAGCATCTCTCATAACAATGGGGGTAGGGGAGTGCCGGCACATCTCCTCCCCACCAACCTACCTCTTCCAAATCTTCAGGAGCAGCAAACATCCACTCTTATCTATCTGTTAGTGCTGGCCCCGGCACTCTCTCTGATGTTACTTCCTGTTCCCATGATTAGGAAGTAACTTCGGGAGATCTCAGGCCGTCACCAGCAGTAGTTAGGAATTGCTGTTTGCCACCGCTGAAGATTTTGAAAAGGTGAGTGGGTTGGGAGGGAAGGTGCCGACACCCCACCCCCCCTTGTTACGCCACTGACTGCACCGTTTTGTAAAAGAGGGCCCAAGACAGAATGCAAAGTTAAATAGAAATATAAAAATGCCTAGAGGTATTTTATTTTGTAAGTTAATATTATTTTTGTACTTAGATAGATACGAGGTAGTTCCATGTCAACTGGTCCAATTTCAAGGAGGGTCCCCACTCGACATCTTCCACAGATAACGTGGCCTAAATAAAGGGGCCCCTAACTCTGGACCTAGTTGAGATCATGCCCTAAAACTTTTGATATCTTCCTTAGAGACCCTGAAAAAAAATTTCAGTTTCTGAGATGATTGAGTGGGGAGCTCTGGAGCATTTGTCATGGAATGACCCTAAAATACGTTGAGTATGATTTACTATTTTTTTCCCCACAGTACTGAATATTTTTATTATTGTGAACCACTTTATGCAATATGAAAAGTAGAAAATAAGTAAATTTATATTTGGAAGACTGTCCCCCCCCCTCCCTCTTTTACAAAGGTGTGCTATGCTTTGTAGTGCGCGCTAAATATTATCGTGCGCTAAATACGCGTTAATGCGTGCGGTTAGCGCATGCGTTGATTCAGCGCAGGCTAAATCTGCGCTAAAATGCTTAGCACGCTTTTGTAAAAGAGGGCCTTAAAGCGAATCTCTGTTAACAAGAAGAAAAGTGTCAGTATTATGTTTTATCGTCTTTGCAATTTTTGTTTCAAAATCCTTTACCCTCGTACTTGTAGTTGATCTTGCTTAGGGTTACGAGACGTCCAGATTTACCTAGACATGAGCTCTTTGTAGAGGGTATGTCCAGGTGTCCGGACAGCTTTTCAAAACTTGGCACTTTGTCCGGGTTTTGAAAAGCTTCTTCTTTGGGACCGTGTCAGGAGGGCACCCACGCATGTGCACGTGTGACGCCTGAAGTCATTATGCCTTTGTATAGATCCATGGTGAAACCGCACCTGGAATACTGTGTGCAATTCTGGAGGCCGCATTACCGTAAGGATGTGCTGAGGCTGGAATCAGTCCAGAGAATGGCCACCCGGATGGTCTCGGGGCTGAAGGATCTCCCGTACGAAGAACAGTTAGATAAATTACAGCTATACTCGCTCGAGGAGCGCAGAGAGAGGGGAGACATGATCAAGATGTTCAAGTATCTCACGGGCAGCATCGATGCAGAGGAGGATATCTTCTTTTTCAAGGGACCCACGGCAACAAGAGGACATCCGTGGAAAATCAGAGGCGGGAAACTGCGCGGTGACACCAGGAAATTCTTTTTCACCGAAAGGGTGGTTGATCGCTGGAATAGTCTTCCACTTCAGGTGATTGACGCCAGCAGCGTGCCTGATTTTAAGGCCAAGTGGGATCGACACGTGGGATCTATTCGCAAAGTAAAAGCAGGGGAGGGCATTAGGGTGGGCAGACTGGATGGGCCGTGGCCCTTATCTGCTGTCAATTTCTATGTTTCTATGCCCTCCCTCACGCCGAGAACAAGTCAAGGGGATGGGGCAGAGCTGGGGGTGGGGCTATAGGTCCGAATTTTATCCCCTCTTTTACTAAGGTGTACTATACTTTTTTAGCACGCGCTAAACACTAATGTGAGCATGTTATCCTATGGACGTGTTAGCGTTTAGCATGCGTATAGATATAGCGCTCGATAAACGTGCGATAAAATGCTTAGCGCACCTTAATAAAAAAGGGCCTTAGTCAACTAATGTCTGGTAACTCTAATCTTGCTAGATGTATAAAATAATAGCTTTCCTTTTTCCAGTCATTTTTAATGAATTTTTCTAGTGATGTCTTTGAGCAATATAGCTAAAAATGTAGAGAAGATGGGGGTGGGGTGATTATGATTATTTCTTAAACTGTGCATTGCTCTGATAATAAAACTGACATTTACGGTATGTTTTTTGCTAGGACTACTGCCTTGATTTCAGCAACGGCAAGATTGCACATCCTCCCCCACTGGTAAAATGCTTTCAGCCTCATCAAGACTGTGTCACTCACGTGGAAACCTGTGGCTTTGGCAAACGTCTGCTGGTTATCTCTGCCTCTGCAGACTGCAGCATATCCCTCAGTGACATCTATGGGAGGCCAATAGGAATATTTGGACAGGTACAGGGCTTCAACTCTGAAATAGGGGGAAGTGTGGACGCTGACCTACCACTAAAATTAGAGATTGAAAATGGATGCTATGTTGAGGCAAACGTTTTATTGCAGGTTTGACATAATTTAGCTGGTGTATAACATTTAAAGGGCCTTTTTACTAAAGAGTTTTAAACACTGTTCCCTCTAGGCCGAGTGGGAATGCTCCACCAGTCCTGTCAGAGAGGGGTGCTTAGGCATTGGCTTTCCTTCTGATGTCACTTCCTGGCCCTGCAACCCGGAAGTGATTTCAGAGGGGAGCCAGGCCGGCTGGAAGAGTTGCTCACGCTGGTGAAGATTTAAAGAGGTGGGAGTGGGGAAGGGAGGGCGTGAGCGTTGGATAGGCACTGTCCCCCCCCCACCTCCTTCTCTTATACAGCACTGGGGGTGCTGTTTCATTATTACATTTTGAACAATGAGGGGCAGGTAATTTCTGCAGCACTTCTGGAATGCTGCCTGTCCCTAGAAATTGAAAACACAGTATCGAAGCACCATCCCCTACTGGTAGCAATGCAGTTGGAAGACTCCCTCTCAGCTTAGAGCAGTGTATCTCAAACTGTGCGCCTCCTATGATTTCAGGTGTGCCGCAGTACACTGGTTGAGGAGGAGAGGTGCCGGTGCCAGTTGACTGCCTACAAGGACGTTCCTCTCGTGGCGAGAGACACGTCCGGTTTCCAATCAGTAGGCGCCAGCACCTATCCTTCTCTCTGGCCCTCTTCCCTTCTGGCACCCCCCCCCCCCCCCCAAAGGCATCTCAGGGCCCGCCTGGAGGGCCTTCACACACACGTGGACATTGGCATGATGATGTCGTCATGGCGATATCCGCGCACTTCCAGGTGCCTTGAGCCACGGCCACTACCTTTAATGTGCCGCGGCTCGAGAAAGTTTGCGGGACGCTGGCTTAGAGAGAACAGTGCTAAAGCATTTTGAGGTAATATCCCCCCCTTTCTGCATGCAAATCAAGCCTAATGTTATACAATAATTCTCTTTAGAGGGGGTGTGGCATGGGTAGAGAATGGCATGGAAGCATTAACCAGCCAGCGCATTTCTATTTCTGTGCACTAACTCGCTAATATTCAAGGCAGGAGGGCGTAGGCCCGGATTCTCTAAATGGTGCTGTTGTCACCTTAAAAGCAGCCGCAGATTGCATGTCGATCGAGCGACGGTGTCATTTAGATAATTGCGCCTCCGGCAAAGGTAGGTGGCAGAAGTCTAGGCCAGGGTTTTCAAGGCCTACATTTCCGGCGCCTACCTTTGACATGAATGGTGCCTAACGCCACTTCTAGCATTAGCCGCGCCTACAGTAGTGTTAGGCACCTGTAATCACCTCCGGAGGCGCTACTCCGCCGCCTGGAAATGTCTTTTAAAAGAACTCTTAAACAGCGTTTTCATCTTAACTTAGACGCTGGTAGGGCGTTGTTTATAGAATATGTGCCTACGTGCTCTTCCATTAATTTTGTGCAAGTCCCATTGGAAAATATTAGCTTGGGATCTGAAAAAAAAAAAAAAAGGGAAATAGTCCTCAATACTGCCATTTTGAATCTGGGCTTAGCAATTGGGAAGGTCCCACAGTAAGATGGCAAAGCCCAGATTTTAATGCTCTTTAGTAAAAGGGTCCCTTATTTTGCAATGCAATTTAGATTCCAGGTGTGCCCCGAGATGCCAGCGAGGAGGAGAGGTGCCGGCTGACTGCTTACAGGACGTGCCTCTCGCGGAGAAACCCAAATAGTAGCAACATTCCATGCAATCAATCCCAGGGCACGCAGTGGCTTCCCCCAGGTCTATCTCAATAGTGGACTACGGACTTTTCCTCCAGGAACTTGTCTCTGAAACGAGTTCCAGAGCTTAACTATTCTTTGAGTGAAAAATATTTTTCTTTCTTCAGACTATGCCAAATTCGTCCAGTTTCGAAATTCTTATGTCCAAAGTCACTTGACACATTAATTCATTCTCTGGCAATTTCAAAAATCGATTATTGTAATGCTCTATTTAAGGGAATAGGCCCCAAATGAAACCAGATGCTTCAATTCAACTTATAATGAAAGCTAAGAAATTCGACCATGTGACACCTCTCCTTAAGAAAGCGCATTGGCTCCCAGTTGCTTACCGCATAGCATATAAATCAAGTCTGCTAACTCTCAAATCCTAGGCTAGGCTGCATACGTCAGGGCTTAAGGAGCATACCAGCTTTCGCTCCTTGGCATATCGTCTTTATGAACTTCTAACATCAGATCCTATTGTCTGACTGGAATTTACTTTATTTCATTTATTTTTATTTATTGTTTTCTCAGGTACTTTAGCTAGATTGTGAGCCTTCGGGACAGCTAGGGAAATCCAAAGTACCATTTTTATTTATATGTATCTTTAATCTATCTTCATTGTAAACCGCTTTGAACCTCAATCAAATCAAATAAAAATCAATCAATCAAATCCCTTCTTTATGTAATGTAATGTAATTTATTTCTTATATACCGCTACATCCGTTAGGTTCTAAGCGGTTTACAGAAAATATACATTAAGATTAGAAATAAGAAAGGTACTTGAAAAATTCCCTTACTGTCCCGAAGGCTCACAATCTAACTAAAGTACCTGGAGGGTAATAGAGAAGTGAAAAGTAGAGTTAGAGGAAAAATAAAAATAAAATAAACATTTTAACAAGACAGCATTGATCTAAATACTTTGGAAGGTAGAAGAGAGGAGAGAAAGGAATAGAAGCAGAAGGGGGAGCCGTTGAACAGTAGAATTCTGGAGAAATTTAAATGATAGAAATAGAACAAAACAAAGACAAAAGGCAAAACAATAGATAAGATTAAAGATAAATCATAAGCTGGAAAGAAAAATAAAATAAAACTTTGTCTTCAATCCACGGTTTCAGCGTCAGTGATGAAGTGGAGCAAGTAAGTTATAAATCTCCTACCTTCATTCATAAATTATTGATTCCCTACACCTCAACAAGATTACTGAGATCAAACGACCAACATCTATTAATTGTTCCCTCACTCAAAAAACATTAACACATGGCAGCAATTCATCTTTTCTGTCACAGCCCCCCCCCCCCCCCAAACATGGAATTCCCTCCCTATTTATTTAAGGGAAGAACGCAATCTAAACAGATTCAAGAGCAAGTTATAAAGCTTTCTTTTTAAAGATGCATTTGATAGCTAGAAAGCTTGATTAGGAGCCTCAATTGAATCCTATTTCATAACTTTTTTGAAGCACATTGCTCTCTCCCCCTCCTATTGTTTTTTTCCCCATACGTGTCTTATTCACTATCAACAACTTGTATTTCTCTTCCCATCCTTTCCTTTTGTTTAATATGTTTTGTCAGGTTAGTTCTAGTCGTTTGTTTTGTTTCTCCCAGAAATTGGTAATTTTATTGATTTGTACATCGCTTAGAATTTTGAATAAGCGATTAATCAAATTTATAAGAAACTTGAAAACTTGTTTTAGAAGTATTCCCATGTAATTTCATTGAGTGACCCTGGTCTTTTTTATTTTATTTTTAAAAAACCATTAAACAGACATTTCCCTAACAGGTCCCATGTGCTGGCAAGTTTGCCCATTCCTGAGGGCTACAGAAAATAGCAAGAACTTCATCCCCGATTTAAATATGTCCTTGGGAGCTTTCAGATCAGAGCTCTACAAGAAGCACGGCTGACCATGATTGAGCCAGGTACCAGATGTCACTGCATCGCGTGGATCCCCGTTTAAGGGACTTGTTTACTAAAGTGCGGTAAGCAGTTACTGTGTAAATTAGAGTGTGGTAACAATTAATGTAGATGTCCTGGAAAACCCAGACATGTCCTCTTTTTAAAGGATTGTATGGGTGCCCAGGTTTTGGAAGGCCACGAGCTCTGGGCCGAGTCTGGAAGACCTCTGCGCATGCTCAGATGTGACACGACGATGTCACTACGTATGTGTTAGAGGTCTGCACGGGAACGGGGATCACGGGAATCCAGCGAGTCCCGAGGGAGTCCCGCGGGAATCCCCCCTAACCCACAGGACTCCCATGGGGATCCCCCCTCTGGCCCATGGGACTCCCACGGGGATGGAAGGCTTTGGAAGCAGGGTTTGTCCATATAATATAATGGACACGTCAGCCTTAGTAAAAGAAGGGGTTTATAAGATAATTACCTGAACAGAAAACAAAAAAAGGGTTCCACCAAAGAGATTCCACAAGGAAAACAGCAGCGCAAACACAAAAGAAACTGTGGAATTGATGATCCTGTCAGAAGTAATTGCTGCTTTTTATGGGGACGGGCGGGGATGGAAGTAATTCCTTGCGGGGATGGGTGGGGACAGAGAGGATCCTGGCAGGGACGGGTGGGAACGGAGAGGATCCTGGTGGGGACGGGTGGGGACAGAGAGGATCCTGGCGGGGACGGGTGGGGACAGAGAGGATCCTGGCGAGGATGGGTGGGGACGGAGAGGATCCTGGCAGGGACGGGTGGGAATGGAGAGGATCCTGGCGGGGACGGGTGGGGATGGAGAGGATCCTGGTGGGGACAGGTGGGGACGGAGAGGATCCTGGCGGGGACGGGTGGGGACAGAGAGGATCCTGACGGGGATGGGTGGGGACGGAGAGGATCCTGGCGGGGACGGGTGGGGACGGAGAGGATCCTGGTGAGGATGGGTGGGGACGGAGAGGATCCTGGCGAGGATGGGTGGGGATGGAGAGGATCCTGGCGGGGCGGGTGGGGACGGAGAGGATCTTGGTGGGGACGGGTGGGGATGGAGAGGATCCTGGCGGGGATGGGTGGGGATGGAGAGGATCCTGGCGGGGCGGATGGGGACGGAGAGGATCTTGGTGGGGAAAGGTGGGGACGGAGAGGATCCTGGCGGGGATGGGTGGGGACGGAGAGGATCTTGGTGGGGATGGGTGGGGACGGAGAGGATCCTGGCGGGGCGGATGGGGACGGAGAGGATCTTGTTGGGGAAGAGTGGGGACGGAGAGGATCCTGGCGGGGATGGGCGAGGATGTGTGGGATTTCTGTCCCCATGCAACTCTCTAGTATGTGTGTGACTAGGGTTACCAGATGTCTGGTTTTCCACAGACATGTCCTCCTTTTGAGAACATCTCCAGGGGTTACGGACGGCTTTTCAAAACCCGTCACTTTGTCTGGGCTTTGAAAAGCTTCTGTCGTTGGGACGGCAACGCAACATGCACAATGTCATTGAGTTGCATGCATGCGACATCGTGTCGAATGCGCAGATGCCGCCCTGACACACAAACAGGTTAAGGGGGTAGGGCTGGGGGCGGGACAAAGTGTGACACGGGCAGAACAAGGTAGGGTGGAGGGCGTGGCCATGGGTCCGGATTTTCCTTCGGGAAAATCTGGTAACCCTATGTGTGACATCATTGTGTTGCATCAGCGCATGCTCAGAGGACCTCTAGACAAGGCCCCAAGCTCGAGGAAGAAGAGACAAGGTTCATTTGGGGGACGGGTTGGGGGGGGCGGGATGAGGCGTGACAGGGGGCAGAATGGGGCAGGACCACATGTCCTATTTTTTTTTAAAATGAGGAAATCTAGTAACCCTAAGTTAATGTATGGCCACCACTCTTAACTATACACGCATTCACCCTGCTAGGGGGTCAGAGGTGACATTCCATATAAAACTCAACGCTCACTGCGATCATCTGATCAAAACCTACTTTCAGTACCATCTTTAAAAATCATAGGGACAAGAAGATTAGATATGTTCACAGTGACAGGACCACAATGGTGGAATGCCCTCCCCCAGTATATTAGAATCGAACACGACATTGTTACATTTAAAAAACTTTTAAAAACCCACTTATTCAAAGATGCTTTTAATTCTTGAAATTTTTACCGGCCTTAGGGTTACTCCTTGCATTGTGCTGTGGTATTTTTATACCCTTCCTTTGTTTTTCCCTTTTTTTAACCATACCCAATTTTGTAACTTTTTAACTCCTTTCCTTACCCCTTATGTACGTTTTTACAGTAATTATATTGTCAATGTGTTAATTTCTTCGTTTTCTTTATTTAGACCATGTATATCGCCTAGCAATTTTAATAGGCGATTTATCAAATGCTGAATAAACTTGAACTTGACATTAAGAACCTAGGAATGCCCACTAGAAATTAGGGAAACCAGCTTTAGAGACTGAGGATATTAGGAATGTGTGTGTGGGGAAAAGTTTTTATTTAAAAAAAAATATATTTATTTATCAATTTAAACTTTTTTAAATTCTTTATTAATTTTCAAGCTTTGACAGTGTATTACAATTAATATAACTTTAACAAATTGCATAAAATACACCACATTACACACATTATTAAAGAAAACATCCATTTCCCCCCTCCTCCCAATTATTAATATATTAAATCATATTATTTATTACAATATTATATTTAAATATTTTTAAACTCTTCCAAATACTTTCCCCTCCCCTCCCCCCATCCTGGATGTGTAAGAAAATCTAAGAACTAAAAGATATATCTCTCTTATTGTATGTTAACAAATGCAGTCAATGGGCTCCATACTGTGAGGCTCCATTCCGGAGGCTGTGATAAACAGGAGCACGCTACAGGGCTTCAAAGAAGGTTTGGATAGGTACCTGGAGGACAAAGAGATTGAGGGGTACAGATAGGAGTAGAGGTAGGTTATAGGGATAGGAATAGAGGCAAGTTATAAAATTAATCAGGGACCACTGCTCAGGTAATAGGCCTGATGGGCCGCCGCGGGAGCGGACCGCCGGGCGAGATAGACCTCTGGTCTGCCTCAGCGGAGGCAACTTCTTATGTTCTTTATTAAATGTATTGCTAAGACCCAAGCATTCCGCATTCATTCTTTCATATTACACACACTTGCCCACCAGAATATGTAGTTAAGTCTGTCATAACATTTCCAGTTCCTTGTGATCATGTGGATGGCTATTCCTGTCATGATCAATAAAAGACGGCTCTTGTATTTATCCAAAACAGGCTTTACCTGTAACAACGTACCACAAATTATGGTTTCATAAGATAAAGGAATAGATGATTCAAGAATAATATTTATCTGTCCCCAAATTGACCTCCAGAAATTAAGTATCAGTGGACAAAAATATAACATATGATTGAGAGTCCCAATATTAATATGACAATGCCAGCATCTATTAGACTTAGAATTATCTATTTTTTGTAATCTAACTGGGGTCCAAAAAATCCTATGTGATAAAAATAACCATGTTTGTCTCATAGATGCTGACACTGTACATTTCAACATTTAAACTTTTGATAAACTTAACAGCAAAAAAAAAAAAAGGAAAATAATACAATGCCAGGAATTATCATTCATGCATAACAGTATCTTCAAATAGTGAAAACAAAAAGGCAACCGAGTCACATCAAGGTTTGTGTGAGGGACGCTCAGGACGCCAAAATTGGCTCACACCTTACAAACCAAAATGGGGAAATATATATAATGGACGATATATAATTATATATAATACATTATATATTATATTATGTTATAGGGTGCTCTCAGTGTGAACCCTCAGTGATAGGAGCGCAACTCCGACACTTCACCTCTGGGTCAAGGCGGTAAGCCTCCACCCACACACCATCATCGAGCACCCCGGGTGTGCTGAAATCAAACAAATCAATCAATCAAAAGTGAATAAATCAAACTCAACACAAATAACCTGAACGACCCCCACACAAACCCTGCCAGCCAGACCCCCCAAGAACGCGCAACCAAATCAAAAAGCCATACAAAAACTATCAAAAAGTATCAAAAAAACAACATAATACTTATCTGAAGCTATCTCACAGACTGAACAACGCAAACAACCGCGCCAAGAGGAAAGGTTCAACCACGCTGGTTTCGGGAGAAGCCCTTCTTCAGGAACCTGACCCCCGACGGAACACGAACAAAGGGGACGGCTGGAGGGCGGGGTACTTAACAGTATCTTCAAACATAGCAATGGAAATCAACATCGGCTTGTATAATTAGTCCACAATAAAGGAGGCGGAACTGAAATTAGACTGAAATAGTTAACTAGAAACTTATATAAAAGGAAAATAAAGATGTGGCTCATGATGGGCCCTGAACATTCCTTCACTGAGCTATTTAGAAGTAACAGGTCTCACGCAGTTGATACTCTTTGCGGCAATTAATTTTGACAACTGCCGAGGCTCATAAAACACATAGGGCTCCTTTTACTAAGGTGCGTTAGGGCCTTAACGCGCGGAATAGTGCACGCTGAGATTGCTGCCCGCGCTAGACCTTAATGCCAGCATTGAGCCGGAGTTATTCTAGAAGTATAGCGCACGGTGTAGCGTGCAGTAATTTCGTGCGTGCACTAAAAATGCTAGCGCACCTTAGTAAAAGGAGCCCCATACCTTATCCAACTTTTTAGAGAGGTCGGACAATGAGGCTCAGGTTACTGCTATATTGTTGGTACAGTTTGCGTTAGATTCAGATAGGGAATGGATGTTAAAACTTCAGTGGTACCTTGGATTACGAGCATAATCCGTTCCAGGAGCATGCTCGTAATCCAAAATGCTCATTTATCAAAGCGAGTTTCCCCATAGAAAATAATGGAAACTCGCTTTGATACGTTCCCCCCCCCCCCCGATAGCTGGCATCGCTCCCCCCCCACCCCGCTCGCAAAGGCCCCCTCGCTCCAACCGGCACCCCCGCCCGAACTACTTAAACTTACCTCCCCCCCCCCATCTAGCGCAGGCACAGATCGTGTGCCAAGATCTTCCGGCTTCTGCCTGCCTGCCTTGAGCATGCATCTGCGCATTCTAATTCTCCCTCTCGCCGAGGGTAAGTTTAAGTTGTTCTGGCGAGGGGGGGCGGTTCACGTGGGGGGGGGGTGCTGGTTGGAGTGAGGAGGCCTTTGCGAGCAGGGGGGGGAGCGATGCCGGTTATGGGGGGAGGGGTGCTCGCAAATCGAGTCAACACTCGGTTTGCGAGTCAAAAGTTTGCCGAGTCTTTTGCTCGTCTTGCAAAACACTCGCAAACCAGGTGACTCGCAAACCGAGGTTTGTATAACGATGTTCCCTTTTTGTCAAATGTTGTGAGAACGTCTCCTGACGTATCACGTTCTACTTAGAAGAGAAGAAAACAGTTCCTCATTTTGAGACCTCAGGCAGTGCAGTTGGGTGCAACGTTTGTCTTACGATACCCCTGTGTGTTTTGATTTACTAAGAGAATAGGGAAAGGTTTCTATTACCGATGTTGAAAAGGGGTCCTTTTGGCTAGAGTAGCTGCAGTAAATGAACTGGTGATAATGTAGACGCATCCTCGATATCATCAATGTACTTACAATGCAATAAATGTAAGTATTGTACAATAATTGTTTGCATGATAAGGAGCTGAGAGAGAAAAGCGGATTGTGAATGAGCATGGACTATGCCTCTCAGCACATGGCAAGCTATCATGCAAAGTCATTGCAGTAATTAACACAACCCAACACCTTTAGTAGAACCACACACACCCTCTAATATCCTCGGTAATAATGCAGATGTTTCACAATTTCCTGGAGGAAAAGTCCATAGTCCTGTTATTGAGAAAGACATGGGGGAAGCCACTGCTTGCCCTGGATCGGTACCATGGAATGCTGCTACTCTTTGGGTTTTTGCCAAGTACTAGTGACCTGGATTGGCTGCCGTGAGGGCGGGTTACTGGGCGTGATGGACCATTGGTCTGACCCAGTTGTTATCCTCTTATGTGTCCCAAGTAAGGACAATCAAGCCATTGTAACATCACTGATAAGGTTGGCTCTGAGGCACTGTGGAATGAGGCATTATGACATCACAATCTCAGCTCTGGAATGTTGCTCTCATTGGGGTTCCGGAATCTTGATATTATTTACCAGGTACAAGTGACCTTGATTGGCCACAGAGAGAATGGGCTACTGCGCTTGATGGACCATTGGTTTGGCCCAGTAAGGCTAGTCTTATGTTCTTCTATCAGCAATGCACTTATTGTGTATTATCGTAGGGACTGATGATAGCCACGCCCCCTTCCCAACATTTACTGCACCAGCTTTGCAATTACCATGAGTTCATTTTTTTCAACTTATGCAAAGTAGCCCAAGACTTTACTGCACTTTAGTTATCAGATGCATAAGTTTGGTTAAGGATAGAACAGACAGGAGAATACTTTGGAGTGATCAAAGAAGATGAAGGGGATGAATGAGCTGAATCATTAAGTAGTATGGATGATTGAAATGTGAGGCCCAGAATGCAAGGAAGAGGAAGCCAGTACTGCTCCATCTACAACGGGGTGAAACACGGATGGTTGATTTGCTGGTTGTTTCTTGAGTTGTTTTAGTCAAGTAAAACAATTGATTATAATCTAATGATCTGAATTTTGGTTGGCTGATCCATTTTAAAATAGGAAGCAGTGTTGTTTCTTTCACTGTCTAACCTAGGCTATATTTTCAACTTTTTAGGAAGAACACTGGCAAATTGAAGACTCTGACCCCCTTCCTCAACTAGATTTTTCATTAGAAGAGACTATGGACAATAACAAAGCAAATGAAGATGATATGAAAAAAGTTCCAATCACCAGTAAACAACCATCATTCTCTGTTTTACAAGATACAGCATATTTAATGGATGTAAGAACTGATTCACCATATGTGTAAGTCATTTGTCAAGACACCAGAATATAACTTTTCGCCTTTATTTATATATTTCAGAAAGGACCCACATTGAAAGGACCCAAATTAATGGTGAATAAGAAAGTGGAGGGATAATGGATATTTTAATGGCATACCTACATAGTAGATGATGGCAGATAAAGACCCGAATGGTCCATCCAGTCTGCCCAACCTGATTCAATTTAAGCTTTTTCTTCTTCTTCTTCTTCTTAGCTATTTCTGTGTAAGAATCCAAAGCTCTACCCTGTACTGTGCTTGGGTTCCAACTACTTCCCATCTGGGTGACTAAGTAATGATTCCACTATCCTCGCCATTGTGAATAATATTATTTAGTACACTCGGAGCATCAAAATCCTACATGGCCTCACGTCAGCCAAAGAAAATTTTGCATGAGCAAAATATACAGTATATTGACTTAAGATGATATAAAAATAACCACATCCTATGCGAAGAGAACATAGTGTAACTCATAGACCCTGCGCATTTTGTGAAATGCAAAAAAATGCCCTTTATATGAGTTTTTACATTGGTATCTGCTCAGAATTGTGTAATACACTACCAACTTCATGACTTCGTATGAATAACCCTTATTAGCACTCTCTTTACCAAAATTCAGCAAAAGTCCAGTCAGTTACTTGTTGTACAAAGTCAGAAATGTATCGAGCCTGCAGTCCTCCTACTTAAGATAGCTCTGTGAGAACAGCCTAGATCAGTGTTTTTCAACCTTTTTACACCTATAGACCGGAAGAAATAAAATAATTATTCTGTGGACCGGCGGTTGAAGAACACTGGGCTAAGTCGTGGGCCGGCCCCTGCCCATCTCTAGCCAATCTCCACCCCAGACCCCACCCCCATAATAGTACTAATTGCACCTTGCATGTACCATGCCTCATCTGAAAGCCTTCCCTCTGACGTTGCAACGTCAGAGAGAAGGCTTCCAGTTCAGGCACAGGATGCCCATAGGAGCCACTGCCCGTGGCTTTGTGCACTGAATCAGTTAGGAAGAGGGAGCTGGCTCAAAGATAATGCCGCATCGATCGCACCATTTACTGCACCAGCTTTGCAATTACCATGAGTTCATTTTTTTCAACTTATGCAAAGTTCCTGATTTGGCGATTGAAGAACACTGTTTTGGGCCTGATGCACGTGCTGGCCTTGTGGACCGGCAAGAAATTTCTGTGGACCGGCACTGGTCCATGGACCGGTGGTTGAAGAACACTGGCCTAGATCACTGGTTCCCAACCCTGTCCTAGAGGAGCACCCAGCCAGTCGGGTTTTCAGGGTAGTCCTAATGCATTTGCATGGAGCAGATTTGCATGCCTGGCACCTCCATTCTATGCAGCTCTCTCTCATGCATATTCATTAGGGCTATCCTGAAAATCCGACTGACCTGGTGGTCCTCCAGAACAGGGTTGGGAACCACTAGCCTAGATGCATGCAATGCCCTGTGGTTCATACTTAGTAAACTGAGTCACACAGTGCAGACAAACTAAAGAATATATTATTTATTGCATTTATTTATATACTACTTTTATCGTAAGTGGTTTACATTCAGGTACTTTATCATATTTCCCTATCTGTCCCGGTGGACTCACACTCTATCTAGTGTACCTGGGGCAATGAGGGGTCCTTTTATAAGGCGCGCTAATCGATTTAGCATTTAGCGTGCACTAATCGTTAGCGCGCACTAAATCATCTAGCGCGCCTTAGTAAAAGAGGGGGGTAAGTGACTTGCCCAGGGTCACATGGAGCAGCGAGGGATTTGAACCCACAACCTCGGGGTGCTATGGCGTTGGCTCTAACCACTGCGCCACACACTCTGTAGCTTAGAGTTCATTCCCCTCAGCTCAAATACTGATGATAATCTTTTTGCCATAGATTATAATTGTAATTGTATTTAAGTACTTTTATAGAATTATATGATTGTATTTTATTTTGCACTTACTTATGGCTTTACAATGAATAAGGAAATTTAAAAAAAAAATACTTATGAAGAATTCAACGTGAACGGTCTCCATTAAATAGGCATGCTGCAGTTAGCAAGCACAGGTAGCTGTCTTTTTTACAATTTAATTTTGGCTGTGGTGAACTTAAAGGATCAAGTACAGCAAGACGAGCAAAACATTCGCAAAATCAGCGCCTCGGAAACCAAGCGTGCCTCGATTTGCGAGTGGCACACCCTGCGATCCGGCACCCTCTCCCCGCGATCAGGCACCCCTCCGCCGCAATTGGGCACCCCCCTGCCGCTTCTTACTGTTATCTGGGCCTGGGCATCGGCTTCCTCGTCTTGCTGGGCTTTGAGCATCTGCGCATGCTCAATGCCTGCGAGTTCATGCTTTCTCTGAGATTCTCAGAGATCTCGGAGAGAACGTGAACTCGCAGGCCTTGAGCATGCGCAGATGCTCAAGGCCCAGCAAGAAGAGGAGGCTGATATTCGGGCACCGGCACCAACGCACAGGACATGCCGATGCTGGTGCCCAGGCCCAGATTACAGTAAGAAGCGGCAGGGGGTGCTGAATCGCGGCAGGGGGATGCCGGATCGCGGGGGGGGGGGGAGGGAAGGTGCCGGATCGCAGGGGGGGCCTTCGGGGGAGCAATGCTGGTTCTCGTGGGGGGGGGAGATAGAGCAGCGCCGCTGGCCTCGGGGGGTGGGAACGTATCAAAGCAAGTTTCCATTATTTCATTTCGGTGCTCGGGGGGGATGTAGAATCGCGGTGGAGGGGGGGGGCAACATGAGCGGGGGGGGAGGATGCCGGTTCGCAGAGGGGGATGCCGGATCGCGGGAGGGGGGTATGAAGCAGCATCGGTGGCCTCAAACAGGGGGGGGGGGAATGGAACAGTACTGGTAGCCTCGGGGGGGTGGGACAAGGTGGAACGGATCAAAGCGAGTTTCCCTTACTTCCTATGGGGAAACTCGCTTTGATAAACAAGCATTTTGGATTACGAGCATGCTCCTGGAACGGATTATGCTCGTAATCCAAGGTACCACTGTACTTGTATTCATGAAATATTGGCATGATAATTGACATGTATGTTGACAAACTGATTTTTTTTTTTTTTTTTAATAGGATAAGCCCATGGGAAAATACAATATTAGGTAAAAAGTTCAAAGAAAGTAAAACACACAAGGAAAAATCCTACATGCTATTAAAAAACGAGACAACACAAAATTCAATTGGTAAGTAATAATAGTTGTTTTTTTTTCTTTTTAATAACATTAGGGGCTCCTTTTACAAAGGTGCGTTAGGGCTTTAACGCACGGAATAGCGCTTGCTAAAATGCATCTAATAACCTACCCGTGCCTGGTTGTGTGCATGAATGCACATTAATTATTATAATTTATGCAGATACTTAGGCACTTCACCCACTCTCTACCCAAACTCCACCCATGCACACATTCAGGCCCTGATGCTCAACGCTCCAGCGACCCGGTAAAAAATACCAGGTTGGGAGTGATTTTAACTTATCGGCACAATAGCATGCAAACTAATACCTGCTATTTGGGGGCGAGTGTGGCGCAGTGGTTAAAGCTACAGCCTCAGCACCCTGAGGTTGTGGGTTCAAACCCAAACTGCTCCTTGTGACCCTGGGCAAGTCACTTAATCCCCCCATTGCCCCGGGTACGTTAGATAGATTGTGAGCCCACCGGGACAGACAGGGAAAAATGCTTGAGTACCTGAATAAATTCATGTAAACCATTCTGAGCTCCCTTGGGACAGTGTAGAAAATTGAATAAATAAATCAATAAATTTGTGCAGAGCAGCCCCGGTAAAAGGGCTGTAGCTGTTGTATGTGTATGTCCCACGAATGGTACATACTCACACAGCACAGGTTCAAAAGCTACCTGCCCTTAAAAGGGGGTGTTCTCTTTTGTGCATCACAAGGAAAGCTTATTTAAATACTAATGAGCGCATTCTAATGCATTTGCAAGGCAAATTATTTTCTTGATGGGCGAAAATCCAGAAGTGTCTAGACCAGGGCTGGCCAAGTCCGGTCCTCAAGATCTACTGGCAGGCCAGGTTTTCAGGATATCCACCATGAATATGCATGAGAGAGATTTGCCTGCACTGCCTTGGTATGCAAATCCCTCTCATACATATTCATTGTGGATATCCTGAAAACCTGGCCTGCCAGTAGATCTCGAGGACCGGACTTGGGCAGCCCTGGTCTAGACAGTAAGTTTTAAGCTATTGTAAATTAATGAGGGCTTGCTACTAGAGGGCAACCATTTTATGATGGAGAGACCTGCACTGCCTCCTCAGGGAAATCAAAAGAGCTGATTGCTCCTCTACTGGCAAATTGGCTGCTCACAGAAATGACCCACATTTACTTTCAATGGAAAGTAGCCCAGGCCCCCCCCCCCTCCATCGTACAATGTATTGTATAGCCATAGGGATACTTTTTAATGTCTTTATCTTCAATGCTATTGAATGAAATGCCTATGAAGAATTCAGTGAATGCAAGAAACAATAAGAGGACAGAAGAGGTAGGTCTGTGCAATAGACAACTGAGCGCAAGGTTGACGGCGTGCCGAAGAAAAGCACTATTTTAAAGGGTTCCGACGGGGGGTGTTGGTGGGGAACCCCCCCTATTTTACTTAACAGACATCGCGCTGGCGTTGTGGGGGGTTTGGGGGGTTGTAACCCCCTCATTATACTTGAAACCGAACTTTTTGCCTGTTTTTTAGGGAAAAAGTTCAGTTTTAAGTATAATGTGGAGGGTTACAACGCCAGCGCAATGTCTGTTAAGTAAAGTGGGGGGGGTTCCCCCCCACACCCCCGGTCAGAGCCCTTTAAAATAGTGCTTTTCTTCGGCACACCATCAACCTTGCGCTCAGTTGTCAGCGCGCCGTTGTCTCGCGCGATTTAGTCCCGTCACCGTTCTCTCTCACTAGGGTTACCAGGCATCTGGATTTCCCTGGACACGTTCTCCTTTTCGAGGACATGTCCGGGGGTCGTATGGCTTTTCAAAACCCGCCACTTGGTCTGGGTTTTGAAAAGCTTCCAGCTAGCTGCGACGTCAGGATGGCATCTGCGCATGCATGGATGCCACACGATGATGTTACGCACATGCTTGTGATGTCATTGCGTCACACCAGCAAACAGGTTGAGGGGGGGGGCTGGGGGGGGCGGAATGGGGTGTGACTTGGCTGGGTTGAGGGGGCGGGGCCACGGGTCCGGATTTTCTGCGTGACTTCACAAAGTCATTGGACAAGACAGCAGAAAAGTCTAGCTCGATGGTTTTCAATGCCAGGCCCGGGAGCCAATGGTGGCCTTCGGAGACCTCTGGGGAGGCCTCCGTTGTCTTTCTGGGGGGTTTCCCCCCTACTACGCTGCCTCTTTACCTAGGCTCAGGCCAGAAAGGGGAAAGTGGATGGCGGTCAGAGCCACATGCTTGAAGGATAAGGCATTTTTCAGTAGACCAAAGAGAATCCTGTGTTTTAGGGTAGCACTGATAGAACCTGCAGTTTTGTTTAAAATACTGTGTTTTAGGTGGTATAGAGCCTATATTTCTGCCTTACTAGTAGTCTTACTTATAGTCCCACCAACCCCAGGGACCACTATTCATATATAGAGACCCATATAATCAGGACTACTCAAATCAAGTCACTTCACAACCAATCAAGATGACCACGAGGAGCGGTTGGGGAATTTGCAGCTCTACTCACTCGAGGAGCGTCGAGAGAGGGGAGATATGATCGAGACATTCAAATATCTCACGGGCCGCATCAAGGTGGAAGAAGACATCTTCTTCTTCAAGGGTCCCGCGGCAACAAGGGGGCATTCGTGGAAAATCAGGGGCGGGAAACTGCACAGTGACACTAGGAAGTTCTTCTTCACTGAAAGGGTGGTTGATCGCTGGAATAGTCTTCCACTTCGGGTTATTGAGGCCACCAGTGTGGCGGATTTTAAGGCCAGATGGGATAGACATGTGGGATCTATCCGCAAAGATAGATAGCAAGGATCACTGGAGTGGGCAGACTTGATGGGCCGTGGCCCTTATCTGCCATCTATTTCTATGTTTCTATGACCTTTATTCTATGCAATCACTGTGGTGCTTTAATTCCAAGACATACTATTTGGAGGCTTAAGGCTTGCCCCATCTGTCTTCAACTTGCCAGTATTAAGGAGGAGCTCTGCAAACTTAAACAGGAATTGAATACAATTAAAGCAGCTTCCATCACTCCACAAAATCATACCAACTTACCACCTCTACCTCAAAGAATAAAACAGCCCAGGAATAAATGGGTCACAGTAGGCTCAGGAAGACTGCGACATGTAACACAGAAACATCCACCTTCACTTATATTACCTCTACAGAATTCCTTCGCTCCACTAGTGCACTGCGATACTCAGGAAAACAGAAGGGAGGTGGGACTGGAACCAATGAAGGTAACTCAAGAGAACAAGCGCACCCTAAGTACAAATAAAAAAGCCAAAAACAGAAAACTATTACTGTTGGGGGATTCCATCATCAGAGGCATTAACCTTGGAACACAGGGCGAGGAGACCAAAATAGTGAAATGTCTTCCAGGATCCTCAGCTACCATGAGTGCCAGGCAAATACTGACTATAATTAAGGAAGAAACTAAGGATTTTAACACTGATGTTGTTATCCATCTGGGAACAAATGACCTGGCCAACAACTCCACACTTGCAGCACAGAAAGCTTTTCGGGAGCTTGGTGAGGGCGTGAAACCTTTTGTAAAGACTAGCTTTTTCTGAAATACTGCCTGCATATGGAAAAGGAGAGCAAAGAGTGAAAAACACAGAGGACTTTAATAGATGGCTCAGAGCCTGGTGTCATCAAGAAGGCTTCAGGTACATAGGAGGATGGGGAAATACATGGAAGGACAAGAAGCTATATTGCACTGATGGGCTACATATTACTACAGCAGGAAAAAGAAACCTTGCAGAGAAATTTAGATAATATTTTTCTAGGCATTTAAACTAGAAGGTGGGGGTGGTGTATGTACGAAGGACAATTATAGAGACCACCCCCGGCAAAAGAAAAGATGTGATAGTAGTAAAGGCTGCAACATAAGCAATATCAGCAACTCATTTCTTAGTATTGCAACGGAAAGTGAAACGACACAAAAAACCATACGAAAAAGGAGATTATCGCTGAAAAATAGCTGGAAAGCGATGACCACAAATGCTCGCAGTCTAAGCAACAAAGTTCATGATCTGCAAGCCCTGATATTAGAGGCAGATCTAGATATTGTTGCTATCACAGAGACATGGTTCAGTGAATCACATGGATGGGATGCAAACATACCGGGATATAATCTTTTTAGGAAGGACAGAGATGGTCATAAAGGTGGAGGAGTAGCTCTCTATGTAAAGATCAATATCCAAGCGACCGAAATGCAAGGGACCTGGGGAGAGGAAGAAGCGATATGGATTGCTCTGAAAAGAGAAGATGGAACTTCTATCTACGTGGGTGTAGTCTACAGACCTCTGACTCAATCGCAGCAAATTGATTGTGGATATCCAAAAGTTTGGAAGGAAAGAGGAGGTTCTGCTGTTGGGAGATTTCAACCTGCCGGATGCGGACTGGAATGTTCCTTCTGCGGAATCGGAAAGAAGTAGGGAGATTGTGGATGCCTTTCAAGAGGCTCTGCTCAGACAAATGGTGACGGAACCCACAAGGGAAAAAAGCGATATTGGATCTGGTCCTCACAAATGGAGAGAGTATCTCTAATGTTCGAGTGGGTGCTCACCTGGGTAGTAGCGATCATCAAACGGTTTGGTTTGATATAACGGCTAAAGTGGAGAGCGGCCGCACGATACTTAAAGTCCTAGATTTCAAACGTACGGACTTTAATGCAATGGGAAAGTACCTGAAGAAAGAGCTGTTAGGATGGGAGGACATAAGAGAAGTGGAAAGACAGTGGTCTAAGCTGAAAGGAGCGATAAAAATGGCTACAGACCTTTATGTGAAGAAAATCAATAAAAACAAGAGAAAAAGGAAGCCGATATGGTTCTCCAACCTAGTGGCTGAGAAAATAAAGGCGAAAGAGTTGGCGTTCATGAAATATAAAAAAACCCAAGAAGAGGAGAGCAGAAAGGACTACAGGGTGAAACTGAAAGAAGCCAAGAGAGAGATACGTTTGGCGAAGGCACAGGCGGAAGAACAAATGGCTAAAAATGTAAAAAAGGGAGATAAAAATTTTTTCAGATATATTAGTGAAAGGAGGAAGATAAAAAATGGAATTGCTAGGCTAAAAGATGCTGGGAACAAATATGTGGAGAGTGATGAGGAGAAAGCAAATGTGCTAAACAAATACTTCTGTTCTGTGTTCACAGAAGAAAATCCTGGAGAAGGACCAAGATTGTCTGGCAAAGTTACACGAGAAAATGGAGTAGATTCTGCGCCGTTTACGGAGGAGGGTGTTTATGAGCAACTTGAAAAACTGAAGGTGGACAAAGCGATGGGACCAGACAGGATCCATCCCAGGATACTAAGGGAGCTCAGAGAGGTTCTGGCGAGTCCTATTAAAGACTTGTTCAACAAATCTCTGGAGACGGGAGTGATTCCTGGGGATTGGAGGAGAGCGGATGTGGTCCCTATTCATAAAAGTGGTCACAGGGATGAAGCAGGAAACTACAGGCCGGTGAGCCTCACTTCAGTTGTTGGAAAAATAATGGAAGTGTTGCTGAAAGAAAGGATAGTGTATTTCCTTGAATCTAATGGGTTACAGGATCCGAGGCAACATGGCTTTACAAAAGGTAAATCGTGCCAAACGAACCTGATTGAATTTTTTGATTGGGTGACCAGAGAGCTGGATCGAGGACATATGCTAGATGTAATTTACTTGGATTTCAGCAAAGCCTTTGATACAGTTCCTTATAGGAGGCTGTTGAACAAACTTGAAGGGCTGAAGTTAGGACCCAAAGTGGTGAACTGGGTCAGAAACTGGCTGTCGGACAGACGCCAGAGGGTGGTGGTTAATGTAAGTCGCTCGAAGGAAGGAAAGGTGACTAGAGGAGTCTCTCAGGGTTCGGTGCTGGGGCCAATCCTGTTCAATATGTATGTAAGTGACATTGCTGAAGGGTTAGAAGGAAAAGTGTGCCTTTCTGCAGATGATACCAAGATTTGTATCAGAGTAGACACCGAAGAGGGAGTGGAGAATATGAAAAAGGATCTGCAAAAGTTAGAGGAATGGTCTAATGCCTGGCAACTAAAATTCAATGCAAAGAAATGCAGAGTAATGCATTTGGGGATTAATAATAGGAAGGAACCGTATATGCTAGGAGGAGAGAAGCTGATATGCACGGACGGGGAGAGGGACCTTGGGGTGATAGTGTCCGAAGATCTAAAGGCGAAAAAACAGTGTGACAAGGCAGTGGCTGCTGCCAGAAGGATTCTGGGCTGTATAAAGAGAGGCGTAGTCAGTAGAAGGAAGAAGGTGTTGATGCCCCTGTACAGGTCATTGGTGAGGCCCCACTTGGAGTATTGTGTTCAGTTTTGGAGACCTTATCTGGCGAAAGACGTAAGAAGACTTGAGGCGGTCCAGAGGAGGGCGACGAAAATGATAGGAGGCTTGCGCCAGAAGACGTATGAGGAGAGACTGGAAGCCCTGAATATGTATACCCTAGAGGAAAGGAGAGACAGGGGAGATATGATTCAGATGTTCAAATACTTAAAGGGTATTAACGTAGAACAAAATCTTTTCCAGAGAAAGGAAAATGGTAAAACCATAATTTGAGGTTGAGGGGTGGTAGATTCAGGGGCAATGTTAGGAAATTCTACTTTACGGAGAGGGTGGTGGATGCCTGGAATGCGCTCCAGAGAGAGGTGGTGGAGAGTAAAACTGTGACTGAGTTCAAAGAAGCGTGGGATGAACACAGAAGATTTAGAATCAGAAAATAATATTAAATATTGAACTAGGCCAGTTACTGGGCAGACTTGCACGGTCTGTGTCTGTGTATGGCCGTTTGGTGGAGGATGGGCAGGGGAGGGCTTCAATGGCTGGGAGGATGTAGATGGGCTGGAGTAAGTCTTAACAGAGATTTCGGCAGTTGGAACCCAAGCATAGTACCGGGTAAAGCTTTGGATTCTTGCCCAGAAATAGCTAAGAAGAAGAAAAAAAAATAAAATTTAAATTGAATCAGGTTGGGCAGACTGGATGGACCATTCGGGTCTTTATCTGCCGTCATCTACTATGTTACTATGTTTTAATGCATTTGGAAATGCTCACAACATTGAGGATTTGAAGTAGAGGTCTGCACGGGAACGGGGATCGTGGGAATCCCCCCCAACCCACGGGACTCCCACGGGGACCCCCCTCTGGCCCACGGGACTCCCACGGGGACCCCCTCTAGCCAACGGGACTCCCACAGGGATGGAAGGCTTTGGAAGCAGGGTTTGTCCATATAATATAATGGACACGTCAGCCTTAGTAAAAGAGGGGGTTTATAAGTTAATTACCTGAACAGAAAACAAAAAAAAGGGTTCCACCAAAGAGATTCCACAAGGAAAACAGCAGCACAAACACAAAAGAAACTGGAATTGATGATCCTGTCAGAAGTAATTGTTGCTTTTTATGGGGACGGGTGGGGATGGAGATAATTCCTTGCGGGAACAGGTGGGGACGGAGAGGATCCTGGCGGGGATGGGTGGGGACGGAGAGGATCCTGGTGGTGACGGGCGGGGATGGGTGGGATTTCTGTCCCCGTGCAACTCTCTAATTTGAAGTTTGAAGGTGGGCTGGATGCCATTGACACACACTGGTCAGCAGCGTTGTGGCTCCATATGGGAAGATATATGGCGGCTCTTCTTCAGTTCATTAGAATGAAAAGTGGCCCCCACTTAAAAATGAATGAAGACCACTGGTCTAGCTTTTAATACCACCAGGCTGTTATCGCTCATATTTAACTGTAATCATTTAATAATTCTGCCCTTTTAAGGAACCTTCAGCTCCTTAAATATTGGAGCACTGCAGGATGTCACTGAAGTGAGGAAGCCAGATTTCATTTTAAATCCAGAGAGGTACTTTGGAGAAAAGACAGAGACGAGGCATCCAGAAAACATGGAGCTTCCCACACTTGCAGAAAGTAAGCGTTCATTCATTTCTTTTTCATTCCTGGTCTCCTCTTGATCCCTGAGCAGTGAGCGAAGGTCACTGGTGAATGGGTCTTTATCTTGTCTGCTGCTGCATTGTAATGAAGAGACATAATTGAAGAATTCCATCTCTTTCAGCTTGGCAGGTTCTTCTGCTGCAGACACGACATCAATTGGAATGTTAAAAAAAATCACTTTAAATAGGAATCCTGCACATTGAATTCCATTTTCAGCTGTGCATTAATTTTCTGGGGATTACTATGATCTCTTACACTTCTTTTGGATTAATTAAAATGTGCATGCTAAAGATTTTCTATACCGTTTTCCCATGTACTCAAGCATTTTTCTCTGCCTGTCCCGGTGGGCTCACAGTCTATCTCATGTACCTGGGGCAATGGGGGGGAGGGAGGAGGGATTAAGTGACTTTCCCAGGGTCACAAGGTAGATTGTTTTCATTTTGTTGATATTGTTGGACAGTCATGGCTGCTTATATCAAATCTACAAAACAAAAATTTGGGAAGAAAACTCCAAGTCCCCTTTCAACACCGATCAAACACTGAATTAAAAAAAATCATCATTAAATACTTATGGCCTCTTTTACAAACCCACGCTAGCGGCTGCCACATGGAAACAGCCCCGAAACCCTTTAATTCTCTATGGGCTTCGGGGCTGTTAGCGCAGAGCAGCCGCTAGTGCGGCTTTGTAAAAGTGGCCATTAATGAAAGGACAAAGCAGTACGGGCCAAAAACGTTGAATAAATACATAAAACTTTTTTTGCCCCAGGTAGGAAACTCATAGGTGACCAGCACCAGGTTATTAACCTAAATAAGTCCTTAGCTATTTCTGGGCAAGAATCCAAAGCTCTACCCGGTACTGCGCTTGAGTTCCTATTGCTGAAATCTCCGTTAAAACCTACTCCAGCCAATCTACACCCTCCCAGCCACTGAAGCCCTCCCCAGCCCATCCTCCATCAAATGGCCATATTCAGTCACAGACCGTGCAAGTCTGCCCAGTGCTGGCCTTAGTTCAATATCTAATATTATTTTCTAATTCTAAATCCTTTGTGTTCATCCCACGCTTCTTTGAACTCAGTCACAGTTTTCCTTTCCACCACCTCTCTCGGGAGCGCATTCCAGGCATCCACCACCCTCTCCGTAAAGTAGAATTTCCTAACATTGCCTTTGAATCTACCACCCCTCAACCTCAAATGATGTAATTTTTTTGATTCAGTGTTTGGTCGGTGTTGAAAGGGGACTTGGAATTTTCCTGCCAAATTTTTGTTTTGTAGATTTATTATTATATTTGGCTTATTTAGGTTTCTTTGTGGCCTTTTGTTTATATCAAAGAAATCTATCTCCTCACACCCTCAAATTCCCACCAATATGAAAACTAGAATTACCGATTGGAAAAAAAAAAAAATGGTTTAACTTTTTATTTTGAAATAATTCCTCCATACCTCAGCTCTCTCCTCACTTTAAAGCAGTGGTCTCAAACTCAAAGCCTCTGCAGGGCCTCATTTTGGATTTGGAGGTACTTGGAGGGCCTCAGAAAAAAATAGTTAATGTCTTATTACAGAAATGACCATTTTGAATGAGGTAAAACTCTTTATAGTTTATAAATCTTTCCTTTTGGCTAAGTCTTAAAAATAATATTGTCATTTATAGCTAAAGAGACATTTGATCAAGAAACTGTTTTATTTTACTTTTGTGATTATGATAAACATACCAAGGGCCTCAAAATAGTACCTGGCAGGCCGCATGTGGCCCCCGGACCGCGAGTTTGAGACCACTGCTTTAAAGTAAACTAATTATTCAACATAGTTTAATCTGATTGATTACAAAAACCCAGTTCACTTAATCTGGTGTGTTATGCTAGGATGCCTTCCTAATCCTAGCAATCACTTTGAGAACTTAGGAGTTTGGTGAGATGCCCTAACCTAGTAAGCCTACAAGTAGATCCTTTCACTGCCGCTCACATATGGCGTTGCACGTTAGATGGCCTGGTGGGTACACTAATTATGTCCCTGTCCAGGTGGACTTACAAATTAAGGTATGTACAACTGGTACAATGAAAGGTAAAGTGACTTGGTCAAGGCTACAAGAAGAGTCGGTGGGAAAAGCAAGATTTAAAATGTGGCCTACCCGGTTCTTAGCCTGCTAGTGCCATTTGAAACTACTGTAGCACTGTTATATTATTCAGGCTTGTGATTTCAGTTGCACATGGAAATGAAGTTCATACCTGCCTGCTCCACATGATTCAAAGCACTACACTAGTGAATAGGGTGAAGAGTGCAAGAGGGAAGAAGGAAGATAGGAGAATAAAGAGTGAACTCTGAGTTAGACACACACTCCTCTCCAAATCACCTATTCACATAGACACACCGTCAAGCCACACACATCTCTCTAGCCATATCTATACCCACACCCACCTGTGCTCCCATGCAGTCCGTTCATTGCAAAGACTCCTTCTCTGGAACCCAGTATGTGTATATCCTAAATCTAGCCAGGAGGTGTCACTATTGTGTAATGACCTGGCTCCTGAGTAGGAGCTATAAATGCTGCCTTTTGAATCTTACTTAATCTTAATTACTTTTGGATTTTTATAAGTGTTAATCTCCCAAAACTCCCCTCCTTTTTTTTAAAAGGCAGCATGGGAGACCAGGGGATATAAAAAGAAATGGCATGCATGCATTATATAGTGTTTTAGAAGCAGAAATAGAGTTCCATGATCCTAACACCCATTAGAAATTTTGCTATATAAATAACTCTTAAAAGAGCGACTCTTTTCACAGGGGTACACAGCCTGTGACTTGTTCGCTATGTTCATCAGCTCCTTAACTTTTCATATAACTCACATTTTCCAGATTACTTAGTATTCATATAGTCAAGTTTTATTAAAAGTTTGATGAATCGCTAAATGGTAATGCAAAGTGATGCACAAGTCTAAAAACATATAAAAACATTTTGCAATTGATATACACTGAACAACAAACATGAACAGACCCAGAGGGGAAAATGGGGGAAGAAATACAATATATGATAGGAAAGAAAGAAGATATTATATTTTTCAAGTTCAAATATTGGAAACTTTTTCGTCAAGAAAGTAGAAGTAGAAATAGCAAGAAATCTTTGGTATTTATTTATTTCTTTCAAAGATTTCTTAACCACCTAGAACTAGGCGGTTTTACAAAAGACAATCATATACAGTATGCTACTTAGCCATTCAATTTTCAAGAAAAAATGGAAAATGTTGCTCTCCTGATTGATTTTTGTTTTGCTTGAATATGTTGGTACTTTCTATAGAATATGAACATATTTTTATAGTGCTACGGTTTACGCATCAATATACTGCACAACTGGCTTGTCTTACACCAAGACTTTAATTCAGATATGATTCCGTTCTTCTAGCACTGAAAGCAGCGTTTGATGAGAAGAGCCTCTTCCCAAGAGAAATACTGGAACGGGAACAAAAATCAAGGCAAAGCCATAAAAAAAATCCCCATCAAGATAAAATGAAAGGAAATAAGAAGCCAACAAGACTACATGAAACTTAAAATTCATCCTTGATAAGCGACAGCAGGTACTATAAAGACGAAGACCATATTCTACGAGATGAGGCACTCTGTCATGGAGAACTGTTGAAGCATTCACTACGCAGAGGTTCTGGAGGATTTTTGAAAGAAAAAGTACATGCGTACTTTCACGTGGAAAATTATCGCAGGCACAGTGCCCACACACAAGGTGGGCAGGAAAAGAAAGATGATAATGATGCTGTGTTAAGTCTCTGGTGATACCCCATTTAGAACTGAATTCTATAAATGGCACCATTATGATGCCAACTAAAAATATGCTAAGTACTAGTCTATAAATGGAGCTCAAAAACAGTGGAGGTCCTCCCCGCCCTCTTCCCTGCCCCCCCACTGCCACTTGCGCCCTTCCCTTCCACCATACCCCTTTAACTTTCCTGGTACAGGAAGCATCATCAACTTGCTTTCGATGTCGGCTCTTCCTCTGATGTCACTTCCTAGGGGCAGGATCCAGAAGTGACATCGGAAGGAGAGCTGACGCTGGCACATGCAGCAGGTTGGAGTTCTTACTCATGCCGTCAAAGAGCTAGAAGTACATTGGGGGAGGGGGAAAGAAGTGAAGGTGAATGCGCGGCAGGGCAGAGTGGGTGGAGGAGTGGCGACGCCCCACCAAGATGGCACCTGAGGCGGACCACCCCCCACACCTCCTTCCTATGCCTCTGGCTCAAAGTTAGAAGCATTTTATAGGATAGCACTTGGTGCCAGGAACCGTGCCTAATTTTAGGTGTGAAGATTTACACCAACTAAACCCTGGATCTAAATTACACACGAATGCCTCTTATTCTAAATGGTGCACGCAAATTTCAGGAACGCACCAATCTGCCCAAGATCCTCCCTATGCACCCAAGCATCCTTCTCGCTTTTTCCATTGGTTATTCCACCTGTTTGGCCACCTTATGATCATCCAATATGATCACCCCAAAGTCCTGCTCTTTTTTTTGTGCATCATAATACTTCACACCCTATACTATATACTTCTCCCTCCGGATTCGCGGGGGATAGGGGCAGAGCCGGACCGCAAATGATGAAATACCGCGAATATCTTCTGGTCCGGCTCTGAACCACCCCCGCCTCCCCCCTGCCTTCCCCCGGCATCCCGGCCTTACCTGGTGGTCTAGCGGGCTTTCGGGGCAGGAGCGATCTTCTTACGCTCCTGCCCCATGCAGATCGCCAATAGGAAATAGCTGCCGTGAGTTTCCGTAGTCTCTTGAGACTACGACGGGAATTCCCCATAGCCATTTCCTATTGGCGATCTACACAGGGCAGGAGTGTAGGAAGATTGCTCCTGTCCCGAAAGCCCACTAGACCAACAGGTAAGGCCGGGACGCTGGGGGGAAGGCTAAACTGTGATTTTTTTTTTCTTTTTTCTCTCTCCCCCCAAAATTGCGAATATGTGAAATCGCAATTGCCGAAACCGTGAATGGGGAGGGGGAAGTGTATTGCACTCTTGGGTTTTTACAGCCCAAATATATGACTGCGTTTTGGCGTTAGATCTTAGCTGACAAAGACGAGGGGACACTTGAAGGTACAGGGAAATATTTTTAAAACCAATAGGAGGACATTTTTTTTGTACCCGGAGAATAGGTAAGCTCTGGAACGCGTTGCCAGAGGATGTGGAAACAGCGGTTAGCATAGATGGGTTTAGAAAAGGTATGGATAAGTTCCTTGGATAAGCTCCTGGAGCAAAAGTCCATAGTCTGATACTGAGACAGACATGGGGGAAGCCACTGCTTGCCCTGGATCAATAGCATGGAATGTTGCTACTCTTTGGGTTTTGGCCAGGTACTAGTGACCTGGATTGCCCACCGTAAGAATGGGCTACTGGGCTTGATGGACCTTTGGTCTGACTCAGTAAGGCTATTCCTATGTTCTTATGTTAAATTCTAGAACATTATTTAAGCTTTGCTAGATCTCATCTCATGTTATCCATATCCTATTACAGATTTTGGAATCAACCACAAAGAGGGTAAACCTTACCAGGCAGCCTTTCTGCAATATTGCTTACAAAAATATTTTTAAAAGTATGACCAAAAACTGATCCCGGTGCTTAAACTCTTTTGGTGGCCATAATGGCTGAACATTTAGGAAGGAAGTTATCAATGAGGGGTGCTGTTAAGATGGGTAATTTTACCACAAATTGAGTTATTTCACTACATGTTCTCTGTGCTAAAATAATCCAATTTGTGGTAAATTAACCTGACTTAATAGTAAGTAGCCCATGTTGATAACTACCTCTATTAACCCATGTTACTAGTTTTTTTAAATTTTTTTTTTTTTTTTACAATAAAATAAAAGTGATGACATTAACTTTCATGACTTACAATGACATTCAACTAATACTGATCTCTTTGCAAAACTGAATTATATTCGTAGAAATCACAATGTAAAAGTCCATACAGATGTAAAAGTGGATACGGAGGAAAGGCGGGAGAGGGGAGAAATGATAGAGACATTTAAATACCTAGGTGATGTAAATGAGCACGAGTCGAGACTCTTTCATTTGAAAGGAAACTCTGCAATGAGAGGGCCTAGGATGAAGTTAAGAGGTGATAGGCTCCGGAGTAATCTGAGGAAATACTTTTTTACGGAATGGGTGGTAGATGCGTGGAACAGTCTCCCAAAAGAGGTGGTGGAAACAGAGACTGGTTCTGAATTCAAGAGGGCCTGGGATAGGCGTGTGGGATCTCTCAGAGAGAGAAAAAGAGATAATGGTTACTGGGGATGGGCAGACTAGATGGGCCAATTGGCCTTTATCTGCCATCATGTTTCTAATTGCGACATGCTGCTCTTACCAACTTTTTAGGAGACATCTAAAAACATACCTGGTAATAGCAGTATAGAAGTACATTTTTATATTATGTAAAATTGTATATTTCATTTTAGAAAATCTTACCTTCTATAATGAAATGCTGTATATTGTAAACTACTTGTTTTAACGTTGTTTTTGTTCAGAAGCCATCACCTACCACCAAAGTTCCACTGCAACAAAACCAAACTGTGCTTCTGAAACTAGTCCCGGGCTACCATCAGCCAATTAGGTTTTCAGGACATCTGCAATGAATAAGCATGGGATAAATTTTCATTGCAACAGAGGCAGAGTCTTCAGATCTATTCCATGCATATTAATTGTGCATAGTCTCCCAGGACAGGTTTAAGAACCACTGGCATAGAGTAACAGAGTGCAGAATAATATAACGTCTTCACCAGAGACACATTTTCTTTGATTTGTGCCTTAATATATCCTGAGCTAGACAGTATTCAAATAAAACATCTGCTTTGTTGGTCCACAGTAGGGTCTTGAATGTTTAAGTGAATTGATCAACTCAAGAAACTTCTTATGTGCCGGGTTTTGGGGTAGATAGGGGGAGGGTAACATCAGAGAACAGCTACATTTGTGATATAGACTGGCATATAGTTATTAGTGTTTTTCCAAGTTTGTAATTTGATTTCAGATTTGATATCTGTTGCTGAATATGTATCTGTTCCTGAACTTAATAATAATAAAAAGATTTAAACATAAAACATCTCCTTTTTGGGCATCCAAGAGACTTACTTTTAAATATACCGTAGGTCAAATTCTAGGAGTGCAAACTGAACGCTGTTGATTTTAATCAGATATTGACATTGAGATTATTGGTTTTGATTCTGTGGAACTAGACGCACCTCCAGGGCGTGTGTCAAGTTTCTGAGGACTACAGATATTACAGAGGAAAGCCTTAAAAAACATCAACCCTCATATATCAAAATGTTTTCAGCAAAAAAAGAGGGGGAAAAATTTTTTCAAATGAACAAAAAAACAAATTTAATTAAATCTTTAATTATAACCGTTATGATAACTGATGAGTTGTGTATAAATTAATAATGAATTTTTAATATGCACTAATTCATCTACTTCAAGTATAATGTTACTTATTTCCTTTCTGAGTATTTTAATAAATTCGTGGTGGACATATAAATTATACAGACATCAGTCTTTGGAACCTCTTATGATGTATGCCATTCCAAGTTCCTGTCTTGTATTTTGTTGTAATCATCTATGTTCACCACCTCCTACCAAACTATTTAAATACTAATTAATCTTTATTATTTATAAACCTTATTTAAATGTAATCTAAAGTTTCTGAGGACTGGCATGGTGATTACAGAAGCCAAATCCATGGGCTCTGGAGAAATCTGGCATTAAGTAGTTCTGTTCTGTACACTAAAAACAGACTGACATTTGTATATTCCCTAAGTTGCATTTAAACAGATACATTCAATAACTGCTCATGCTTCGAGGATGTCTTATGAAATCTATTTTTAACTGAGAATGAATGCATTTTGGTCTGCCGCCACATTAATGGTAGCAGATTGCTTGTATTGAGATATGCAAACAGTGTGTGTTTCTTTAAGTCATGCTTGGGGGGTGCTGATGCCTCCTTCCCTTTTGCCTGCTTTTGTTGTGTGTTCTGCTCTGACTCCATTTTAGTTAGCACATGGCTATTGAGAAAGCATTGTGCCCCAGGGAGAGTGTGGTGCAGTGGTTAATAATAATAATAATAACTTTATTTTTGTATACCGCCATACCCAGAAGAGTTCTAGGCGGTTCACATTGGTTAGAACAAATTACAAGTGGTTACAAGCCAAATTGATCATAGAGTTGTGAACAGCAAGGAGAAAGAAGTTACGAGTGGGTATATACCAAAATTGATCATAGAGTTGCGAATAGCAAGGAGAAAGTAGTTACAAGTGGTTACATTCCAAATTGATCATAGATTTGCGAAAAGCAAGGGGGGAGAGGAGGGAGACGGGGGGAGGGGAGAAGTTTCAGTAGGAGGGAAGAGGAGGATTGAAGAAGGGGCATTAAGGGTCTTGGTCTCGGAATAGGTGGGTTTTAAGTGTTTTTCTGAAGTCGAGGTAGTTGTGGGCTTTGAGGACCATTTGGGCCAGCCAAGGGTTTAGTTTGGCGGCTTGGAAGGCATAGGTTTTGTCAAGGAATTAAAGCTACAGCCTCAGCACCCTGAGGTTGTGGGTTCAAACCCACACTGCTCCTTGTGACCCTGGGCAAGTCACTTAATCCCCCCATTGCCCCAGGTATGTTAGACAGATTGTGAGCCTGCCAGGACAGACAGGGAAAAATACTTGAGTACCTGAATTAAATTCATGTAAACCATTCTGAGCTCCCTTGGGAGAATGGTTTAAAATTGAATACATAAATAAATTTGGTTTTTATGTTTGAATCTGCTAGCCTCTAAGTAACTCGGTGTTGCTAAGCTTTAAAGTACAGTAATATTCTTCACAGAGTATGTGAAAGATACTCCTGGAATGTGCTTGTAGAGTGTGGATTTTGTAGAAGACAAGATCCTTAAGAACAACTGAACTCTCAGTTTATTTATTTCTTTGGGCTCCTTTTACAAAGGTACGCTAGCGTTTTTAGCGCACGCACCGGATTAGCGCGTTACCTGAAAAACTACCGCCTGCTCAAGAGGAGGCGGTAGCGGCCTGCACGCGCTAAAACCGCTAGCATGCCTTTGTAAAAGGATCCCTTTGTTTTTAAGTTTGTAGCAAAGAAGTTCTGTTTGAGGAACCAAAGAGTCCAGTCTACAAGGCTACAGGTTCAATGAGTTTAAGCTGCTGACAATCCTCAGAGCCAGAGTGAGAGGTCAGAACACTTTATATTGGAATAGTTCTGCACTAATGTAATGTAATTTTGTAATGTAATGTAATTTTGTAATGTAATGTAATTTATTTCTTATATACCGCTACATCCGTTAGGTTCTAAGCGGTTTGAAGAAAGTGTACATTAAGATTATAAATGAGAAGTAAGAAGGTACTTAAAAAATTCCCTTACTGTCCCGAAGGCTCACAATCTAACTAAAGTACCTGGAAATTAATAAAGAAGAGAAAATAAAGATGGTTGAAAAAAGAAAAATTCTATATGAACTTATAGGATGGAAATTAAACTGACAGTGAAGAACTGTATAAAAAATACATTTATGCTGAAACATTGAATTATCTTAAATCAAATGTTAATAGCCAATTAATATAACACAGCTTTTATTAGAATCCTGAAACTGATAAGATTGTAATTAAAGTTGATAGTTTTATTTTTCCACTGTATTATAATTTTAATCTGATTCATATTACATCTTTAATGTTTAGTAGGAATTAATTAGGAAACCCAACTCCCATTTACAAGGGCAAAAGATGTCTTTTGCAATCATTTATATTCCCGACATTGAGTTTGTGACTCTCAGGCCAGCGGTAGGTTCTTCCTGCTTCTGTTTAATGCTAGTAGAATTAATCCTGGAAGAGACTAAGGCCCCTTTTCACTAAAGTCAGCGATCGTCGTTAAATCTGTTTTCACAGGTCTAGTGACGATCGCTGCTACCCACCCAATTCACTAATTAGCCCACCGCGTATTTTCCGATCCGATCCACCCCATGCAAATGAGTAAAACCCCATGCAAAATAGCCAAGTGATTGATTCAGTAACATTTGTTTGGTTATTTTGCATTGGGTTTTTGACAGGTCTGCCTGTATTTTTTTTCCCATGGTAGCAGGCGGGTGGCAGGGGGGGAGTGTTCAGGGGAAGTTCTGCAGAGAGGGGGGAGTGGGCCGATGGTAGGAGGGAGTGGGCATCCCTTCTGCCATATTTAAGAACAGCGGGGGACGTCTGATGGCAGGAGTGTGGTCATCCCTCCTGCCAATTTTTTGTGTTGGGGGAGGGAGGGAGTGCTGTCGGGAGGCTTTTTTAAAATTTTTTTAATGGGCAGATATTTTGTGTATATATCTGTGCCATTTAAAAAAAAAAAAAAAAGCCTCCTGACAGCAGTGACAGGAGGCTGCTTCTCCTGTCATTACTTTCAGGGCTCTGCACCAACTCAATCGCTCACTGAGCGCATTTGCGTGCAAACTTGATAGTGAATCAATCGCTGTTTAAAAATCGTCCAACAGCAATTGAGTCGCTATCTTTAGTGAATCTGGGCCTAAAACCTCATACGCTACAACACTTCTGAAGTCAGACCATATAACTGAGAAATCAGATTATATAAGAGCCCTTCAACTGGAAACTGCACGTAAATGCTCCTACAGCCACTTCATCCCTATGCTTTGGAATCATCTGCCCACACAACTCAGATCCCTGGACTTTCCGAAAGCCAGCAAAGACTTTCCACTTCTGTTAACTACTCCGGGCCTGAAATCTCCTTGAGATGGATAGAAATAATGTTCTTTGG
Organism: Geotrypetes seraphini; assembly: GCF_902459505.1. Taxonomy (NCBI): domain Eukaryota; kingdom Metazoa; phylum Chordata; class Amphibia; order Gymnophiona; family Dermophiidae; genus Geotrypetes; species Geotrypetes seraphini. Next base: position 168,226,326 of record NC_047092.1, on the reverse strand, counting down.
TTATATTTTTGTCATAGGTCTCCACTATTTATGGGATCTAAAGTTCAAGTGCTTCCTTATTTTTATAGGGATAAGCAAAAGAGAGAGAGAAAAAGCTGTGCTTTAAAACCAAGAATTCTAGGTCTGGGTGCTGTATTTCTTTAGAAGTTTACCTGTAGATTTTTTGATTTGGGATGGCATACATATTAACATGAAGCAACTATTTAATTTCCTTGTTGATAAAGAAGGTGGTGGTTTGTAATATGGGAGACAATTATGTAGCATCTTAATACTAGTTGGTTGTAGTGGGTAATTCTCAATCAATTTCATTGGAAAACTCATTACAACAGACCCTCAATATTCACGGGATTAGAGGCAGAGCCAGCACGAGAACATTGAAATATCGCGGATAACTTTCAGGGCCGGCTTTGACCCACCCCCACGTCCCGGACCTTCCCCAGACCTTACCTCTGGTCTAGCGGTGATGCGGGGCAGGATCGATCGTCCTACGCTCCTGCCCTATGCAGAGCCATCATCAAAATGGCTGCCGTGAGTTCCCATTGTAGTTTCGAGACTACAACGGGAACTCAGGGCAGCCATTTTGATGACAGCTTTGCATGGGGCAAGAACGTAGGACGATCGATCCTTCCCCACGTCGCCGCTAGACCACCAAGTAAGGTCTGGGGAAGGTCCAGGATGCAGCGTTTCTTAAAAAAAAAAAAAACCAATTGTGAATAACCGAATCTGCGGGTACTGAAACCGCAGATTCGGAGGGGGTACTGTAATCATTTTATTTTCTAGATCTTGGTAATTGCAGACTAATTGAATAAATTATTGCTTTTTAAAAAAAAATTTGATTAAACTAAAACTAAACTAAACTAAACCTTAGGTTTGTATACCGCGCCATCTCCACAAGCGTAGAGCTCGGCACAGTTTACAGGGTTAGGTTGAAAAGGAGCTACAATAAAGGGTTATAGGAAAGGAGCTAGGAAGATAAAGAGGGACAGGGTGCCAAACAGCAGGAGGTATTAGATTTTTGAAAAGAGACAAGTTTTCAGGTGTTTGCGGAAGGATTGGAGGGAGCTTGAAATTCTGAGCGGGGATGTGAGGTTGTTCCAGAGTTCTGTGGTTCTAAAGGGGAGGGATGTTCCTAGTTTTCCTACGCGGGATATACCTTATGCAGAGGGGAATGATAGTTTCAGTTTTTGGGAGGATCTAGTGGAATCAGATTACTAATTTTTTTAATTTATTTCTTGGAAGTAATTATATTTCCTGACCTTCAGTTATGGTTTTGGATATACATTGTGAATTCAAAATAATAATTAAAAAAAAGCCATTTAAAAAAATATGTGTTCTCTAGCTCAGTGCGTCTCAACTCGGTCCTGGGGTACCCCTTTCCACTCAGGTTTTCAGGCTATCCACAAAAGAAATTTACATATAACGGAGGCAGTGTATGCAATTCAAGTTTATGCATATTCATTGTGGATAGCCTGAAAACCTGACTGGCAAAGGGGTACTCCTGGACCGAGTTGAGAAGCACTGCTCTAGCTAACATAGGCCCTATTTTACTAAGCCACGGTAGAGGTTTCTACTATGGTCCAGAGCAGGGGTGCCCAAAACGTCGATCGCGTTCTACCGGTTGATCGCAAAGGCAATGCCGGAAGATCGCTGAGCCAGTCTTCTCCCTAGTGTGTTTAGCATCTTTTAGCCGGGCACTCTGCCCAGCTAATTTAGGTGAGCGCCCAGCTGTCTTACTCAGATGACAGGCTTCCCCTTCAGCGCCCTCCGTTCTTCACTCTGGACCTATCACAGATGAAAGTTAATTATGGCAGCATGCAGAGCAAACGTAGCATTATAGGAGGTGCGGGACCGCGGCAGAGAGAACATGCTACAGAGGCCGACGGCAGCCTGCTAGGTTTGCTCTGCAGGCTGCTGTAATTAACTTTCAGCTGTGGTAGTTAGGCCCAGAGGGAAGAATGGAGACGAGGACAGTTTGAAGATAAACTGAGAGAGTAAGTCTGAACCCTCATCTATCCTCTTGTTGAAACATAGCATTTAGGGAAGTACTCCTCCCAGTAAGGCCCCCAGAGTGCCTTCCCAGCGGCCTGTGGCATCCGTTTGCTGAGCACTTTAAAATGTATTCATTTTAAGTTTGCTACTGTTTTGTCTAGTTTCAGAGGCATAAAGGGGAATTAGCTGAAGTTGCAATCAAGAGGTAAGGCTGTGCCCATAGCGAGGGCCCTGGTGGGATGGGGGTTGCCTTAGAGATGCTGGATTGGGGGGGGAGCCAAAAGGACCTTAAGGAGGGGAGGGGAAAAGCAGCTTTGAACCAAAAGCTATGAACCAAAAGGGAGGGGGAAGACAGATCCTCGACTAGTAGAGTGGTTAGAGAGGGGAAACACCCCGAACCAGGAAAGAGAGGTTCCAGGCCCTGGGGAGGGGGACGACAGAGTGAGAGAGACAAAGACCTCGACCAAAGGTGGGAGGACTCAAAATGTTAGCAGAAGGAAGATAGAGAGAAGGAGAAACCTGAAACAAAGGGGAGGCAGAAGAGAGGGGGGGGGCAGATGTTGGGATATGGAAGGTGCAGACAGAGGAGGAGAGACCCTGAGGAAGAACAGAGAGATGCATGATCATAACAGAGGAGGGAGAGAGAGAGGGAGACATATTGCCAATAGGGGTGGAGGAGAGAGGAAGAAAAGTTTGGACTCCCGGAGGGACAGAGAGAGATGTTGGTTAGGGAATGGAACGAGGTCTGGAGGACAGAAGAGATGCACACAGTATATATAATAAATAAATATGGTGGGTCTTTTACTAAGGCGCGCTAGCTGATTTAGCTCGTGCTAAATGCTAATGCATCCAAAGAATATAATGGGCGAATTAGCACTTAGCGCTCGCTAAATCGGCTAGCACACCTTAGAAAAAGAGGGGGGTATATGTTTAGTGTTTTTATTGTTGGTAGATCATTTTGACTTGGTCATTTTAAAAGTAGCTCGCAAGCCCAAAAAGTGTGGGCACCCCTGGTCCAGAGCATTATATGCTTCGATGCTCAAAGGAATTTTATGAATGCCAGAGCATTTAGCGCTCCGGGCTGCAGTAGAAACCTCTGCCTTAGGAGTGGCGGCGCTAAGGGAGACCAATTAGAAGTAGATTGCAGTAATCTAAGCGTGAGAGGTTTAGCACATAGGAACCCTTTTAGCAAAGCTTAACATGTGCTAAGTATATGAATCTATAGGGCCATATGGCACCTAGCATGCGCTTAGTAAAAAGGCCCCATAGTTTCCAAAGGATTTCGCCCATTCTGTTGTAGATGAAAGAAATCACTTCATCCATGGTTTTTCCATTAACGAAGATTGTCATCGTGTGCATTTCTTCAAGGTAATGGCAATAATACACCAGATCACACATGGTTGCAACCCAAAAACACACACTAAGACAGGGGTCTCAAAGTCCCTCCTTGAGGGCCGCAATCCAGTCGGGTTTTCAGGATTTCCCCAATGAATAGGCATGAGATCTATGTGCGTGCACTGTTTTCAATGCATATTCATTGGGGAAATCCTGAAAACCCAACTGGACTGTGGCCCTCAAGGAGGGACTTTGAGATCCCTGACTCAGAGGGGCTCTCTTCTCTCTGCAAAGGTCATTCATATTCTTCTAGGGCAGGGGTGTCAAAGTCCCTCCTCGAGGGCCGCAATCCAGTCGGGTTTTCAGGATTTCCCCAATGACTAGGCATGAGATCTATGTGCATGCACTGCTTTCAATGCATATTCATTGGGGAAATCCTGAAAACCCGACTGGATTTCGGTCCTCGAGAAGGGACTTTGAGATCCCTGATTTATAGGAACTAGACTGCAGACATGGGAAACTCCGGTCCTCGAGGACCGGAATCCAATCAGGTTTTCAGGATTTCCACTGCTACTCCAGCACCGATTGCTGTCCCGACTTGCCACTGTGCAGACTTGAGACTGCAGGATTGAATAATATCTGCACTTTTGTCCTTATTATACATCAAAGGTTGTTGGTTTTTCCCCCCCCCCCTTTAATGTATTGACTATTTTTCTTCACATCATTCAGTTTGTCAGCTTTAGGGCTTGAAATTACTAGGTGGAATGCTATGAGTAAGCACCGAGCTACGGTAAAGAAAACACACTTTATTTAATGCCCGAGCCTGCCAATAACATATAAATCACTGTTCTTTACCCTGTTTCAAGGCACTGTTCCTGAGCAGACAAATAACATTACTTCTCAAATGGGTCATTGGAAGTTTCCAATATAATAAATGACTGCAAACAAGCTTATAACTGCAACCTTTTAGAACAAAAACATAGCTACAGCAGAACAATGTGACTTTCAGAGGACTTTCTGAAGTTGAAATACAGACGATGTATGTCTAACGGCAATTTATCTTTTAACTTTGGTACAACTGTCAGAATATTTGGGATATATGATAAAGGGGTGATTTCAGGGGCAGAACCAGAAGTCCAATTTTAAGAAGTCCCCAGGAATGCACTGGGTGGGTCCAACTATTTCCTAGTTTCTCAAAAGACGGTAGATGGGATCAAAAAAGGAGACATGCTCAGGAAATGCACAATCCAACAGACTGGAGCATAAAGGGCTCCTTTTCCTAAGCCGCGTTAGGGCTTTAACGCATGGAAGAGCGCACGCTAAAGACCTTAACGCCAGCATTGAGCTGGCGTTAGTTCTAGCCGCGTAGCATGGGTTTAGCGCACGCTAAAATGCTGCGTGCGCTAAAACCGCTAACGCAGCTTAGTAAAAAGAGACCCAAGAGGGTGGTTGAGAAGGTCAGAACCCAGCTTGGACATACATAGATAAATTTCAAAGCCAAGACTTACAAGTTCCACGTTGCCATCAATGATTCTCAAAACCTCCCCCTCCTTTTGAACACTCTATAATTATCAATTACAGTGGAACCTCGGTTTGCGAGTAACCCGGTTTGCGAGTGTTTTGCAAGACGAGCAAAAAAACTCAGCAAACCTTTGCCTCGCAAACCGAGCATGTTCTGGTGTACGAGCTCTAACCGGCATCGCACCCCCCGAACCGGCATCGCAACCCTCCCCCCCCCACGAACGCCCCCCCACGAGAACCGCAAAGCACCCCCAAGCACAAATAGAAAGCGGCATCCGCCCGCCCTAACTCCCAAGCACAGGTCCTTACCCCTTCCGCTCGTTGTAAAGGTTAATGCGAGCTCCCGCCTCTTGCCTGGGCTGGGCCTTGAGCATCTGCGCTGGGCCTTCTGGCTCTCGTTCTCTTGGAGATCTCGTTCTCTCCGAGAGAACGAGAGCCAGAAGGCCTTGAGCATGCGCAGATGCTCAAGGCCCAGCCCAGGCAAGAGGCGGGAGCTCGCATTAACCTTTACAACGAGCGGAAGGGGTAAGGACCTGTGCTTGGGTGTTAGGGCAGGCAGATGCCGCTTTCTATTTGTGCTTGGGGGTGCTTTGCGGTTCTCGCGGGGGGGGGGAGGGCGTTCTCAGGGGGGGGGGGTGAGGGTTGTGATGCCGGTTCGGGGGGGGGTGCGATGCCTGTTAGAGCGGGGTGAGGGGGTGATGGAGCAGCGCCGGTAGCCTGGGGGGGGGGAAGAGGTTGGTGGAACGAATTGTCCGAGTCTCCATTATATCCTATGGAGAACTCTGCTTTGATATACGAGTGTTTTGGTTTAAGAGCATGCTTCTGGAACGAATTATGCTCTTAAACCAAGGTACCACTGTACACTTTTCCCTCCATATTCGCAGTGATAGGGGATTAACAGACTCGCAAAGTCAGAAAAACCGTGAATAACTTTTTCATACGTTATTCGCTGTTTTCTATTAAAAACCATTGTGAATATGGTAAAACCGCAAATAACATGGTGGAATATCTGGCCTGTTCCTGAAGGAGAGGCAAAAACACGGTGAAGAAAGTGCTTGGAATCGGCGATTTTTCTCTGTAAACGCTTGGAATCAGCGATTTCTCTATGCAACCTGACGTAATTTGGGGGAAGGAGCCAGCAAGCTAAAAACCAAAACCGCGATTGCTGAACTCGTGAATATGGAGGGCGAAGTGTATATTCTTTATTGTTTCTTTCTTTAAAAATATTTTTAGTGGTGGATCCTTTCTCTCATATTCTTTATACCAGGGGTGTCCAACCTTTTGGCTTCCCTGGGCCGCATTGGCCGACAAAAAATGTTTCTGGGGTTGCGCAAACGCTGCAGCAAGACAGAGGAGGGAGCCGGCAAGACGGTAAACACCCAAGGGTAGCAGAGTAAAACACTGCATCGCCCTCGAACAGGGACGCACAAAATACTTCACTGGGCCACATGCGGCCCTCGGGCCACAGGTTGGACACCCCTGCTTTATACAGAATCCTCCACCCAGCAAAGAGTATTTTTATTTATTTATTTATACCCTGCCTTTCCCAAGGCAGATCACAATAGAATACATGCACAAACAGAATTACATACAGTACAACAAATCGAACTTGAATAAAACATAATAACGATAATGTAAAGCCTCCTAAAATTACAAAGAGGCTATCAGCGCCTCGCATCAAAAAACTATAAATCAAGTCTCATATTTCATCTTACAGAAGAGGTATTTCTTCAACATTTTCTTAAAACTACTCAAGCTTGTTTGCTGTCGTAAATATCCTGGAAGCTTATTCCACTCCCGAGAATAACTTATCTTAAATAGATGCAAATAATCCAAAGCCCGATGGGACCCGTTTTGCCCTTTTTCTAGGCTTTTCCAAGGGTTCAGTTATGACACAGCGTTACTCCTGATAAAATATTTTAAGGAAAGAAACAATGAAGAATATAGTCGATAATTATAGAGTGTTAAAAAGGAGGGGGGAGGTTTTGAGAATCAATGTTGGAAATGTGGAACTTGTAAGTCTTGGCTTTGAAATTTATCTATGTATGTCCAAGCTGGTTTCTGAGATTCTCCAACTATTTCCTCTCAGCTCTTCTCCCCTCCCAGGCGGCCCTCGTTTCACCCATCCCCTCATATTTTTTGCTGGAAGGGATGCCCAAACCCCACCAGCGATTCATCCAGTACAGTATAATCTCATTATGACGGGCTCGCTTATAACGGAATATCATCTATAGTGGACGAGGTCCGCTGGTCCCGGCAGAAAAGCACCGCATATAATGGAATTTCGCGTATAACGGACAAACAATTTGGTCCCCAGAGCCGCTTTTAGCTGTAGTTTTGTTCGGCTATAACGGACATGCGTGTGGCGTGCTGGTGATACAGTATCAAAATGCATAAATCACTAAAACATATGAAAGAAATGCAGCCCAGAAGAAAATGACAGATTATTTTTCATTCCAGGAGAGGACGACATAATGCTTTAGAACAGTGTTCTTCAACCACCGCTCCATAGACCAGTGCCGGTCCACAGAAATTTCCTGCCAGTCCACAGGGCCAGCATGTGCATCAGGCCCAAAACCGTGTTCTTCAACCGCCGGTCCACGGTGTGATCGATGCGGCGTTATCTTCGAGCCAGCTCCTTCTTCCTAACTGATTCAGTGCACAAAGCCACGGGTAGTGGCTCCTACGTGCGTCCTGCGCCTGAACCGGAAGCCTTCTCTCTGACGTTGCAACATCAGAGGGAAGGCTCCAGATGAGGCATGGGATGTGCAAGGTGCAATTAGTACTATTAGGGGGGTGGGGTCTGGGGTGGAGATTGGGTAGAGATGGGCAGGGCCTGGCCCACGGTTTAGCCCCGTGTTCTTCAACCGCCGGTCCACAGACCGATGCCGGTCCACAGAATAATTATTTTATTTCTGCCAGTCCATAGGTGTAATAAGGTTGAAAAACACTGCTTTAGAACATCTTTTAGTGTTCTGGTTTTGCAATCATTTTGTGCCAAACCAATATTTTGCTGAGTTTTGTTATTGATGTTGCTGATATGCTCGTGCAGTGACTGTTGTTCATTGATTGTACATTGTTTCAAGCTGACCTAAATAAAGTTTTTTTTAAAAAAAAGCAACTCTGGATATAACGGACGCTGGATATAACGGACTGTTTTGCCAGGTCCCTTGAAATCCGTTATAACGAGATTATACTGTATTGCGATTTTGGAGGATATTTCTCTTATGAAGTTACTTGACTTAGCTTGCCGATGCGTTTTGCAATACTTTTTCAAGGTTGGGGAATCTTATCTCATGTTTAGCGAGGTAATAAACATAAGATAAGATTCCCTCATCCTTGAAAAAGCATTGCGAAACGCGTCGGCACGCTAAGTCAAGTAACGTCATAAGAGAAATATTTATTGAAGAAGTATTTATTTATTGAAAAAGTAATTTATGTAAAAAACGTTACTACCTCTAAACAAAGTATTTATTAAACTAATGTTAAAACGCTAAAAATGCTAGGTTGGGAGTAATGAGGATCTCTACCACCACAGGATATAAGACTGGTGGATTTCTGAAAATCCCTTTATGCCTATGCACTGAAGCTTTGAAAGTGATGCATAACACCATGTGAGGAAAAAGTTTGAAATCGATTGTGTAAAGATATAAAGCATAAAGTGAATTGATAAGATGGCCCAAATGTCATTCTAGTATCTGGCATTATTTTTTCTTTTTGTTCAGTTCTGATGTGTACCAGGGTTATTTTCTCTTTTAAGGATATTTTTTTCTGTAAGTGAAGCTATGGAGTTTAATGTGTTCTCAATGGATTTCAGCCACTCTGTGCAGTTTAGATCGGGGTTCTGATTTGGTAATTTTGTGCTGTAATTATTCTTTCCCAAAACATCTAGGTATCAATCTTTCCTCAAGTTTTATTGTCACTCCGTTTGGACTAGAGCTTAGGCAGGAGTAGGGTTACCAGAAATCCGGGAAACCCGGACATGTCCTCTTTTTAGAGGACTGTCCAGGTTTCCAGCCAGACTTTCCAAATCCTGGCAGTTTGTCCGGATTTTGGAAAGTTCCGTGCTCCAGCCGTGTCTGGAGGACCTTCAACAAGCATGCGCGGATGTCACCCGCACCTGCGTATGCTGGAGGCCCTCTAGACAAGACCTGGAGGTCAGGAAAAAAGAGACAAGGCTTTTAGGGGGGCAGGACTGGAGGTGGAACATGACAAGTTGGAGGCAGAACACGGCGGGGCTGGGGGCGGAACCATGCATCTGGGTTTACCCTTCGTTAAATCTGGTAACCTCACAAACCTCCTCTCTTCTTCCCTGATGAACTCCGGCTGCGCTTGGAGCGCCTGGAACAGGCGCGGATGTGTGTGACATCATCCATGCATGCTCAGAGGCCCTCCAGATGCAGCCGGAGCTCGCTGGGGCTTTCAAAAACCCGGGCAAACTGCCAGGTTTTGGAAAGTCTATCCGGGCACCTGGACATGCCTGGGTTTTCCCGGACGTCTGGAGTCATCAGCATAAAGATGATACTGAAAACCATGGGAAGGGAGGGGAATGGAGACTTGTATGCTACCTTTTTGTAGCTTTGGCATTTCATAGCTGACATTCAAAGTGGTGGGCACTGGAGGATTAAGTGACTTGCCCAGGGTCACAAGGAGCAGCACCGGGATTTGATCTCACAACCTCTGGGTGCAGAGGCAGCAGCTGTACCAGTGAGCCACACCTTCTGTCTGTCCCAGTATGGCCATTCTTATGTGAGCTGAGTATAGGGCAATCAAGCCATTGTGACATCACTGATGAGGCTGGCTCTTAGGCATTAGTGGAATGAGGCATTATGACATCACAAAAACAAAGAAATTTGATCATGTAACACCACTTCTTAAGAATGCCCATTGGCTTCCGGTATCTCATAGAATAACTTACAAATTATGCTTACTCATTTTCAAATCATTACTCTTTAAAACTCCTGCATTTATTTTTAAATTATTAATTCCTTACTCCTCGAATAGAATATTACGGTCAAACGAACAACATTTATTGACAATTCCTTCTCTCAAGATCATCAATACCAGACGACAATTTATTTTTTTCCGTTACGGCCCCTCAAGTCTGGAACTCTCTTCCAATTTATTTGAGAGAAGAACAAAATCTGGATAAATTTAAGACTAACTTAAAAACATTTCTTTTCAAAGATGCTTTTGAGTGATAATTCTCACCCTTGGATTTATTAATTATGTTGATTTTGATTAATGAATTTTATATCCCCTACCTTGTGTTTTTTCCTGACTATTCTTTCTATAATACTTTGTAGTTCAAATCCCTTTTTCCCTTTTTTCTTGTTTGTGAAGTTTGTGAATAGTCTGGTTTGATTTTAAGTCTATGTTAAATATTGTATTACTTTTTAATATTGTAATTTTTAATGTTTATTATTTATGTTCATCGCTTTGAAGTATGATTAAGCGATTAATCAAAAACACTAATAAACTTGAAACTTGAAACTCAGCTCTGGAATGCTGCTACTCTTTGGGCTTCTGTGAGGTACTTGTGAAGTGGGTTGGCCCCTGTTGGAAACTGCACTTGATAAAAGGGAACTTGTATAATGCCTTTTTGGCATTTCAAAGCTGGCATTCAAAGTGGTGGGCACTGGAGGATTAAGTGATTTGCCCAGGGTCACAAGGAACATTTTCAATTTTATCCCCTTCCTCTCTCTCTCCACCCACTCTACTCTGATCCTCGGTCCTTTTTCCACGACAAATGCTGGCTTTTCATCCACTGACACATGCTTGCAGTTCAGTTGATTTTAAAGGCTCTCTACGCGTTTTGCATTTTAGGCAACTGTGCCTCTTGCCTAGCCTAGAACACAGACGAAATGGAAAAAGTGTGGTGGGCAAATAGCTTATGTTCCCTAAAAAATCACTGATGGTTTTATAGCCTGTGGCACAACTCCACCAGATGGATTTCTGCTGAATTTCAATTTGATTTCTCAAACTTGTTTTATGCTTTTCCGTACAATTGTTACATTCCAAGGCTTCCCAAACCTGTACATTCACTCAGAGTAGGGTTACTGGACATCCGGGAAAACCCGGACATGTCCTCTTTTTAGAGGACTGTCCGGACGCCCGGAGGAATTTCCAAAACCATGCAATTTATCTGGGTTTTGGAAGTCCTCGAGCTTGGGGGTCGCGTCTGGAGACCCTCTGCGCATGTGTGGATGTCGACAGGATGACATCATAGGCACATGTGTATGATGTCATTATGTTGACATCTGTGCATGCGCAGAGGCCCTCCAGATGTGGCCCCATGCTCAAGAAGGAGACTGGATGTTTGTCTGGGGGCGGGGCCGGGGCAGAATGGGGCGGGGCCAGGTATCCTCCTTTTTTAAAGAGAAAATCTGGTAACTCAGAGGTGCCAACTTTTCAAAATGATTGCAGGCACCAAACACAAATTGCTCCCCTACCCCGAAACAATGAAGGACCTTTTTCAATATTGAGGGTACTCAGAAGTGGCTCCTGTGCAGTCAGGTTTGCAGGATATCCACAAGTATGTGTGAAAAAAATCTGCATATACTAGAAGCAATACCTGCATCTCTCTCTTATATATATTCAGAGCTGCCACGGGGACTTTTTCAGTGGAAGATTTAGGGGAAACTCCCAATCTACCCCACTCCACCCACAGCCCTGTCCCTGGCACTCCTGTGGTAGTTCCCTATCCGTTTCTGCATACAGTTCAAACTCCTACATTCACTCCGAAGCTCCTCAGTATCTTTCCTCTCTCCCTCCCCCTCCCCCCAACTCTGCTCATCAGATAAATCTCTCTTATTTGTACCCTTCTCCTCTACAGGCAGCTCCAGACTCCGTCCCTTCTACCTTGCTGCACCGTATGACTGGAATAAACTGCCTGACTCGATACGTCAGGCTCCGTCTCTGGCAGTCTTCAAATCCAGACTCATAGCCCAATTCTTTGAAGCTGCTATCAATTCCAAACTCCAATCCACCTTCTAAGCACCAATATCTATCTTACCATTCCCCCTGTAATTCCCCCACCTGAGCACTGTATATTGATGCACTTTCTTGTCCAGTTTGTCTGTCTTGACAAGATTGTAAGCTCTTTTGAGCAGGGACTCTTTCTTCTATGTTTTGATGTACAGCGCTATGTTTAGTGCTACAGAAGTGATTAATAGTAGTAGCAGCAGCATCAGCAGCAGCAGCAGCAGGAGAAACCTTAATAAAAAAAATCTCCTGTAGGTGCAGTACCAGTCCTACAGCTCTTATCATGAGACTGGTCCCGTGGACATAGGAGATACCCAACTACTTGCGGGGAAAATACAACACTGATCAAATTTAAGGTAATGCTACAGACATTCCTTTTCCGCGATGCCTTTGTAACCTAAAGACTTAGTTTTAAGCAACCTTTCCATTTTCATTTCCACAACCTTTTGTTCTTCTCTTTTCTTTGTAGTTCTAATCCCTTCTTCCCTTCTGTCCCTGTTCGTCTTTGTCCTTAAATTGTTTTTTTCCCTTGGTTTGTTTTAGACTAAATTATATTTTAATTGGTACATTGTTAAGGCATTTTTGTACACCGCCTAGAAGGTTTGAGTGGGCGGTATAATAAATTTGAAATAAACTTGAAACTTGAGATGATGTTTTATTAAGGTGTCTCCTACTGGTAAGGGAAGCTGCTCAGCGGGAGATCCTGGCTCAATGGCAGGAATGTGGGAAATGATCCTCATAAGAGGGAGTCACCTACTGAATACGAGAAACTTAGCAGGTCTGTATATTCACTGTGGATAACACCAAGATAGGTTTTGGAAGCCCTGCCCTACATGAAAAGAGTTTTATACTGTTACTCAATATAAAAACATTCCAAGTGTTATTTTTTAAGCAATGCTTCAGCATAAATGACTCATGATTTAATATGTTAGTGTCACTGAATTCATAGTACAAACTCGGCCAGGGAAAGCAGAAAATAATGTTCAGTTTTGCTTATCTTAAATTCTAAGCTTTTAAAAATAACTTTACTGAGACAGCAAACTCATAACACTTCTTGAAGAGCTGAAAATCAGCAGTCGAAGACAAAAAGCGCTCGGAGGTATAGCCCTACAGCTGTGGAACAAGCATCTTCTAAATAGATATTCATGTGTTTGAAGATTATTCAACTTTCAGACACAGTGAGGAGTTTCATAAATCTTTCAATTAACATGGGATTTCTTATGCAAAATCTAAAAAGTCTATTTTTTCCCCATTGCTGGTAAAAATCTCTAGAATTCCATTTCAGGTACAATGAGTATGCAAAGATCTTATGTCCTTTAAGAAATTATTGAAAGCACAATTATTTGTATAAGCTTTTCTCTAAACTCTGTGGTTTTGTTTTCTGATATTTTGCTATTAACAGAAATTTGTTGTATTTTATTATGTTTGTTTGTGTTTTAAAACTGTGTGTGTAATGTTCTTGTACATCGCTTAGTTTTAAAATAAATAAACATGAATTAAATTACTGTTTTCTGCTTTATTTTGGTTTAACATATACAGGGTCAAGTGTATGTAGAGTTTGTGTCATGCCTTGTCCTATGGAGTTATCTGAGTTTAAATAAGTTTGTCTAGGTTAGTGAATAAGCAGGAATAAAGGTGCTGTTATATATTTTAAGTTATGTTTGCAGAGCCATCTAGTGGTTCTACCAGGTATAAGACACGACAGTGTTATACTCAGAACTTAATGATTTGGGATACTTCACTGCTTGCAAGGTACTGTAATGTTACAGGGGTAGGGGTAACCGTGAGAGGTTGTGGTTTATAGGCCAAATTTCACCCCTAGAACTTGGGACTAGATTAATTCTATATTGAGTTTTAGGTAAGCTTACATTTGTAGGTCCCAATATCACAGTCCACCTTTTTTCTTTATTCTTCAATTGCAAAGTCACATTGATGCTTCTTACTTTCCGCAGTCGCCAGCAGTAATAGGGAAAAATGTAGTCCACTGTGGATGAGGTAGCAGTAAAAAATTTGTGAATGATTAAGACTAGGTAAGTCCATGCTTGAAATGCTGGCTTAATATTAGATATGGAGAAGTACTGTTATTCAATCCCAGGTGGAAGACTTTAGGCTGGATTTCTGACATGAATATATCATGTGCATTATGGAAAAGGTAACACTGCCTTAATTAGAAACATAGACACATGATGGCAGATAAAGGCCAAATGGCCCATCTAGTCTGCCCATCCGCAGTAATCATTATCTCTTTCTCTCTCCGAGAGATCCCATGTGCCTATCCCAGGCCCTTTTGAATTCAGACACAGTCTCTGTCTCCACCACCTCTTTTGGGAGACTGTTCCATGCATCAGACTATAAATATTATCCTAAACTAACATGTGAGTTCAAAAACAAGACTGACCAAAAGTCTCTTTCCTGGAACTTGATTAGTTGGTAACTCTTCTCTCTCCCTATACTCCTCCCTGGGAACTCTGTTCATCAGGCAAGTCTTTCTTATCTGTAACCCTTCTCCTCTACTGCCAACTCCAGAGTTCAGACTATGTCTCTTCTCTCTTGCTGCACCATATGCCTGGAACAGACTGCCTGAATCATTCAGTACATTGAGCTCTGTCCCTGGCAGGATTCAAATCCAGGCTAAAAGCCCACTTTTTTGAGGTTGTTTTTAAATCCTTACCACCACTCACTTGTAAAGCACCCATTCTCCACCTGCCTCCCGCAGGAAATGTCTCATGAATGTTTTAACGCAGTACGCTATAGAAATTATAAACAGTAGTGTGCTAAGAATCAGTTCCTGTTTGACAAGAGGCAGGTGTAGTACCTTATAAACTAACCAATTCAACAAGCCATGAGCTTTTGAGGACCAGAGTCTACTTCATCAGACTAGTTTGACAAACTAGATTCTGGTCCTCAAAAGCTCATGCCCCAAGTTTCAAGTTTATTATAAAATTTGATTAATCGCCTATTCCAAATTCTAAGCGATGTACAAATCGATAAAAATTACAGAGTTAGGGGAAACAAATACAACTAACAAAGGGACTAAATCTACTAAACATAATAAAACACAAGGAAAGGCAAGGAAAGAAATACAATCTGATTAACAAGAGAAAAAACAATTAAGGTTAAAAACAATAGGAAAGGTTATAAGGTGCTACCTGCCTCTGTCAATGTTGCACAAGACTAACATGGCTTGGTTTTAAAGTTTCTGGCCTATTTATCCTGCAGATCCTTACTCAGCTCCAATTTCTACTCTTCTGTTCTACTCAAAGCCAAGCCTTATTCATATTAATCCCATCCAAATCCTATGTCCGGAGGGGGGGAGGGGGAGGGATGGAGGGAGGCAGCGAGAGAGAGAGAGAAGCACCCATGGGGGGAAGGTTGAAGGGAGAGAAAAGAGAGAAGCATTAAAAGGGTATAGAAGATGGGAAGGAAGTACTAAGAAAATGGGTGAAAGGTGGGACAGGGCAGAGATAAGACTGGTGAAAGGGGGGGGGGGGGTAGAGGCGAGACTAGAGGGAGGCAGGCAAGGGGTGTGGAGTCCTCTTTTTGACTTTGCCAATATGGTAACCCTGTTACATGCTCAAATACCTAGTTTCAGGAAGAGGACTTTACTGCCTGGTTTTGAACTTACATCCTACTGCAGAGTTGTATTTGAAGTCCTTTATTTATTCTACCCACTGAAATCAGTGCAGCAAGTCGCATAATGTACGGTTGTCAGCAGGACAGGATTAAACCTTTGGTGCCCCCCCCCCCCTTGTTATATTAATACATTTTGAAATAGCTATAAATGGAGCCTCCATGGGTCTGACTACAGAGGAAAAAGCGCTGCTCACTGACTCCTCCTGATTTGAGAATAATGTCTAGGGCAGGTGTAGGTAATTGCGAGAGCCATAGGCCGGTCAGGTTTTCAGGATATCCACAATGAATATGTAAATCCATCTCATACATATTCATTGTGGATATCCTGAAAACCTGAACTGCATGTGGCTCTCAAGGACCGGAATTGCCTACCCCTGGCCTAGGGGGATAGGGAGAATAGAGAGACCTCTGCAGACAGTGATGTCTTCATTGGAATTGCTACAACTGAGAGAGCCCCTTCTAAATACTTGGGCCCTAGGCACATGCCTGGTCTGCCTATGTCGTAATCCTGCCCTGGCTGTCAGCCATTCACTTGTACTAACGTCCCACCGTATTCTATCCAAGCTTTGCAAAAAAAACACAAACACAGTCTTCTAAGACGTCAACAACCCCGGGCTATACGACCTGCCAAAATCGAGCACAACCCCAGTGGCAAGACATGGCTCCCACGTGGAGGCATCGCAGACATACGTCCCGGACGATCACACAACCTCAACCCTTTGCCGGGAAGTGTGTGTGTGGGGGGGGTGACAGCATGCTCCCTTCTAGCCTGGGATTGGTACGGTCCGCAGCAGCACGCTCCAGAGGATCACTCAACCGCAGCCCTATGTCGGGGGGGAGGTGAGGCTACAGTGCGCCCTTCCGGCCGGGGAATGGTACGGTCTGTATCGGCGGCGGTTGCCGCGGTAACGCTGCGAGGGAAGAGGTAGGGCCGTCTCCATGGCAACGAGGGCGCGCGGGCCTTGTGTGAGGCAGCGCCGGCGCCAGGTGAGGCTCGAGAGGGCTCTGGGTAACGCTGGAAACCGGACCGCCGACGCGGGACGCTCGAGAAAGTGGGGGGTGGGGGGCAGAAGGCGCCTTTCGTTCCGAGCCGGGGGGGCCGCGTGGACTCCCCTCAGAGGCCGCTCGCTCCTCACCCGCCTCCTTTGTGCGGTAGGGCGGGTCGTCGGTCGCAGGCTCCCGGAGGCGGGCGGAGAATGGGCTCCTGCTCGTAAGGGCCGGCGGTGAAGATCTCTGGGTGCAACACTTAAGGATGGAACGCTCGCAGGAGGTGTTTGGGCGCGCAATTTACCAGTGAACGGAAGGTAAATATGGAAGAGTTGCTCAGGCTTATATGATGATGATATGGAGGGGGGGGAGGGGTAAGTAGTTAACACTAGGGGTTTCCGCTGAGTCTGCGTCCATGCTCAGGCTTATATGATGATATTGGGGGATGGGGAGGGGGTTTCCACTGAGTCTGTGCCCATGCTTAGGCTTATATGATGATATGGAGGGGGGGAGGGGAGGTAGCTAACACTAGGGGTTTCCGCTGAGTCTTTGCTGAGTCTGTGTCCATGCTCAGGTTTATATGATGATATTGGGGGATGGGGGGGTTTCCGCCGAGTCTGTGCCCATGCTCTGGCTTATATGATGATATTGGGGGGGGGGGGGAGGTTCCGCTGAGTCTGTGCCCATGCTCGGGCTTATATGATGGGGTGGGAGAAGGTTTCCACTGAGTCTATGCCCATGCTCAGGCTTATATGATGATATTGGGGGATGGGGGGTGTTTCCGCTGAGTCTGGGCCCATGCTCAGGCTTATATGATGGTATGGGGGTGGGAGTGGGGGTAGCTAGTTAACACTAGGGATTTCCGCGGAGTCTTTGCTGAGTCTGTGTCCATGCTCAGGCTTATATGATGATATTGGGGGATGGGGGAGGGGTGGGTTCTGCTGAGTCTGTGCCCATGCTCGGGCTTATATGATGATATTGGGGGATGGGGGAGGTTTCCATTGAGTCTGTGCCCATGCTCAGGCTTATATGATGATATTGGGGGATGGGGGTTTCCGCTGAGTCTGGGCCCATGCTCAGGCTTATATGATGATATTGGGGGATGGGGGGTTTCTGCTGAGCCTGGGCCCATGCTCAGGCTTATATGATGATATGGGGGGGGGGGGTTTCCGCTGAGTCTGGGCCCATGCTCAGGCTTATATGATGATGTGGAGGGGGGGGGATAGGTAGTTAACACTAGGGATTTCCGCTTATTTGAGAAGCCCCAAACCTTTGGCACAAAATGATTACAAAACCAGAACACTAAAACATGTTCTAAAGCATGATGTCGTATTGTACTGGAAAGAAAAATATTCATTTTCTTCTGGACTGCATTTTGATACTATATCACCGGCATGCCACTCGCCTTGTAGGCGGAGCTTGCATGTCCGTTATAGCCGAAGAAAATTACAGATAAAAGTGGCTCTCGGGCCCAAAATAGTTGTCCATTATATCTGAAAGTCTGTTATATGCGAGTCCGCTATACCCGATGATTTTCTGTATGTTTATAATGGCGCTTGGCTGGGACCAGCGGACCTCATCTGCTGTATGGGAGGTTCTGTTATAAGCGAGTCCGTTATAACGAGATTATACTGTATATGCGGAGGTGGATAGCACCTGAAAACTAGGCTATTCACAAAAATGTAATGCTCTCTTCCCCCCTATAGTCAACCTCCAACCCCATTATGCTGTTCCTTCCTTCCTTCCTTCCTTCCATTAAGCTCTTGTAAACCGCGCCGAGCTTCATAATTATGGAGAGGAAGTGGTATATAAACTTAAAGTTTAGTTTAGTTTAGTTTAGCCAGTGAAGTGATTTGAGGAGAGGGGTCTGGGCAGTGTGCTCAGAGAGGAAGGGACAAACAGGACAAGTAGGGGATTAGGGAGTTTCTCAGGCATGGGTGCTTTACAAGTGAGTGGGGGTTAGGAGTTAAAAGCAACCTTGAAAAAGTGGGCTTTTAGCCTGGATTTGCATATTGCCAGGGAGAGAGCCTGACATGCTGACTAGAGAATAACATGGGGACAAATTTTCCCCATCTCACCCCCATGAGCTCTGTCCCTGTCCCTGCTCCACTCCTGCAAGCTCTGTCCTCATATCCATAAGCCCCTTATGGGGTTCCTCAAAGCTATCCATTATCTCCTATCTTATTCAATCTTTACATGAGTACATTGAAATATTACAATTTGACAGCTTGGGAAAGAAACCTTACTCACTTACACAGACGACATCGTCATTTTGATTGAAGTCGACTCTGATCTTTCCAATATTGTTTCTAAAATAAATCAATGTACAGTGAGCCCTTCGAATCTGCGGTTTCAGTATCCGTAGATTCAGTTATTTGTGATTTAAAAAAAACAACATTTGCATTCTGGACCTTCCCCGCCTTCCTCCCGGCATCCCAGATCTTACCTGGTGGTCTAGCGGGCGTCCGGGGCAGGAGCGATCTTCCTACGCTCCTGCCCGATGCAGATCACTTATAGCAAATGGCTGCAGGGAGTTCCCCCCCATACCTGTACATTAAGATGACAGCAGGAGGGATGCCCAGTCACTCCTTGGATGCATGGGGAGGAGCCTAAGGCCCCTGGGGGAGTCATCATTGATGGCGTTGAAACACTTTGCTTACCGTATATACTCGAAATTAAACCGATCCAAATATAGACCGAGGTAACCTTTTTTCCCCCCAAAAAAAGGGGGGAGAAAAGGTTGACTCAAGTATAAACTGAGGATTCTGTGCCATTTCTTTGGCCCCAAAATCTTGGTTTATATTCGAGTATATATGGTAGTTTGTAGTGGGGCTAAAGAAGCAAATAGAATGTTAGGAATGTTTAGGAAAGGAATGGAGAACAAAACTGAGACTATTATAATGCTTTTGTATCATTCCATGGTGCAACTGCATGTCAAGTATTGTGTGCAATTTTGGTCAGTGCATCTGGAAAAAGATATAGCAGAATTAGGAAAGATATTGAGAAGGATGACAAAAATGGTAAGGACAAATGTGAGAACAAATATTCAGTTATTTATGCTACAAACAAAATGTATTTTTTTTTCTTGTCATTAGCAGCAGATGAATCCAGAGACTGCTGAGTTATGACTATCTACCACAAGTAGAGATAGAGGAAATACTGATTGACCAGGGAGTGTACCATCCTATAAGGCAGAGTTTAATTCAGTGTTCTCTGTCTACAACAGGCAGTGGATAGTCTCACTAGCTCATGGTTTCATCTGCTCTATTACCTTTATTTATCATTTATTCAATTTTCTATATACCATTCTCCCAGGAGAGCTCAGAACGGTTTATATGAATTTATTTAGGTACTCAAGCATTTTTCCCTGTCACTAATGTACCTGGGGCAATGGGGGGATTAAGTGAGTTGCCCAAGGTCACAAGGAGTAGCGCGGGTTTGACCTCACAACCCCAGGGTGCTGAGGCTGTAGCTTTAACCACTGTGCCACACTCTCGCCCCTCCTCCCCCTGTTTAGTTTCAGAGGGATGTTTAAACTTCTATTGATATAAAGTTCCCTTCACAAAAAAGGTCAACGACTAATCACCCTATCCAATAATAGATGGACTTTAACTTGAATAAATTCCTCTTCCTAAAATTCAATATCTCAATTATTTCCTAAAAACAACTATTCTGGTAAATCATCTGAGATGGGGGAAAAGGTACCTCCAGTGCTTGCAGCTATTGTGACTTTAGAACTGGTCTTGTCAATATAGCTTTAGTGCAAGCTATCTTTTGGTACCTTTTTATTCCCCTTTCCTCTATTTTTTATGTTTTTATATTTTTGTAAATACCAGATATTTTTAATGGATATTTGATCTTATAAAACTTTGTTGATAACCAAATAAATTCATATGTTTTTCCAAACTTAGTAACCTTAACAATCATTATTAGGGAAACACAAGCTTTCTTTTTTAACTTTTGTACTTAGCTTTGTTTTCCCGGCTGAATATATATGCGGCTGATGATAGAATCTTCTTGTTGAATGTTAGAATAGCATTAAAGTGCTCAACGAAGCATCTCTGTTTCACTCTGCATAGAGCTTCTTCAGGAGAATAAAGTTTGTTGGCTTAAACGCCGGTACTAACACGGGAAAAAGAAGACAAAGGAAAGCATTAAATAATGATGAAACACGGCCTGCAATAAGTGTATTATTTTTAAATGTATTGAACTACATCAATGTATAGTAAACTCTATGTTTAGGAAGAGGAATTCATTCAAGTTAAAGTCCATCTATTTTTGGATAGGGTGATTAGTCATTAAGCTTCTATTGATACCTGCTCTTGGTAATTGGTAGTGCCAACAGAATATATTTTATCTGAAAGGCAGATAACCTTGATGCATTTTCACTCTATATTTTCACATACAAATGATTGGTATTTCAAAGTTTTATGGATATGTTGGGTGAATTTTTCAGAAGAAAAAAAGAGCAGCCAAAATTTAGACCTTGATACAAATTTATGAATTTTTAAAAACAATTTAGTTCAGATTGCAGCAGGCTGAATGATGAATCTCAAATTATACATATATTATGGTGTGGATTTTGGCAAGCTGATTACATTTGGCATTCATGCAATGTATCTTCACTACAGCATTACTTAGCTTGACATTTTGAAAAGAATATAAACCAGTAATTATATACTGTATTGTAGGTTAGTAGCTAATTTCAAAAAGGCTAGTTTCTAGTTTGGTAATATGCATGGCATTGAATAATTTAGAAGAGTAAAGATCAACCAACGAAGTTGTAGGCAATGTTTATTGAACTAATAACATATTCATGATTTATTTTGAAGAATTATGGCATGGCAAATGAGCTAAGGAAATTGCTTCAATATAGTACAACCAACAGTTTATTTGTATATTCAGGCAGCATCACCTTAGCTCAATTTACACTGATTTGGAGAAGAAGTATACTGGGCCTTATACTAAGGCGCGCTAGCCGATTTAGCGTGCGTTAAATATTAGCGTGCCTTAGTCAAAGGACCCCATAGTTAAGTTAATCAAAACTGTGCCTTGCTAGTCCATTTAAAAGATATCGCCTCTTGACTTGGTCTATCTTTAGTATATAGACATACTGTTTACCATTCTCCACTATGCCACCACTAAGGGGAGATTTCATCAAGGGGCACTAACTGATTTAGTATGCGCTAAACACTAAGATGCCCATAGGAATAATGGGCATCTTTGCATTTAGCATGCGCTAAATTGATTAGCATCTCTTATTTTTCCTACACTCTGGTCTCTCTCAATGGTGCTAGTAGCACATGGACTGGCTAGTGTGCAACGCAATATATGCAAGCTGCACATCCACAGTGGCCGATCCAAAATACAGCTTATTATATATAGTGGGATTGCATGTGATGTAGTTGTATTTTACTCTGAAGATGTTTCTCTTTAACTTCTTAACCTGAAGATATATTTATTTGTACAGATTTGTCCTTTTCTTTTTTCAGTTGAACAGATGATCTATGCTTTATACAGTTTGCCAGAATAAATTTTTCAAGTTTCTGAGACATATACTTTAAAAAAAACTATGAACACCAGTGACTTTATAACATGCCCTGGTTCCAAAAGTGGATATGCAGCAAAATTAAAAGCAAAGTAAGTGCATTATCTTTAATTCTGTGATTATTTTCAATAAAGAACTAAAATGCTATAAAAATCAATAACAAAAGCATATTATGTAGTTTCATAAAAAAATAACTAAGGGCTCCTTTTACGAAGCCGCGTTAGTGGTTTAACGTGCGTAATAGTGCGCGCTAATTTGCCGGCTGTGTTAGCAGTTACCACTTCCTCTTGAGCAGGCGGTAGGTTTTTGGCTAGTGCAGGGGTTAGCGCATTCTAAAAAGGTGCATGCAATAAAGCCGCTAACGTGGCTTCGTAAAAGGAGCCCTAAGTAACAAACCAAGCACATAAAAAAGGGATCAAAAGACAAAAACTGCCAAGTGATGTTTTGGGTATTGTTCCTAAACTTGAGCAAGCGTCACTAAGCACTCATACTCACAGCAATTAACATGAAAAACTACAATCAAGTAATTAAAGATTAAGCAGATTCAAAGATTGTTCTGGTTTGGAAAACCCATTGGAGAGGACAGGTGGCCAGAGCATCAAAAGAACGGATAAGGGGAATTCACCTTCAAAACAAAGTATTTCCGCTTGATCTTAAACATATGATAGCCAATAAAAAAATCACTGAAAATGTTGGCCAGTTAGCATATATCATGGGGCATATCAACAGATGAAAATGGCCTTGTAATTAGCATACCAATCCTAAGGTTCCAACCCTGCAAAATGCTCTTTTACTGAGATGCTGCCTTGCTTTTTGTATGCAGTATGTCACAAAGAAGAGCAAGGTAGAGGCTTGTTGAATCATAATTTTATTTTTCTGGGCCAGATGACTTTATTGGCGACCTCCTGATTAGGGTACGCAAATAAAACCAGAACTATCCAAGAATATCAGACATTTGAAACTTTACAACGAAGAAACCTAACTCTTAGGGGCCCTATGTAATAAGCTGTACTATCCTTTAGCACAGTGGTTTGATTTTCTCGTGCTAGCTTTAATCCCGAGTCAGCAAAGTTTTTAGCACAGAAAATCTGCAGTAAAACCATTGCACTAAAGACTAGCTCAGTCAGCCTGCATGGAAACCCACTGATTTGGGAACAGACTTATTTTTAATGGGGGGGTGGTGGGGTAGGGGAGAATGAGTCCAGTTGTCTTGAATTATTTTTATTTTAGCACAGGATATTTGCTTCCGTGCAGGGCTGAAGTAACAGTCTGGAATAGATGGATCAGGTAACTTGCAAAACACTCAAGGCAAACTTGTCAATATACTCTAATATACATATACCCAATTTTGACAAATTAACTAGACACTGCATAGATAACCACTTTAACACAAGCGAGCCTCAGCACAGGAGGAACGGTAGTAACACCAGACCCCCAGTATCATACAGCTATTAAGCTGAATCATGCAGCAGTTAAGCTGCCCTGCTTCAATCATTGGCTCCTCTTACAGCCGGCGGTTCCCACGGAAAAAACTGCACTGGAAGAAAAAAAACTGAGAAACCGCCAGGTGTAGAGACTTATTTAAATTAAAGAACTATGCACCTAAGTGTCTAGAAATGTAGTAATACACACTACATATCATCCTCACATTACACACACACATACACAAGCCAAGCACTTAACTGCTTAAAAAGGACATCCTTCAAAAAAACATATCTATTTGTAATCCTCATTCGGGACTGCAATTTGAATCTTCAGTGTACTTCACTCGTATTCTCAGTTTTCAGTGGAGCACCATTGTTTCATCTGACGCCTCTAATACATCCTCCTGAAAAAATGAAACAAAGTCCAACAGTCCTTATGCAGCTTCCCTCAGCACTCCCGGCCAGTGGCAGAAATCAAATCCAGGTCTCATCCTTGTTTTGCTACATTCAGCTGCCTCGGGAGAAAAAGACAAAACACAGCGTGTTTTCTACCAGTTAATTTGTCAAAATTGGGTATACTATTAGATGGATTAAGGTTCATATGAGGTGGTGCAGTACCTCACCACAGAGGCCTCAAGGCCTGTGGGCCTTGTAGCCACCCCCTACTTCAGGCCTATCAGATCTGGGGCACCATGGGTCATTACCTTTTATGGCTGTTTGAGAGGCAGTGAGAGGGATGCTCCTGAAAGCCTTCCCAAACCATGGTAAGTATTATTGGTCCTGGGGGGGATCCAGCATCATGGAGACACTCTGAAGGTTTTCCTGTGCTGGGTGTCCTGTAAGGATCCTGAAATTGTTATGATGGGGGTGGTGAGTCCAGCAGGACTTCTTTTTTCCACTGTCATCTTTCCTGTCAGTGCATGACCCAGTCGGTCTCTGCTCATGCACTTGACAGGAAGGGAGACAGTTTTACTACATATTAAAGTGGCAGTATATACTGTTTTTGAATGCATGCTTTTTATGTGCCGTTAGTTTACTGCATTGTTAGTAATTTTTAAAAAAGTATGTGCATTAGAATGCTTTGCATTCAAGCTTAGTGCAATGCTCTAATACAACGCTTATTACATCAAGTTTATTACATAAAGCCCTTAATAGGGAAATAAATTTGCTCACCTATTCCCAGACATAGTTATGTTGTTTGCATTTGGCAGTTTTATTTCCATTCAAACACATCACCCCTCTTTCTCCCCTATCCCCAACTACACAGACTTATTTTACATCATTATTATAGTGCTTCCTGTGATTTACTTGTATATTTAGTCAGTATCTTTTGCAGTAGTCAGATCCTTTTCCCTTAACATGGTAAATGGAATAAATCTTTTGAAAACTTGTCAGAAATGCATTTAATTAGTCCAATAAAAAGATATCACACACAGTTATTTTTGTTAACTTTTATATCAGTACGTCCAAGTGGACTTAAAGAACAACCCCAGCACATGACTTTTAAATAAGTAACACTGAAGGCAACAAGTCCAAACATTCTTACTGATTTGTCATACTATAGATTAAAAAAAAATTATTATTACTGATTAGACTTTTAAATTCTGCAGGCAATTAAGAGAACTGCGATTGGAAACTGTACAACTAGAGCTAGAAAACCAGGAAATGGAAGAGAAACTGTTACAACTACGTCGAAGTATGAGTAGAGAAAAAGAAGAGAGAGAGTAAGGCCAACTTAAATATTTACATTAAAAAATTATGTATTCTTTTTATTTAAAAAAAAAAATAAATCCTGAAATGCAGTAGATCAACCTATTTATTTAAGTATCATAAAGCCCATTTGATGGTTAATGTCAGTTTCTTTGGCCCAAATTTACTGTACAGTTAATGTAGAACCTGCTGTTCTTGCTGTAATGTTACTTTACACTCAGGCAAATATATATTTTGATATATACAAGTCTAAAGTGTTGTTCAAGGTTTTGTGTAATCTGGATGAGTTATGGGCAGAGGAGACAGATTTTGGGCAGAAGCTTTGCTATTATCAACCCTATACTGGGTTCCTTTGATCTTCTTGATGTCTGTTGTGTCTGCTTTCTTTGGCTGTTGATGCTACCCCCCACCATTGTTACTGATGTCCCCATCAAGGGGACACATCCTAAATAATTTGTTTTTATTTTGATTTATAAGAATTTTAAATTTACATATTTCAAGAGTAGCTCTCAACAGAAAACAAAGGTACCATGAAGCAAAACAGGAAAAAATTCCCAGAAAAGAAAACCAAATCCACATTCAGTCCTCAGATCAGAAAGAGGAAGCTGAAGGAAAATGGAACAGTTCAAATATTGAGCTTGCTGGTGACAATAGCACTGTATCTGCAGTAAAACATTTCAAGGAAAATGAATTTTATGGCTATCTTGGAAGATCTTTATCTTTTATGTTTGTGGGAATCTCTAGGACCAGTGCTGGCTCTGCTTCATAACTCACTCTGACATTGGATCCAGGGTGCATCTGTAGACTATCTTCAAACTTGGGCATTCTCCACAGAAATGGAAGGTGTTTAGTGGACAGTTGAGAGGCTCTGGGGCCACATGTGCCCTAAGGCCTGTTCCATAGGAGAATATTACGGGTTGGCCCACATAAAGTATAATGTTGGCTTCCTTTGCCAGAAGCAGAGGATACAAATTTTGTGACTTTAGACTAGGGGCAAGCTTGAGGGACATTCTTTAAAACTATTGGTGGTTCTCCCAAGTTAGGTCTGTTAAGAAGATTAGGCAATGGTGACAGTACACAATATAATTCAGTGTGTGTTTTTGATCTTCTTGGAAAGAAATTCAGAATATGCCTCCATATGGACAAGAGACAGAGCTTGAATCTATAGATTAAGGGGCTTATTATCAGTCTCTTTTGGTCTTGTAAGGAAGTCTGATATATGTGCTTCCTCACTGAGTTCCTTGGTTGTGGCCATGGGTTTGACCAGGGCTTCCATGGCTTTGCAGATCAGGGCCTGGATGACACTCTTAAAGAATCTCAAGAGGTGCGACCTATCTTTTAGTAGTGAATTCCATAATGTTCAACCCCTTTTGAGATACTCCTTTATAGATTAAAGAAGACATGTATAAAATAGGATGTATCAGAATGTTTATAAAAAAACTGATTTAATGGACCATGCTGCTGTCCATTATAAGTGTTTGAAAAAGTACTGCACAAGTAAGTTGGATTGCTATAGATCAGTGTTTCTCAATCTTTTATTAGCTCCGGCACACTAAATGGAGCAAATTTATTTTTGCGGCATACTAATTGGAGCAAATGTTTTTTGTGGCACATTATAATTGAAATTATAAAATTGCAAAACCAACAAAAAATTAAATTTGCAAGTTCTTTAAGCTATGCATGAGCTATGGTAACAATGATGAAACTAAAGTAGATAGAATAGAATTGCAATGGATGTGCTTGTTTTTGAGTGCAAATTAACTCAAAATGTGGCTCGATTGTAAACAAACATCATCCACCATCTGTAGTCATTTTGGAGCTGAAAATCCAAGTTTGCAAAGATAAGAAGATTGAAATGGTAACAAAGCCTTGATTGCTTTGTTGCTCAAGTTAGGATAACTACTGCATAAAAAATAAAATTACTTGCCATTAGTTTTCAAGGACCAATCACATCAAGCAATGGTGCTTGTCTAGGGGGTTGTATCCTTAGGCACACAGACACTCATACCATTGACAGAATCTTGTGTACGCAACATATAAGTCATCTATTCTAATGTATACTTCTGAAGGGAATTTTTTAAAATAAAGTACAATTCTGGAATCTCTTGTGGCAAGCTCGGAATCTCTTTGGAAAACACAGTTTGATAGACACTCCTGTAGATTAAATAGCAGGAATTAACAAGAATACTTACAAAGAGCCATGGGTAGCAGTTTGTGATTTAGAAAACATTTTGTTCTGTTTTGGTTATGCGTGAACAATCTTTTCTAAATTAGATACGTGGATAACATCATAGTCATGGATACTAACCTCCTCTTTTACTAAGGTGCGTTAGCCGTTTTAGCGCACGCTAATCGATTTAGCACACGCTAATGCGCCCATTATAGTCTATGGATGCATTAGCGTTTAGTTCGTGCTAAATTGGCTACCATACCTTAGTAAAAGGACCTATAAAGCTCTGGGAAATTGACATAGTCTTAGATTCATCTTATAAATCATATATTATTTAGAATCCAAAATGAAAATATTTGCCATTGATATTTGTAAGTTGTGATATAGAATATAATATGGAGGTTTCTACAAAAGGTACCCAGAAATAAAGGCCAATAAACAAGTTGCAGGTAGTATCTTTCTTTTGGACTAGTATACAATGCATATGACAAACTTTAAAGAGCTATATTTCCTTCTCAAAGCTAGTCACAAATGTGTTAGGTTTGTCGTCCTCCCCCCAAAATCCTAGCATTTAGCTTCCTTAATCTTTTTTTCCTCTGTGTCCAAGTGCATTTATAAGCTATAGAAACATAAAGAACATTTTTGGAAAATATATAATGAAAAAGTTCCAGAGCATGTATTTATAACTTAATATTTGGATAGGAGATCTCGTGTTTCAATATAAAAAAGAAAGCATCAATATGTTTTCAGTGTCAGAAAACAATTTGAGATCTTGTTGCTTTTGTTATGCATTTTAGGCGATCAAATGTCTATCACTGGAAATCTGGATCAGCAGCCAGTGTGAGTAATCAAAATCAAGCACGAATACAAAATAAGGAAAATGCTGGGAAGGTAAGAAAGTATGTAGTGTGTAGGAATACAAGTTTTAAGCATTAACTTGGTCCTATGGAATTGTTTTTTAAAATGTAAACCAACCGCATACATGGTTTTGGGCTAACTTAATGCTACAATATGCAGGTGTTCTTGTTATTGCATATACATATTCATTTTTTTTGTTGGCATACAAACAGAGGGGGTCTTTTTACTAAGGCGCGCTGGCCGATTTAACGCGCGCTAAATATTAGTGCATGCTAAATGCTAACGCGACCATTATATTCTATGGACGCGTTGGCATTTAGCACGTGCTAAATCGGCTAGCGTGCCTTAGTAAAAGGAGGTGAGAATGAAATATATAATGGCTAGACAGAGAATAATATATATTAAAGTAATACATGCAGCTGCTTAAGTTTAAGCTGGTTAGAAATCTATACTTGTATGTGTTTTATATTGCATTTTTTGGCAGTTAAAAAAAACAACCCAATAAAGACTTATAAAAAAAATAAAAAATAAATGAATAAATAACAGAACATAAGAACATAAGCAGTGCCTCCGCCGGGTCAGACCATAGGTCCATCATGCCCAGCAGTCCGCTCCCGCGGCGGCCCAAACAGGTCACCTGTCTGAATCACCAGAAGGGGCCCCCTTGCCACCCTGGTTTCCCATTGAAGTCCTATCTTCCCATCGAAGTCCTAACCCTCCGGTTTTGCACATGCACGACCTGGTCGGGATTCTATACTTATTTCCTGGATACTTCTCTCAGTATCCCACGATCCCTTTATCCCTCAGGAATCCGTCCAATCCCTGTTTGAATCCCTGTACCGTACTCTGCCCGACCACTTCCTCCGGCAGTGCATTCCAAGTGTCCACGACCCTCTGGGTGAAAAAAAACTTCCTTGCATTTGTTTTGAACCTATCTCCCTTCAGTTTCTCCGAGTGCCCCCTCATACCTGTTGTCCCCTTCAGTCTGAAGAATCTGTCCCTATCCACCCTCTCTATGCCCCTCATGATCTTGAAGGTCTCTATCATATCTCCCCTGAGCCTCCTTTTTTCCAGGGAGAAGAGCCCCAGCCTATCCAACCTCTCGGCGTATGGGTAGTGTTCCAGCCCTCTTACCAGTTTTGTCGCTCTCCTTTGGACTCTCTCAAGCACCGCCATGTCCTTCTTGAGGTATGGCGACCAATACTGAACGCAGTATTCCAGATGCGGACGCACCATCGCTCGATACAATGGCATGATGACTTCCCGCGTCCTGGTTATGATGCCCCTCTTTATGATGCCCAGCATCCTGTTGACTTTTTTCGAGGCTGCTGCGCACTGTGCAGATGGCTTCAGTGATGCATCCACCAGCACACCCAAGTCTCTCTCAAGTCTGCTGTCTCCCAACAATGCCCCCCCCATTTTGTAGTTGAACAACGGGTTCTTTTTCCCTATATGCATGACCTTGCATTTTTCCACATTGAAGCGCATTTGCCATTTGTCTGCCCAGTCCTCCAGCTTCTCCAGGTCCCTTTGCAGGTCCTCACACTCCTCCCTGGACCTAACTCTGCCGCACAGTATAATAAAAAATATAGATAATAGCTGTTTTGTTTTCTGAATAAAGAAAATGTTTGCTTTATTTTCTTAGTGCTCCCTCCACCAAAAAAAAAAAAAAAGTTGGAGAATCAGGACTTCCTAGCTTTACTTTATTTCCCTGCTCTTGATAATGACAATGACGATGATAAAGTATTCTTTACTATACAGAAGTCAAGTTTTTCAGACAAAGATTCCCTTGATCAATACCTGCAGACCAGGTCAGAAGACATCAGTATTATTACTTCCTGGCCTGATTTGAAGGATCTTTTCCATCAGACTGAAAATCCATTTCCTCCTAGTGCAGTTATTGAACATCTTTTTAGCTTTGCAGATTTTAATGAGTCGCAAGCACACTCGCATGAGTGCTCTTAGTAAAACTAAATTTTGAATATGGCTGTCAAAGTGGATTGAATTGTAAATCAGTAAAGTTATTGGGATAAAAACATTAATGATATAGACCATTGGTCTGACCCAGGAAGGGTATTCTTATTGGACCACTGGTCTGACCCTGTAAGGCTATTCTTATGTTCTTATTGGACCACTAGTCTGACCCAGTAAGGCTATTCTTATGTTCTTATTTGAGAAAGACATTGGGGAAGCCACTCCTTGCCCTGAATAGGTATCATGGAATGTTGCTACTCCTTGGGTTTTGGCCAGGTACTAGGCACCTGGATTAGCCACCATGAGAACAGACTACTGGGCTTAAGGCTATTCTTATGTTCTTACGTTCTTCTTTACATTCAATGTAGTTATGGTACTTTTACTTTTTACTTAAATATTATTCCTCTCTTTTATCAAGCTGCGCTGATGAGCCGCTTGTAGGAATAGACTAGGCGACTTGGCATTTAGTTTACACTGCTTGGCAGTGCAGCTTGATAAAAGGGGGTACATTAGGCAGTAACTTTTTTACTTTCACTTAAGTAAATTTTTTAATATGTTCTTCACTGTATCCGGTGGCAGGAGTGAGTGGGCATCCCTCCTGCCTTTTTTTTTCAGGAGGAAGGGGAGGGGTGGTTGGGGGGGAGTGGTGGCACGGGAGTCCAGGATTGGGTGGGGGCAGAGCACAGGGGTCTTCGGCTAGGCAGGAGCGAGTAGGCATCCCTCCTGCCATTTTTGCTGCTGTGGGGGGTTCGAGGTGCCGGTTTGTGTGTGTGTGTGTGGGGATAATTTGGGAGGGCCATCAGTACGGGGGGCCTTTTTCCTTTTTTTTTTTAATGGGGCAGATTGTGTGTGTGTGTGTGCGTTACACATTCACAACATCTGTGCCACTAAAAAAAAAAAGAAGCCCTAACAGCAGTGACAGGAGGCTGCTTCTCCTGTCACTGCTGTTAGTGCTCTGTGCATGTGTCAATCGTTCACTGAGCGATTGATATGTTGGGTTTATATGCAAATGATTTGCACCTCTGTGCAAATCATTTGCATGCAAACTTGGTAGCGCATTGATCGCTGGTCCACAATCGGTCAACAGCGATCCAGTTGGTATTACCAACTGACTATAGTGCATCTAGCCCTTTGTTAAAAGGTTTCTGAAAATCTTGGTAACACTACATCAGTGAAAAAAAATATTGTTACAAGGCAAATGGTGTCTTAGATAATTGATACTACAGTAGTAAATGAGGCACTATCCTCTTGAAAGATTTTATGTATTTTCAATGCAGACTTCTTCAGGAAAGATCAGACTGAAGATATTCAAAGACCAGATGCAAGGTATATTAATTAGTATGTGTTTTTTCTCTTCCCCCCCTCCCTTATAGTTTGTGACTAACTTCAAATTTGTTTTGCTCAAGACAAATTATTTTTTATTATATTGCTTTTGAGACAGGCTTTATTCTTGAGGTGAGTAGTTTTATAACAGTGTATCTATGTCAGAATTCCAAAATAGTGTTTGCTTTGTAAAGGCAACATAGGTGCTTGAATATTCATACCACAGAGTTTTAAGATAAATGTTTTCACTATTCTTTGAAAACTTTAAATTTATTTTAAAGTACTTAAAAAATGAAAAAGGACCAAAGACTGATTTGTGATACAACATTGCGTAGTGAATACAGAAGGTTTACTGAAGTAACAATCTGATGGTCCAATCTTTCTATTTAGACTTTTATGGAAGCGGTGTTTAAATCTATTTAATGTATCTACTTCCAGTATATATGAACTTCCAGTATATATGAAATTATAGTAGATACCATATTTACTTCTACCTTTTATAAAATATGCATGCCAAACTATCTGTAATAATACACTAATTCTCACACAAATACAGTATTTACACCTACTCTGAAGAAAACAAATGTGTGTTTTTTAAAATAGTACATTTATTGGTGTTATGCACAAACTTGGAACATATGCACATGATGTCAGCATTAGTGCTGCCCGATTCACGATTCGAATCAGTTCACCGATTCACTTCGGGTGAATCGATTCAAATCGATTTAAAACACCAAAAAATCGGCTTCCCGATTCGGACCCTCGCCTCCTAAAGCAGGAGCGGCAGTGCTGCTCTTGTTGGCCGGCCGCTGCCGCACCTGCTTTAGAGGGCGAGGAGGGAGGGTCAGTTGGGAAGTGCTGCTGTTGGCTTCACCCCCCCCCCGGCGTCCGGTTTCCACCCTGGCGTCTGGCTTCCCCCCTGGCCTCCCTGTACTTTTTACCTTCTAGGTGAAGCCTGCAGAGCAGATCGTAGTACTAGCGTCTTTAAAAACTGCTTCGAGGCTGTTTCCTCCGCTGCAATCCTGCCTCTGATGTCAGAGGAGGGGTGGGACCGCAGCAGAGGAAACAGCTCAAAGCAGTTTGCAAATACGTTAGTACCGCGATTTGCTCTGCAGGCTTCACTTAGAATGTAAACGGTGTGGGG
Source organism: Geotrypetes seraphini (assembly GCF_902459505.1). Taxonomy (NCBI): domain Eukaryota; kingdom Metazoa; phylum Chordata; class Amphibia; order Gymnophiona; family Dermophiidae; genus Geotrypetes; species Geotrypetes seraphini. The sequence continues at coordinate 168,193,726 of NC_047092.1, read as the reverse complement.
AGGCCAAGGGGAACACGGAGGCCTTCCCTGGGGGGGGGGTGCGCAGTCCTTCAGGGTGGGACAAGCCTTGGGTGCAGGCCTTTAAGGGGGGTGGGGACAGGCCTTTAAGGGGGGGACAGGCCTTCAAAAGGGGGACAGGACAGGGATGGTGGCATAGGCCTTCAGGGGGGACAGGCAAGCCTTCAGGGGGGACAAGCCTTCAAGGGGGGGACAGGCCTTTAAGGGGGAGACAGGCCTTTAAGGGGGGGACAGGTCAGGGATGGTGGCATAGGCCTTCAGGGGGAACAAGCCTTTAAGGGGGGGAACAAGTCTTCAGGGGGTGGGGAGACAGGCCTTCGGGGAAGGGGCCCTGGTGTAGAAGTACACGGAGGGAGGGAGGGAAGGGGGGGTTTCAAAGAGACGTGCATATGACGGACTTTGGGGGGGAAGAAATAATGGGTCTAAAAATAGAGGAGAGGGTAGAGAGATGATGGACAATGGGATATAGGGAGGGAAGAAACAGAAAGGGAGAGAAGTTGGACACAAGGGATGGTGTGGAGGAAGGGATAGAGATACTGGATAGGAGGGTAGTTGGGAAAAGAAAGGGAGAGATTGTGGACCCTGGGGCGGTGGGGAAGGAGGGAGAGATGCTGGATGAAAGGGTAGTTAAGAAAAGGTGGATCTGTGGATGGAGATGAAAAAAAAAAGATGCCAGACCTCTGGGGGAGGGAAGGGAAACGGAAGGGGAGGACGGAGATGGCAGATGGATGGTTAGCACGGAGAAAGAAGGAGACCCTGGCAAGCAAGTTATCAGAAGACAACCAGAGCCTGGGACCAACAAGATTTGAATAATGATCAGACAACAAAAGGTAGAAAAACTAATTTTATTTTCTGTTTTGTGATTACAATATGTCAGATTTGAAACGTGTATCCTGCCAGAGCTGGTGTTAACATAACATAGTAACATAGTAGATGACGGCAGATAAAGACCCGAATGGTCCATCCAGTCTGCCCAACCTGATTCAATTTAAATTTTTTTTTTTTTTTTCTTCTTAGCTATTTGTGGGCAAGAATCCAAAGCTTTACCCGGTACTATGCTTGGGTTCCAACTGCCGAAATCTCTGTTAAGACTTACTCCAGCCCATCTACACCCTCCCAGCCATTGAAGCCCTCCCCTGCCCATCCTCCACCAAACGGCCATACACAGACACAGACCGTGCAAGTCTGCCCAGTAACTGGCCTAGTTCAATATTTAATATTATTTTCTGATTCTAAATCTTCTGTGTTCATCCCACGCTTCTTTGAACTCAGTCACAGTTTTACTCTCCACCACCTCTCTCGGGAGCGCATTCCAGGCATCCACCACCCTCTCCGTAAAGTAGAATTTCCTAACATTGCCCCTGAATCTACCACCCCTCAACCTCAAATTATGTCCTCTGGTTTTACCATTTTCCTTTCTCTGGAAAAGATTTTGTTCTACGTTAATACCCTTTAAGTATTTGAACGTCTGAATCATATCTCCCCTGTCTCTCCTTTCCTCTAGGGTATACATATTCAGGGCTTCCAGTCTCTCCTCATATGTCTTCTGGCGCAAGCCTCCTATCATTTTCGTCGCCCTCCTCTGGACCGCCTCAAGTCTTCTTACGTCTTTCTCCAGATAAGGTCTCCAAAACTGAACACAATACTCCAAGTGGGGCCTCACCAATGACCTGTACAGGGGCATCAACACCTTCTTCCTTCTACTGACTACGCCTCTCTTTATACAGCCCAGAATCCTTCTGGCAGCAGCCACTGCCTTGTCACACTGTTTTTTCGCCTTTAGATCTTCGGACACTATCACCCCAAGGTCCCTCTCCCCATCCGTGCATATCAGCTTCTCTCCTCCCAGCATATACGGTTCCTTCCTATTATTAATCCCCAAATGCATTACTCTGCATTTCTTTGCATTGAATTTTAGTTGCCAGGCATTAGACCATTCCTCTAACTTTTGCAGATCCTTTTTCATATTCTCCACTCCCTCTTCGGTGTCTACTCTGTTACAAATCTTGGTATCATCTGCAAAAAGGCACACTTTTCCTTCTAACCCTTCAGCAATGTCACTTACATACATATTGAACAGGATTGGACCCAGCACCGAACCCTGAGGGACTCCACTAGTCACCTTTCCTTCCTTCGAGCGACTTCCATTAACCACCACCCTCTGGCGTCTGTCCGACAGCCAGTTTCTGACCCAGTTCACCACTTTGGGTCCTAACTTCAGCCCTTCAAGTTTGTTCAACAGCCTCCTATGAGGAACTGTATCAAAGGCTTTGCTGAAATCCAAGTAAATTACATCTAGCATATGTCCTCGACCCAGCTCTCTGATCACCCAATCAAAAAATTCAATCAGGTTCGTTTGGCACGATTTACCTTTTGTAAAGCCATGTTGCCTCGGATCCTGTAACCCATTAGATTCAGGGAAATACACTATCCTTTCTTTCAGCAACACTTCCATTATTTTTCCAACAACTGAAGTGAGGCTCACCGGCCTGTAGTTTCCTGCTTCATCCCTGTGACCATTTTTATGAATAGGGACTTCCAATCCCCAGGAATCACTCCCGTCTCCAGAGATTTGTTGAACAAGTCTTTAATAGGACTCGCCAGAACCTCTCTGAGCTCCCTTAGTATCCTGGGATGGATCCCGTCTGGTCCCATCGCTTTGTCCACCTTCAGTTTTTCAAGTTGCTCATAAACACCCTCCTCCGTGAACGGCGCAGAATCTACTCCATTTTCTCGTGTAACTTTGCCAGACAATCTCGGTCCTTCTCCAGGATTTTCTTCTGTGAACACAGAACAGAAGTATTTGTTTAGCACATTTGCTTTCTCCTCATCACTCTCCACATATTTGTTCCCAGCATCTTTTAGCCTAGCAATTCCATTTTTTATCTTCCTCCTTTCACTAATATATCTGAAAAAATTTTTATCTCCCTTTTTTACATTTTTAGCCATTTGTTCTTCCGCCTGTGCCTTCGCCAAACGTATCTCTCTCTTGGCTTCTTTCAGTTTCACCCTGTAGTCCTTTCTGCTCTCCTCTTCTTGGGTTTTTTTATATTTCATGAACGCCAACTCTTTCGCCTTTATTTTCTCAGCCACTAGGTTGGAGAACCATATCGGCTTCCTTTTTCTCTTGTTTTTATTGATTTTCTTCACATAAAGGTCCGTAGCCATTTTTATCGCTCCTTTCAGCTTAGACCACTGTCTTTCCACTTCTCTTATGTCCTCCCATCCTAACAGCTCTTTCTTCAGGTACTTTCCCATTGCATTAAAGTCCGTACGTTTGAAATCTAGGACTTTAAGTATCGTGCGGCCGCTCTCCACTTTAGCCGTTATATCAAACCAAACCGTTTGATGATCGCTACTACCCAGGTGAGCACCCACTCGAACATTAGAGATACTCTCTCCATTTGTGAGGACCAGATCCAATATCTCTTTTTCCCTTGTGGGTTCTGTCACCATTTGTCTGAGCAGAGCCTCTTGAAAGGCATCCACAATCTCCCTACTTCTTTCCGATTCCGCAGACGGAACATTCCAGTCCGCATCCGGCAGGTTGAAATCTCCCAACCGCAGAACCTCCTCTTTCCTTCCAAACTTTTGGATATCCACAATCAATTTGCTGCGATTGAGTCAGAGGTCTGTAGACTACACCCACGTAGATAGAAGTTCCATCTTCTCTTTTCAGAGCAATCCATATCGCTTCTTCCTCTCCCCAGGTCCCTTGCATTTCGGTCGCTTGGATATTGATCTTTACATAGAGAGCTACTCCTCCACCTTTATGATCATCTCTGTCCTTCCTAAAAAGATTATATCCTGGTATGTTTGCATCCCATCCATGTGATTCACTGAACCATGTCTCTGTGATAGCAACAATATCTAGATCTGCCTCTAATATCAGGGCTTGCAGATCATGAACTTTGTTGCTTAGACTGCGAGCATTTGTGGTCATCGCTTTCCAGCGATAATCTCCTTTTTCGTATGGATTTTTGTGTCGTTTCACTTTCCGTTGCAATACTAAGAAATGAGTTGCTGATATTGCTTATGTTGCAGCCTTTACTACTATCACATCTTTTCTTTTGCCGGGGGTGGTCTCTATAATTGTCCTTCGTACATACACCACCCCCACTTTCTAGTTTAAATGCCTAGAAAAATATTGTCTAAATTTCTCTGCAAGGTTTCTTTTTCCTGCTGTAGTAATATGTAGCCCATCAGTGCAATATAGCTTCTTGTCCTTCCATGTATTTCCCCATCCTCCTATGTACCTGAAGTATGTATGTGTTAGACCGCAAACGTGAGCTAGGATTTAACAAAGAGAGGAAAAGTCTTTTTTGTTTGTTTATTTTGTTTACACCACAGCGCCAGTGTGGTTAGGAGAAGGCAAAGGGGATGAAGAGGCTATAAAATAAACGTACCAGGATGTTTGAAAAAACACCCAATTGAGCAGGAAAATTGAATCGAATCGAAAAACCAATTCAATAGGCTGAATAGAATTGAATCAAAATTTTTTTTCCTGAATCGGGCAGCACTAGTCAGCATGCATGCATGCATGCATACATACATACATACATAAATAAATTTCAAAAAAATGCTTATTCAAAACAGTTGTAACAATTATATCAAAGTCTTGTTATTGCCAGACAAAATTCACTTATTCCATATTTATAAGGACTTCAGAGGTGACACTCATTGGACCATGCCGTTTAGAATGACTTTCCACCGTGTCTCTTCACTCTGAATATGAGTATATTGAAATGGGGGGAGTGCGCCTTGAAACAGCCTTTCTGGCGAAACATGATCGTGTCTGCAGTAAGTTTTATAAGCTATTTTACTGTTAAGCTTTATAAGTTATTCTGTTACATGGTATTAATCACATGGCTACAAAGAAACAAATCAATTCAAGTATTACAAGCACTTAAGCTCTTTAATGCAGTGTTCTTCAATCACCGGTCCATGGACCAGTGCCAGTCCACAGAAATTTCCTGCTGGTCCACAGGGCCAGCAGCATGTGCATCAGGCCCAAAACAGTGTTCTTCAACTGCCGGTCCACGGTGCAATCGGTGCGGCATTATCTTCGAGCCAGCTCCCTCTTCCTAACTGATTCAGTGCACAAAGCCACAGGCAGTGGCTCCTAAGGGCATCCTGTGCCTGAACCGGAAGCCTTGGCTTCCAGATGAGGCATGGGACGTGCAAGGTGCAATTAGTACTATTATGGGGACGGGGTCTGGGGTGGACATTGGGTAGTGATGGGCGGGGTCTGGCCCACAACTTAGCCCAGTGTTCTTCAACCGCCGGTCCATGGACTGATGCCAGTCCACAGAATAATTATTTTATTTCTGCCGGTCCATAGGTGTAAAAAGTTTGAAAAACACTGCTTTATCCCAGGACAAGCAGGCAGCTATTCTTGACTGATGGGTGACGGCACCGACGGAGCCCCGGTACGGACAATTTTAGAGTGATCTCACTCTAAGAACTTTTAGAAAGTTCTAGCTCGGCCGCACCGCGCACGCGCGAGTGCCTTCCCGCCCGACAGAGGCGCGCGGTCCCTCAGTTTCTTAGTTTCCGCGGAGCTAAGAAGACGCGTTTTCAACGGTTGTTGAAATTTTTTTATAACTTGCCTTCCCGCTCGCGTAAACTTTTGACTTTATTACTTTCTTTTATTACTTTACTTTTATTTTGGTAAAAAAAAAAAAAAAAAACTTCTTTTTTCTTCAATTTCGGTTTTTCCCCGGCGGGGCCTTCTGCCACCATCGAAGCCTCGGCCTTCGATTTGGCGGAAGCCGTTTTCCCTTTCATGCCCCCTCAACCGGGTTTTAAAAAGTGCCAGCGGTGTGCTAGGCCTATATCTCTCACGGACCCACACAACTGGTGCTTGCAGTGTTTGGGTCCTGAGCATCAGGCCTCTTCTTGCACCCGCTGTGCTACTTTAAAGAAAAGAACATTAAAAAATCGCTTAATTCAACAGCGTTTGTTATTCGGTGCCGAGATGTCCGACCCCGTTCCTTCGACTCCGGCTTCGGCACCGCTTCAGTCGGCACCCTCGTCTTCGACGCCGCGTGATTCCACACCGGCATCCCAACAGTCAGGTAAGCCGGCTAAGAAGCCTTCCCCGCTGGAACGTCTTCCGGCCTCGAGTGCAGTGAGCCCAGTCCTGCCGCCGGTTAGACGCCAGCGGAAGCGCTCCGCCCCTATTGAGGTGAGTCCCTCGACATCGGGCTCCTCATCTCCGGGGCGTAGAGCGGCACCGCAGGTACCGCAGAAGAAAAAAGCGGTACCGGTGCCATCCCTCGATGACCGCATTACGGCCATCCTTCATGTGCAGCTTAAGGAGCAATTAGAACGACTCCTTCCTGCTATAATGACACCGAACCTTCCGGTGCCAGTCCGCACCGAGCCATCGGTACCGGTTGTACATCAACCCGTGTCGGTACCGGTTGTCGAACCTGTCTTACCTGCTTCTACTGTCTCGGTACCGCTTCACCTAACTTCATCGGTATCGATGCCAGTCCTTGCACCGGAGCCGACAGCTCACCATCAATCGGTACAGACTTCGGCACCGGTGCGACCGATAACATCGCCTGACTCGGTATCGATGAGGTCGGGTAAGTCGGTACGCAAAACCCGACACATGCAAACATCGACACCTGAGTCTCGGGACCATTCTTCCCATGTCAGAGACCCTGATCTGTGGGGGGACTCAGAGGAACCCTTTCTTTCTGAAGGAGAATGTTCCTCAGAGGAGGAGGATTCGGCTCTCCCTGACCCATCCTCCAAGCAGACTACTTCCTCTTTCTCCAATTTCTTGAAAGAGATGTGTGAGTCTTTATCCATTCCTTTGGAGGCTGAATCCAAAAAGTCTAAAGCTTTTTTGGATGCCCTTGATTTTGATCAGCCTCCAAAGGAATTTTTGAAGCTTCCCCTTCATGACATCTTGAGGGAAACTTTCTATAAAAATTTAGAGACTCCTTTAACTGTTCCAGGGGCCCCACGTAAACTGGATTCTCTATACAAGGTAATTCCCATTCCTGGGTTCGACAAGCCTCAACTTCCACACGAATCCTTATTTGTCGAATCCACCCTTAAAAAGACTTCAGGAGCCAGTGTATATGCATCTGTCCCTCCTGGCAGAGAAGGAAGGGCCATGGATAAATTCGGTAAGAGGCTCTACCAAAACGCTATGTTAGCAAATAGAGCTAGTAATTATGCTTTTCATTTTTCTTTTTATTTAAAGCATCTCCTTACCACCATGGCTTCCTTCGAGAAGTATCTTCCTTCAAGAAAACATCCATCTTTTCACTCCTGCTTGTCGTCTCTATTCCAACTTCGTAAGTTTATGGTTAGGTCCATATATGACACCTTTGAACTTACATCCAGAGCGACAGCTATGTCGGTGGCTATGCGCCGTTTGGCCTGGCTTCGGGTATCCGAGCTTGATGTTAACCATCAAGATCGGTTAGCCAACGCCCCATGCCTAGGGGATGAGCTCTTTGGGGATTCCATGGACTCTACCACCCAAAAGCTCTCGGCTCATGAGACGCGCTGGGATACCCTGCTCAAGAATAAAAAGAAGCCTCCTCCACCGAGACCATACAGGCAGCAATCGGCTTATCAACGCCGTTTCACAGCCCGTCCATTGCCTACCACTGCTCAACAACCTCGACGTCAGAGGCAACAGCAACGTCAGCCTCCCCGACAGCAGCAACAGCAGCAACCTGCGAAACAACCGCCTCAGCAGAAGTCACAGCCCTTTTGACTTCTTTCTCCGCAGTATAGCCAGTATCCCTGTTCCTGTTCTCCTGCCTCAACCAATAGGAGGTCGACTTTCTCTGTTCTTCAGCCGGTGGGAAGTAATCACTTCGGACCAATGGGTCCTCAACATCATCCGCCACGGCTACTCTCTCAACTTTCAGACTCTCCCACCTCAAAGCCTGCCAAAAGAGTCTGCTTTGAACAGTCCTCAATCAGCCCTCCTTATTCAGGAGGTCCAATCCCTCCTCCTTCTGAACGCTATAGAGGAAGTTCCTCTAGATCAAAAGGGGCAGGGATTCTACTCCCGTTACTTTCTAGTTCCCAAAAAGACAGGAGATCTCAGACCCATCCTGGACCTTCGCGATCTCAACATTCATCTAGTAAAAGAAAAATTCAAGATGCTTTCTTTAGCCATACTTTATCCCCTTCTAAATCAAAACGACTGGCTATGCTCCCTCGATCTCAAAGAGGCTTACACTCACATACCGATCAATGTAACCTCAAGACCATATCTCCGATTCATGATCAATCATTGTCATTACCAGTACAAGGTGCTGCCCTTCGGTCTTGCCTCATCTCCAAGGGTATTCACCAAATGTCTCATTGTGGTGGCGGCTTTTCTGCGCTCTCACCACCTGCAGGTATTTCCTTACCTGGACGATTGGTTGATCAAAGACACTTCTGCCCAAGCGGTCCTTCTGGCCACCAACCAAACCATCCAGTTTCTGCAACTTCTGGGATTCGAGATCAATCTACCCAAATCTCATATCATTCCCACTCAGAGACTTCAATTCATTGGAGCGATCCTGGACACACTCCTCATGAGAGCTTTCCTGCCATCCAATCGGCTTCAGACCCTTCAGTCTCTATGTCACCAGGTACTTCCTCTGCCGTCCATCTCAGCAAGACAAATGATGGTGCTCTTGGGACACATGGCATCCACAGTTCATGTCACACCTCATGCCCGTCTTCACCTGCGCACTCCTCAATGGACCCTTGCGACCCAGTGGTCCCAAGCGTCGGACTCTTGCTCACGACACATATCTGTGACATCATCTCTTCGTCAGTCTCTGCAATGGTGGTTGGTATCCTCAAATCTATCCAGAGGTCTTCTGTTCCATCAGCCTCCTCATCAACTAGTCATCACCACCGACGCCTCTCTGTACGCATGGGGAGCTCACTTGAACGAGTTCCAGACTCAGGGTCTTTGGTCAGCCCAGGAAAAGAAGCATCAAATCAATTTCCTGGAACTCAGAGCGATGTTTTACGCCCTCAAGGCCTTTCAACACCTTCTCTTTCCTCAGGTCCTTCTGTTGTGCACAGACAATCAGGTTGCGATGTACTACATCAACAAACAGGGTGGGACAGGCTCTCGCCTGTTATGCCAGGAAGCCCAGAAGATCTGGAATTGGGCCATAGATCATCATCTCTTCCTGAAAGCTATTTACATTCAGGGGAAACAGAATTCATTAGCGGACAAACTCAGCAGAATTCTCCAGCCTCACGAGTGGACACTCGACCCTGTAACTCTACAGTCTATCTTCACTCAATGGGGCACTCCTCAGATAGACCTCTTTGCAGCTCCTCACAATCACCAGCTGCCCCGTTTCTGCTCAAGACTTTACTCTCCACACCGTCTCACAGCAGATGCTTTTCTCCTCGACTGGTCGAATCTGTTCCTGTACGCCTTCCCTCCTCTACCTCTCATGTTGAGAACCTTGTTCAAGCTCAAGAGGGAACGAGCCACCATGATTCTGATTGCTCCGAGGTGGCCCAGGCAACATTGGTTCTCCCTTCTACTTCAACTCAGTTCCAGGGAACCTTTTCTTCTTCCTCTGTTTCCTTCTCTGCTTACGCAACAGCAGGGAACCCTTCTGCATCCCAACCTCCAGTCTCTACACCTGATGGCTTGGTATCTCTCGGGCTGAACTCGACTGATACTCTTTTGTCTCAGCCCGTTCGTTCCATTCTGGATGCCTCCAGGAAACCAGCCACTCTACAATGTTACCATCAAAAGTGGACGAGGTTTTCTTCCTGGTGTCTTCTTCATCATCTTGATCCCACTTCCCTAGCGGTGGAGACGTTGTTGGATTATCTTCTTTCTTTGTCTGATTCCGGCCTGAAGTCCTCTTCCATCAGGGTCCACCTCAGTGCCATTGCAGCTTTTCATGAGCCAGTCCATGGAAAACTTCTTTCAGCTCATCCCCTGGTATCCAGGTTCATGCGTGGGCTTTTCAATGTGAAACCACCTCTTAAAGCCCCTCCGGTTATCTGGGATCTCAATGTGGTTCTTTCCGCTTTAATGAAACCTCCATTTGAACCTTTAGCTACCTCTCCTTTCAAATTTCTCACTTGGAAGGTGCTTTTTCTTATTGCCATTACCTCTGCCAGGAGGGTCAGTGAGCTTCATGCACTGGTTGCAGATCCACCTTTTACGGTTTTTCACCATGACAAGGTGGTTCTGCGTACACATCCAAAGTTTCTCCCCAAGGTTGTTTCTGAATTTCATCTCAACCAATCCATTGTTTTACCTGTTTTCTTTCCAAAACCTCATTCTCATTCTGGGGAACAAGCTCTGCATACTTTGGATTGTAAAAGGGCTCTTGCTTACTATCTGCAGCGTACGAAACCCCACAGATCAGTTCCCCAACTCTTTCTGTCCTTTGATCCGAATAAATTGGGACGTCCTGTTTCTAAACGTACGTTGTCTAATTGGCTTGCAGCGTGCATTTCATTCTGTTATGCTCAGACCGGACTGACACTGGAAGGTTCTGTCACAGCCCATAAAGTCAGAGCAATGGCAGCATCTGTAGCTTTCCTCCGTTCCACTCCTATTGAGGAAATCTGCAAGGCTGCTACTTGGTCCTCAGTTCACACTTTTACATCTCATTATTGTCTGGATACGTTCTCCAGAAGGGATGGTCACTTCGGCCAATCTGTTTTGCAAAATTTGTTTTCCTAATGGCCAACCTTCCCTCCATCCCTCTTTTTGTTAGCTTGGAGGTCACCCATCAGTCAAGAATAGCTGCCTGCTTGTCCTGGGATAAAGCACAGTTACTTACCGTAACAGGTGTTATCCAGGGACAGCAGGCAGATATTCTTGCGTCCCACCCACCTCCCCGGGTTGGCTTCTTAGCTGGCTTATACTAACTGAGGGACCGCGCGCCTCTGTCGGGCGGGAAGGCACTCGCGCGTGCGCGGTGCGGCCGAGCTAGAACTTTCTAAAAGTTCTTAGAGTGAGATCACTCTAAAATTGTCCGTACCGGGGCTCCGTCGGTGCCGTCACCCATCAGTCAAGAATATCTGCCTGCTGTCCCTGGATAACACCTGTTACGGTAAGTAACTGTGCTTTAATGCACTCTAAGCACAAGTTCTTGAAAACAAAAAAAAACATTTAAAAATGGGACTAGTGAAGAGACACATTGGAAAGCCACGGCATGGTCCAATGAGTGTCATCTCTGAAGTCCTTATAAATATGAAATAAGTGAATTTTGTCTGGCAATAACAAGACTTTGATGTAATTGTTACAATTGTTTTGAATAAGCATTTTTTTGAAATGTACTTAATAATCCTTTTGCTTATTCTGAGATTTTATTTAAAAAATAGTGGATGCCTTTAAGCTCTATTTAGCATGCATACATATATATTTGGTCACACAGTATCATAAGAACCATTTTCTATAAATAAAACTTGCTTTACATGTGAAAAATGATTTTCCTTGTCCTGCTAGACCAGTCCATACTTTAATTATATCCCCTTACCTGCTGGTGGAGGCAGAGAAGTTGATGATTCTAGTGACATCACTAATATTAGAGGTGGTGTAGCCAGGAACCTGTAAGTAATTTTCTGCCTCCTGAAGATGGTGCAGGACAGATTCAGCAGGAATTTTGTAGTTTTAGGCCTGTTGTGGTATGTGTCAAGTAGTTGAGGCTAGCCCAGACATGGGCAACTCCGGTCCTCGAGGGCCGGAATCCAATCGGGTTTTCAGGATTTCCCCAATGAATATGAATTGAAAGCAGTGCATGCAAATAGATCTCATGCATATTCATTGGGGAAATCCTGAAAACCCGATTGGATTCCGGCCCTTGAGGACCGGAGTTTCCCATGTCTGGGCTAGCCTGTTCAGTCATATTAAGATTCTTCTCCTGGTTAAGCCTGGAGGAGTTCGCTACCCCTCAGTAGCCTGAGCTTTCCTCCAAGAGATTTTGCTCATTGAGGCTGGCTGACATAGGTACCGCAGGGCCTGAGCCAGGGGGATTGGTCTAGTACAGGGGTGGGCAACTTCGGTCCTCGAGGGCTGGAATCCAGTCGGGTTTTCAGGATTTCGCCAATGAATATACATAAGACCTAGTTGCATGCACTGCTTTCAATGTATATTAATTGGGGAAATCCTGAAAACCCGACTGGATTCCGGCCCTCGAGGACTGGAATTGCCCACCCCTGGTCTAGTAGGATAAGAAAGGTCAGATTTTGTTTTTTTACCTTCTTCCAGTGGGTCTTGGACTGGTCTAGTAGAAATAAAGGAAATACATTCTCAGTTATGAATAAATTTACATTTAATACATTTTAAGAGGTGATAGGCTCCGGAGTAATCTAAGGAAATACTTTTTTACAGAAAGGGTGGCAGATGCATGGAACAGTCTCCCAGAAGAGGTGGTGGAGACAGAGACTGTGTCTGAATTCAAAAGGGCCTGGGATAGGCACGTGGGATCTCTCAGAGAGAGAAAAAGATAATGGTTATTGCGGATGGGTAGACTAGATGGGCCATTTGGCCTTTATCTGCCATCATGTTTCTATGTTTCTATTAAATTGTATTTTTTGGACAGTGAAATGTACAAAGATGTGAAGGCTTTTACAATGGCAACATTTTGTTTTACAAATTATGCTCTTGTTTTATGATAGTTTTCAAGTGATATAGTTTGGGAATTACAATTGGTAGTTCTCCGGAGACAAGAAGGGGAGATGTCGCCACACTTGATGGTGAAGTCCTAGACCAGGGGTGCCTACGCTTTTTGGGCTTGCGAGCTACTTTTAAAATGACCAAGTCAAAATGATCTACCAACAATAAAATTAAAAAAAAAACACAAAGCACACTGTACGCATAGAAAATGTTAATCATCATTCCTATTCCAGGGTTTTTCAAAGAGGTCAAAGCAGATGACTCTATGCACTGTCACCTCACTAACAACCATACAAAAACAGACAAATACCCCCCTCCCTTTTTACTAAACCACGATAGCAGTTTTTAGCGCAGGGAGCTGCGCTGAATGCCCAGCGCTGCTCTCGACGCTCATAGGCTCCCAGCGCTAAAAACCTCTATTGCGGTTTAGTAAAAGGGGACCATAGTGTAAAATATAGACAGCAGATATAAATTCAGACACATTTTGATCACTAAATTTAAAATAAAATCATTTTTCCTACCTTGTCTGGTGATTTCATGAGTCTCTGGTTGCACTTTCTTCTTCTGACTGTGCATCCAATCTTTCTTCCCTTCTTTTAGCCTGTATGCTTCCTCTCCTCCTGACCTCATTCCCCCCCCCCAACGTTTTCTTCCTCTCTCCCTGCTCTCTTTTTCTTTCTCTCTTCATGCCCCCTTTCTTTTTTCTGTTTCTCTTCTTTCCTTCTGTCTCCCTGCCTGCCCTCTTTCTCCCTCCCTGCCCTCCCCCAAGCCACTGCCACTGCTGCTGCCATCGGATAACAGGCCCCCAAAGCCGCCCGCCGCCGGCCAAGCTCTCCCTGCTTCGGGCCCACCAGCATTCCTCTCCCCGACGTCAATTCTGCCATCGGAGAGGAAGTTCCGCTGGTCAGAACTTCCTCTCCAACGGCAGAATTGACGTCAGGGAGAGGAAGGCTGATTGGCCCAAGATCGACCTATTGGGAGAAATGCTGCCGGGTCCTGCCTTTGAGGAAACAGAAAGTAGGCAGGACCTGGCAGCAAGAAGAGCAAATCGCAAGCTTCACTGACCTGTCTCCCGCTTTAGCCTGCGAACGGGGCTTTAACATGTGCGTGCCAGCTTCCCTTCTCTCCCCCCCCCCACGCCATAACTTCCGGGAAGCAGGTACAAGCACACGTTAGCCCCCGGAGCATAAGTTCTCCAAGCCGTTTTTTTTTTTTAAATGTTGAACAGCGGCGGCAGCAGCAGAATTCAGGAGCGGGCCAGTCAGGAGGGGAAAAAAGAGAAGGGAAGAAGGGAACCCGCTCTGCGATCGACTGGGGTCTCCTGAGCGAGCGACCTGTCGATCGCGATCGACGTATTGGGCACCCCTGTCCTAGACTGATCCTATGTGTCAGTGCTCTCCCCTAGTTAAAGTAAGCTTTTGCTTACTGAGCATATGCAAGGTCTCCTGCCTCTTATAGCTCCTCCCCTGTGAAATCTGTTTTTTTCTTAGCTGCTCCTAACAAGTTGCAGCTCTCCCCTCTCTCACACAAAATTTCTTGGAGGAAAAAGAAAATATGGAAAATTGAAATAAAAAAAACAACCAACCCCAACCAAACAGTGGAACAGGTTCCTCAGTCTCAACAAACCATGGGTTTTTACTCAAATTTTTTCCTAATACCCAAAAAGACTTTGTCCAATTATAGATCTCCGAGGGCTCAATGCCTACCTCAAAAAAGAAAAATTTTGGATGATCTCATTACCAACCATCCTTCCTCTTCTAAAACCTATTGACTGGCTGGTTGCTCTGGATCTCAAGGATGTGTAACCCACATTCCTATTCATCCTGCTCACTGGCAATTCCTCCATTTCAAGTTTCTCAATTATCATTTCCAGTACAAGGTACTACTGTTTGGCCTTTCCTCAGTGCCATGAGTCTTCATCAAATGCCTAGCAGTAGTGGCAACGCATCTATGCACAAGACATCGCTTTGTGTTTCCTTACCGGGACGACTGGCTATTGGTAGCTCGCTCCAGAGAAAACTTACTTCTCACTATTCAGGAGACCATATCCACGCTCCAATCTTTGGGATTTCTCATCAACTATGAAAAGTTTGCACTACTGCCGCTTCACTCCCTCACTTTCATAGGAGCTCGCTTGGACACCATCTCAGCACGCGCATACCTTCCATATGCATGCAACTCAGACAGTCATCTCACCTACCTGCGAGTCACATCTTACAGCTCCTGGATCATATGGCAGTCTCCTTATCCCTGGTTCCTAATGCAAGACTCAGAATGAGGCCTCTACAGTGGCATCTCAAATTAACCTTAGATAGATTGTGAGCCCACCGGGACAGAGAGGGAAAATGCTTGAGTACCTGATTGTAAAAACCGCTTAGATAACCTTGATAGGCGGTATATAAAATCCTAATAAAAAAAGAAAACCTGGAATCAACACACTCAACCACTCTCCTGGCAGATTCCTTTACTGACAAACATCAAGGCTTCTCTTCTATGGCAGATCACATTTCCTGCACTTCAAGAAGGATGCTCGTTTCAGCATCCTCAGCCTCAGATAATCACCACAGATGCTTACATTACTAGATGGGTAGTGCATCTGCGATCCTGTAAAACCCAAGGTCATTAGAGCCAAAAGGAACAAAATCTTCATATAAACCATTTGGAACTTTGAGCAGTTTTCTATGCTCTGAGAACCTTTCAATCCCAAGTACATCACAAAATAGTTCTAATACAAACAGACAATCAAATCACATGTTTTACATCAACAAACAGGGTGGTTTGGGTTCTCTCCAACTTTGCAGAGAAGCTTGCTACCTCTGGATATTTGCTGTCTCTCTTCATGCAGATCTACATTCCAGGGTGATCAAATGTGCTTGCAGACTCCCTCACTTGTCAACTCCAGCCTCAGGAATGGTTTCTGCACTCTGTTGTTCTTCAAAGGCTTTTTCAACTTTGGGGTTCTCCTCTAATCGACCTTTTTGCCCAGCAAAGCAGTGCAAAGTGCTGTCAGTTCTGCTCTTACCTTCCATCTAGTCAGGCTATAGCACAGGATGCATTCTCCATCCCATGGTAGGGGGCCACTGCTTTACAGATTTTCACAGATTCCTCTAATTTCTAGAGTTCTGCAGAAAGTACTACGAGACTCAGCACAGCTCATCCTCATAGCTCCAAGATGGCACAAGCAAATTTGGTTCCCTCTTCTAGACCTATTCAAAGCACCTCCATTTATCTGGGATCCAATCTGTCCCTTCTGACACAGTAGGACGGTAAAATTCTCCATCCCAACTTACGCAGTCTCAGTTTGATGGCTTGGAAATTGAATGGGAAACGTTGAAGTCTTCCTGTTACTAAGTCAGTGCTGTCAGTTCTCCTTGCTGCCAGAAGACCTTCAACCATAAAGTCTTATCAAGCAAAATGGACACATTTTTCTCACTGGGCTTCTTCCCAGTGTCAAGACTCTTTTACTTGTCCACTCCAATATTTATTTTCTTACCTCCTTTGAAAACGAAATTTGGTCCATTCCCACCTTTCGGCCATTTCTGCATCACTCTCCAATAAATGGAAAACCAATTTCTCAACAACCTCTGGTCATACGCTTTAAGAGGTCTCAAAAATCTATGTCCTCCGATTCAAGAACCACCTCCTCCGTGGGATCTCAACATCATCTTGGACCAGCTTATGAAAGAGCCTTTTGAACCTCTGGCTGAAGCCTTTCTCACCTTCCTGCCATAGAAGACTATTTTTCTCATAGCCATCACTACAGCACGATGAATCAGTGAGCTTCAAGCTTTAGTTACTTATTATCCTTATATGCAATTCTTCCAGAACCAGGTGCAGCTAAGAACCCATCCTAAGTTTCTTTCCAAGGTGATTTCATACTTCCACGTCAACCAGAGTATAATTCTACCAGCTTTTTTCCCGCCTCCGCATTCTTCTGCAGCAGAGCATCTACTCCATTCCTTGGATTACAGAAGAGCTTTACTGTTTTACCTCAGTGCAACAGCATCTTTGTGTCAGACTTACTCAATTTTTCATTGCTTATAATTCAGCCACCATTGGAAGGCCAGCCTCTAAACATGCCTTGTATGGCACTGGAGTTCAAGAAAGGATTGGACAATTTCCTGCTGAAGAAAGGGATAGAGGGGTATAGATAGGGGGCTACTATGCAGGTCCTGGACCTGTTGGGCTGCCGCGTGAGCGGACTGCTGGGCACGATGGACCTCTGGTCTGACCCAGTGGAGGCATTGCTTATGTTCTTATGTTGTGAATTTCTTGATGTATTCACTTCTGCTACAAAAGAGCAAATCAACCTATTCCAAGCAACATAAGAGCACTTCAACTACGGGCAACAGCTACTTAAATAGCAAGTTTTTGATCAATCCCTATCCAAGATATCTGCAAAGCAGCAACCTGGTCTTCTATTCATACCTTTGTAAAGTATTATTGCCTGGACCAAACCTCAACTCAAGACACTCATTTTAGTCAATCTGTTCTCAGAAACCTTTTTGCTCCATAATTACTGTCATCTACCCTTTTTTAATTAAATAGCTAGGGACTCACCATCAAGCGTGGCTGCCTTTCCTTGCTTGTCTCCGGAGAAAGTGAAATTGCTTACCTGTAATGTGAGTTCTCCGTAGACAGCAGGGGAATGCAGCCACACTTTCCTTCCCTCTCTCCTTTCCCTCTTTCTCTATGTAGATTGTCGTTCTGCTAGGGACAAAACTAATTTCATAGGGGAGGGGCTGTGAGAGGTGGGAGACCCTGCACATGCTCAGTAAGCAAAAACTTACTTCAACTAGACACATAGGATCAGTCTAGGACTTCACCATCAAGTGTGGCTGCATTCCCCTGCTGTCTACGGAGAACTCACGTTACAGGTAAGCAACTTCGCTATCACACAACTGCATTGTAATATGGAATTTAAAACCCTAGAACACAATTTCTCATTTACGTTTGCCACTTTTTGTTTCACAGAATCAATAAAGCAGTCAGTTAAAGCATCAAAAACTGCTGGGGGTGATAGACCTAAAGTGAAGGGAAAAGCATGTGGGCAGTGCGAGACAAAAAGTGCTCTGCTGGTGAGTTTTCTATGGGATGATTTTTGGTTTTGCATTACCCCCACACTATTACAGTAAGGAAATACTTGTAGTATTTTAAGACTTCAAATATTTACAAATACTTCTTCCTTATGAAAATGAACCTTGGAGAGGGCTCATTAAATAGCACCCAGTGTTTAACTGTTAAGATTAAAAATTACTCTCTCCTTCAATTGCTACCTGTTAAATCTCTGAAGCTCCTCACCCTTTTCCCTCCCTACAGACCTTCTTTTAATGCTCCCATTCTTCCATGCAGCTACTACTACTACTACTACTTCTATGCCTTCTCTTCCCCACCCCATATTATCCTTCCAAGCTTTCCCTCCCCTTCCTGTGGTTTCTCATTTTATCTGCTTGTTTTTTGTTTTGTTTTTTTAATTTTATACTTTTATACCTTCTCCCCTAAAATATCCCAAAGTGGTTTACAGGTACCCATTCCCACTGCTCCCAACATGACCCTGTTGGCATGGTCAGTAAATGACAAGCTGTGATTCATGACTTTGTTAGTAGGAGATTTAAAAGTGGTTATCATGTAATGTAATGTAATGTAATTTATTTCTTATATACCGCTAAACTCCGTTAGGATTCTAAGCGGTTTACAGAAAAATAGACAATAGGGTGCATTAAAATTATAAGTAAAATAGATACTTAGAAATTCCCTTACTGTCCCGAAGGCTCACAATCTAACTAAAGTACCTGGAAAAATGACAATTAGTAGAGTAATGAAGAAATAAAATAGAGAATAGGTGAGAAAAATAAGAAAATAAACATTCTAATAAGACTACAATGATCTAAAGGACTTTGAAAGGTTGAAAAAAGAGGGGAGATAGGAATAGATACAGAGGGAGAAACGTTGAAGCAATAGAATTCTGGGGAAATTTAAATGAAATTTGAATGATAAAATAAAACAAAATAAATGGTAAAAACAATAAGTGAGATTAAAAAATATATCATAAACTAAAAAGAATTGAAAATAAAATCAAAACAGTCAAAACTGAAGTCCAGCTTGAACGGGCCCCCGAGCCAACCGTTGGTCCGATGGCCGGACTGCAGCCCTCCTCCGTCGGCTCTCCCCTGCTGGAATGAGGGAGGAGCGAAGACAGTGTCGGGAGCCCCGCTGGAACGGGCCCCCGAGCCGACCGTTGGTCCGATGGCCGGACTGCAGCCCTCCTCCTTCGGCTCTCCCCTGCTGGAATGGGGGAGGAGCGAAGACAGTGTCGGGTGCCCCGCTGGAACGGGCCCCCGAGCTGACCGTTGGTCCGATGGCCGGACTGCAGCCCTCCTCCGTCGGCTCTCCCCTGCTGGAATGGTGTTAGATGGTGTTACAGGGTTTGGTTTTGGTCTTTTACTTCTCCCATCTGTAGCAAATACAGTATCCAATGTAAGTTGTTTTCTTGAAGCCATCTGAAATCACTTTAGTTAAACTGAAGGGATTAAATAGTTATAAAATCTTTATCATTATGCACTGCCCCATTGGGTGGAGAAACATGTGAGAAACCACCAAAGCTAATAATGAATTGGCAAGCATAGAGGAGACAGCAAAGTTGCAGTACCTATTTGTACCTGTGTGCAGTACCTATTTGTCAAGATCCTGTCTTTGCTGAATGCAGCAGGGTTGAAATTGGGGGGGATGAGGAAGAACTTTCTTTGGATCCCATCCATCTGGAAAGGAGTCTAGCTTATATAGCAGATGCTCTTTATGAATTAATTAGAGCTTCTGAACGAGGTATAATGCTAGCAGTGTAATCTGAATGACTTTTATGGCTCCATAACTGGCCTGTAGGTGCCACTTCTAAGACTCATTCCTATGAGCGTTGGGAGCAGCGCAGAGCATTCAGCACGCTGGCCTACGTTAAAAACCGCTTCTGTGGTTTTGTAAAAGGAGGGGGCAGAGGAAGGAAAAAACAACATATACTCTACTACTTTGTCATTTGAAATAGTGAAGCATTAAGGCTGCATGGTGCTCATATAGGGCAGAATTCACAGTTCTTGTTCTCTGTCTCTTAATTGCTGGTTGGCAAGGCTTAGCATATGTTCTTAAATTCTAGAGGACATGGGCCATTGTTCAAGAGCTCCTAGGGATATCATGGTACTAATTGGCATCAATGTAGTTGATACCAACTGAGGTAAATGTCTCAGTGATTTCACTAAGGGTTTTATTCTGGTTACAACATCTCAAAAAAAGATATATTGTAGTGGAATTAGAAAAGATACTGAGAAGGGCAACAAAAATGATAAAGGGGATGAGATTACATTACATTACATTAGTGATTTCTATTCCACCATTACCTTGCGGTTCAAGGTGGATTACACAAGAGTTGTCAGGAGGTTACAAGAGTTGTAACATTACATAAGAATTGTCGTAAGCATTACATAAGAATTACATAAGAATTGTCGAGAACTTAAGAATTACATAAGAATTGTCGAGAACTTAAGGAGCAACATGTTGGGTAATTAGAAACATTTTAGATTAGATATGGGTGGAGTGTGTGGTAGGTGGAGTTAGGGAAGGAACTGGTCATTTTAAACAGGTTTTATGTGTTTTTTGAAGAGTAGGGTTTTAGTTTCTTTTTTGAAGGTTTTGTAGTCTGTGGTCGTAGATAGCAGATTGGTGATTTGTCTGTCTAGTTTAGCTGCTTTGGTGGCCTTTAGGTTGTCATAAAGTTTTCTTTGACATTTTTGGTTGGTGGGTGTGTGAATAGTGAGTGGGTTCTCCTGTGCCTGGTTGCTGTGGATTGGGTTTGTCGGTTGTTCCAGTAGGTTGGGCTTTCTCCATTAATAGCTTTGTATAGTAGGCAGTAGAATTTGAAGTGTATTCTTGCTTGTATTGGGAGCCAGTGTGAGTTGTGGTATGCTTCTGTGATGTGATCATATTTTTTCAAAGAGTAGATGAGTCTTAGGCTGTATTTTGTCTTGTTTGTAATTGCTTTATCATGGTTGCTGGGCAGGGGAGGTATAGTATGTTGCAGTAGTCTTAGGTTTCTCATAGTCATGAATGATGTTTTTATTACTTTGTTGATTTGTGGTTGCATGGTACAGCCTCTGTCGATCAGTACTCCAAGAAGTTTTAGTGTGGGTTGAATGGGGTATGATATCGAGTTTATTACTAGGTTTGTTAAGATTGGAGTTTTGCTGTTTTCTAGGAGGATGAATTTTGTTTTGTCAGAGTTAAGTTTTAGTTTGCGATTTGTCATCCATGTTGCTACTGTTTCGAGAGTTCTGTGTATTGTGACTTGCCTATGAGGAAAAGCTAACGTGGCTAGGCTTCTTCAACTTGGAGAAGAGATGGCTCTGGGGAGATATGATAGAGGTTTGTAAAATACTGAGTAGAGTGGAATGGGTAGATGTGAATCACTTGTTTACTCTTTCCAAAAATACTAGGACTAGGGGGCATGCAATGAAGCTAATAATAATAACTTTATTAGTAGACCGCAATACCTCATAGTTCAATGTGGTTAACAACAAGAGGGAAACTGTAACAAATACAGTGAAAATACAGCAAATTAACATTTAACAGTCACTAATACAAAAATTAGCAAATCGTACAAATTTACCAAACAAATAAAGTTTTCAATGATTTTCTGAAATCTTGATAAGAATGAGAAGACATAATCAGACCACTTAAATTCTTATTCCATTTACCTGTTTGGAAGGCTAAAGTCCTCTTGAAATCTTTTACATGTACAACCTTTTAAAGATGGAAAATTAAACAATATGATATTACGGGTTCTGCAATGAATTTCAAGAGATAACTTGGAGCAAGCCCAACTATTGTTTTATAGCATAGGCAGGCAAATTTGAAAATTATCCTTGCTTCTACTGGAACCCAATGTAACTTTTGATAGTAAAGTGTTACATGATCTGATTTTTTTTCAAGCCAAAAATCAGATGCACAGCTGTATTTTGTATAACTTTCATCCTTTTGATAGTTTTCTTATAGGAGCCCAAATAAACAATATTACAATAGTCCGATATGCTTAGAATCAGAGATTGTACCAATAGTCTGAAAGAAGAAAAATCAAAATAAGATTTTATAGTTCATAATTTCCACAAAACAAAGAAACTTTTTTAACCAAAGCATCAATGTGATTCTTAAAAGTCAAAAATCGATCTAGAATAATTCCTAATATTTTAATAGTTGGATTAATAGCATAATCAATTCCATTTAATTTTGCTGAGGTCTCTTTAATTTTATTTGTCGAGTTCGCCAGGAAGATTTTCGTTTTATCAGCGTTTAATTTTAATCTAAAATAATTTGCCAATTGCTCTACCAATTTCAGCACAGTTGATATAAAGTATTGAGTATCCGGTGATAGGGAAAGAATAACTATATAGCTTCAAATTCAGTTGTGACAATCTATTGCCTAATGATATTAATTGCCATGCAAATATTAAAAAGCGATGGAGAAAGTGGAGAACCTTGCATGACTCCACAGTCATTATTCTAAACCTTATAGTTTGATCCTTCGCTATAAACTTGATAACTTCAATTTTTCTCAAAAAACATTCAAACCATCTTAATACGCCACCTGAAATACCTATAGCATTGAGACAATTGAGCAAAATAGCATGATCTACCAGATTAAACACACTGCTCAGATCTAATTGCAAGATTATCCCAGGACAAGCAGGCAGGCTATTCTCACATATGGGTGACGTCATCAGTGGAGCCCGGATGCGGAAGCTCGCAAGCAGACTTGCTTGAAGAAACTTGAAGTTTCGAGTCGACCACACCGCGCATGTACGAGTGCCTTCCCGCCCAGCATAGGGCGCGTCTCCTCAGTTCTCAGTTTTCCATGGAGCCGAAAAGTCCGTCTTTGACTCTCTGCATTTAACTTCGTTACTTCGTGCCTTTTCTGAACTGTGGTTTGTATTTTTTTCTTCACAAATCGCTGTTCTTACTTTATTTCTTTTATTTCTAGTAAAAAAAATAAATAAAATTTTCAATCTTCCATCCGACTGCTGGGGCAGGCCGCAGCCCAAGGGCTTCGATTTTGCGGTGGCCATTTTTCCTTCTATGTCCCGGCCTGTAATGGGCTTCAAGAAGTGTAGCCAGTGCCATCGTGCGATTTACCTTATGGACCCACACCATCGGTGCCTCAAGTGCCTTGGGCCAGAACATCAACCGAAGTCGTGCAAGCGCTGTGCTACTCTTCAACCTTGAGCCCTTAAACGTTGTCGTCTTTTTGTGGAGAAGCTTTTCAGGATGGATTCTTCCTCCGATCCCTCAACTACGAAGGTGACCTCGGCCTCACCTTTGACCGAGACTCTTCCGGCTTCTACTGCTTCCACCTCGAGCCTCATCAGACCTTCGTCGTTTGCAGCGGCTCTCTCTTCGATGACATCTGCTGTATCTTCCCCTGTTGCCTCAGGTCAGATAGCTCAGCAGAAAGTTCCAGCGGTGGTGCTCAAAGTCCCTAACACTTCCAAGTCGAAGCATATTTACACTGCCTTGGTGGAACCTCCAGCCAAAGCAGGTGGTCCGGTTTCAGAATCGGATCCATCCTTGCCGGCTTCTTTCTAGACCATGTTGGAGAAGCAATTCATTCAGTTCCTTACTAATATGGGACCGAAGCTTCTTCCTCTCATCCAGCCTGGGCATTCTGCAGACTCCCGCGAGGTCGAGTCGCTTCCTTTGTCTCAGTCTGAGCTTGCACACTCTTTGCAGGGAGCAGAGTCTCTGCGAGTGTCTGGTGTGGCATCTAATCACGTGAAGCAAGGAGCAGAATCTTTGCAAGTGCCTCGGCAGGAATCCTCACACTCTATACAAGGAGCAGAGTCTTTGGGAGTGCATCGAGGTTCCTCCATCAATCCTCTGGAGCTTCGATCTACAGCCTCCAGTCCTATCCATTCTTTGGTAGCATCGGCTGCTTCTGTCTCCGAGGCGAAATCTCCTCGATCTTCGAGATCTGCTTCCAAGCACCGTTCTCATCGATGATCGAGGCCTTCATCGAGGCATACTTCCAGGCATAGTTCTTCTTCTAAAGAACACCCCTCTTCCACTAAGCCTCGATCTACTTCTACTTCGACTAGTCCGCCGACTCCTCGATCGAGGTCTCCACTTCCACACCTCGAGGATGCAGCGGTTTCGATTGCTTCGTCCAAGTCTCCATATTCTTTTGATGTCTTTTTTCCTGCCGAAGCTTCATCTTCGACCCAGGCTGCTTTGATGTTCTTGAGTCCTGTTCGAGGCAAAGCATTGGCAGATCAGCTATCTTTCTCATCTTTTCGTCAGATGGCTGTTGACTTGGACCTTCAATTAGATGCTGTTCCAGGCAAATTGGACTCTAGGTATAAAACTATATCGCAAAGGGTTTGACAACTCACAGTTATCTCATCAATCCCTGCTTGTGGAGTCCTCCTTAAAGAGGTCCCATCCTTCCAAGGTTTATGCCACCGTTCCTCCTGGAAGGGAAGGGAAAACTATGGACAAATTCGGACGTCGCATCTATCAAAATTCTATGATGTCCTCTAGAGTCCTCAATTATAACTTTCATTTTATTACTTATTTTGAATTCCTCATAACTCTTTTACCTAAATTTCTGAGTTATTTGGATACTCAAAAACACTTTCAAGAAGTCATTGCTTCTTTATCACAACTCAGACTACATCTACTTCAGTCGTCTTATGATGCCTTCGAGTTGTCTGCCCGGGCAGCTGCTTGCTCTGTAGCCCTGCTTCGCCATGCCTGGCTTCGTACTGTTGACATGGACCCTAATCTTCAGGACCGCTTGGCCAATATTCCTTGTGCAGGCAATGACCTCTTTGATGAATCTATTGAGGCAGCCACCAAGAAATTGTCTGAACATGAAAAATCCTTTGCTTCTATTGTCAGACCTAAGCCAAAGCCAGCTCTTGCCAAAACTACACGTCCTCCTCCTAAATATCAGAGGCGTTTTGCTCCAAGGTTGGCTCCTTACAATCACCCTCCTAAGAAACAGCAGCCTCAGAAGCAACAAAAATCTCAACCTTCTACTGCACCTAAGGCTTCACAGCCTTTTTGATTGTCTCAAACAGAGCATAATCTCCATCATTCTGTCTCTGACTTCTCTTCCCCCTATAGGAAGTCGTCTCCATCATTTTTACCACCGATAGATGATAAATACATCTGATCTCTGGGTACTGACCATCATCAGAGAATGATACTCTCTTCATTTCACTCAGGTTCCACTAGAGCTTCCTCCAAGAGAGTATCCTTCCAATCCTTCCCAGACTGCCCTTCTTCAGGAAACACAAGCTCTGCTTCGTCTCCATGCCATCGAACCAGTTCCTCTGGAACAGCAGAACAGGGGGTTTTACTCCCGTTACTTCCTTGTTCCGAAGAAGACGGGCAATCTGCGGCCCATTTTGGATCTCAGAGCTCTCAACAAATTTTTGGTCAAAGAAAAATTCTGAATGTTGTCCCTGGCATCCCTTTATCCCCTTCTCGAGCAGAACGACTGGTTATGCTCTCTGGATCTCAAGGAGGCCTACACTCATATTCCCATTCATCAGGCCTCCCGTCAGTATCTCAGATTTCGGGTGGGGAATCTGCATTATCAATACAGAGTGCTGCCCTTCGGCCTGGCTTCATCGCCCAGAGTGTTCACCAAGTGCCTGGTAGTGGTAGCAGCAGCTCTAAGGAACCATAGTCTTTAGGTATTTCCCTACCTCGACGACTGGCTCATCAAAGATTCAACATCTCAGGGGGTTATTGTAACGACCCAACGGACTACCTGGTTCCTACAAAGTTTGGGATTCAAAATCAACTTTCCCAGATCCCAACTTCAGCTCTCACAGAATCTACAATTCATCGGAGCTGTTCTGAATACTATCCAACTCAGAGCATTCCTTCCTCAACAACGTCTGGAAGCTCTTCTTCAACTCTGTCATACAGTGTCTTTCCGCTCTTCCATCTCAGCGAGACACATGATGGTACTCCTGGGTCACATGGCCTCCACAGTACACGTGACTCCTTTTGCCAGACTTCACCTCAGAATTCCTCAGTCAACCCTGGCATCTCAATGGACGCAGGTTTGCGACCCACTTTCTCGACACATAACAGTCACTCCTTCATTGAAGCTGTCTCTCTGTTGGTGGATGCTCTCTTCCAATCTCTCCAGAGGCTTGCTTTTTCAAACGCCTCCCCATCAGAAGGTCCTCACGACAGATTCTTCGACCTATGCTTGGGGCGCTCATCTCGATGGTCTCCATACACAAGGCCACTAACCAGTACGGATTGTCAGTGTCATATCAATCTGTTGGAACTCAGAGCGATCCTCAAGACTCTCAAAGCTTTTCAACATCTTCACGACCAGGTAGTCCTCATTCGGACGGTCAACCAAGTCGCTATGTATTATGTCAACAAACATGGAGGGATGGGATCTGCCTCCCTTTGTCAAGAAGCTCTGAAGGTTTGGGACTGGGCAATTCGCCACAACACCTTCCTCAAAGCTGTCTACATCCAAGGGGCGAAGAAATGCTTGGCGGACAACTTGAGTCATCTTCTGCAACCTCACGAATGGACGCTCCATTCCTCACCTCTTCATCACATTTTTTCACAGTGGGGAACGCGCCAGATAGACCTCTTTGCAGCTCCCCACAACTACAAACTGTCTCAGTTCTGCTCCAGGATATACTCTCCTCATCGCCTCGAGGCAGATGCTTTTCTTTTGGAATGGACAAATCTCTTCCTGTATGCATTCCCTCCATTCCCAATCATTCTCAAGACTCTTGTCAAGTTAAAGAACGACCATGCCACCATGATTCTGATTGCTCCTCGGTGGCCGAGACAACCTTGGTACTCCCTTCTACTTCAACTCAGCAGCAGGGAGCCATACCTTCTACCAGTGTTTCCATCTCTGCTTACACAGAGTCAGTGATCTCTGCTTCATCCCAACCTGCAGTCTCTACATCTGCAGCTTGGTACCTCTCAACATGACTCCTCTTCAGTTTTCTCAATCTGTAAGAGACGTTTTAGAGGCTTCTAGGAAATCTACCACTAGACAATGCTATCACCAAAAATGGACTAGATTTTCTACGTGGTGTTTTTCTCATGATAAGGAGCCTCAACATTCCTCCTTATCTTCTGTTTTGGATTACCTTTTGCACTTATCCATTTCTGGCCTCAAGTCTACATCGATCCGAGTCCATCTCAGTGCAATTGCGGCTTTCCCTCAGCCTATTGAAAGGAAATCCCTCTCTGCTTATCCTGTGGTTTCAATGTCAAACGTCCTCTCTAACCGCCTCTTGTGGTTTTGGACCTCAATGTTGTACTTGCTCAACTGATGAAGCCTCCATTTGAACCAATTGACAAGGCTCATCTGAAGTATCTCACTTGGAAAGTGGTGTTTCTTATTGCCCTCACTTCTGCTCGAAGAGTCAGTGAACTGCAAGCTTTAGTAGTTGATCCACCTTTCACTGTGTTTCATCATGACAAAGTGGTCCTTAGCACTCATCATAATTCCTCCCTAAAGTGGTATCGGAATTTCATCTCAACCAATCCATTGTACTTCCAGTGTTCTTTCCAAAGCCTCATTCTCATCCTGGAGAAATAGCTCTTCATACTCTGGACTGTAAGCGTGCTTTGGCCTTCTATTTGGAAAACACCAAACCACACAGAACTGCTCCTCAACTTTTTATATCCTTTGATCCAAAGAAGTTGGGGCATCCTATCTCTAAGCGTACCATCTCCAACTGGATGGCTGCTTGTATCTCATTGTGCTATGCCAGGCTGGATTACCCCTACACAGTAGAGTCACAGCCCATAAAGTTAGAGCAATGGCAGCTTTAGTAGCTTTCCTCAGATCTACACCTATTGAGGAAATTTGCAAGGCTGCTACTTGGTCCTCGGTTCATACTTTCACTTCTCACTATTGTCTGGATAGTTTCTGGCCAAACAGTATTGCAAAATTTATTCTCCTAAATTGCCAACTCTCCCACCATCCCATTTTGGTTAGCTTGGAGGTCACCCATATGTGAGAATAGCCTGCCTGCTTGTCCTGGGATAAAGCACAGTTACTTACCGTAACAGGTGTTATCCAGGGACAGCAGGCAGCTATTCTCACAACCCACCCACTTCCACTGGTTGGCTTCTTTGCTAGCTATCTGAACTGAGGAGACGTGCCCTTCACTGGGCAGGAAGGCACTCGCGCATGCGCGGTGTGGTCGACTCGAAACTTTGAGTTTCTTCAAGCAAGTCTGCTTGCGAGCTTCTGCATCTGGGCTCCGCTGATGACGTCACCCATATGTAAGAATAGCTGCCTGCTGTCCCTGGATAACACCTGTTACGGTAAGTAACTGTGCTTTATGGCACTACTAAATAGCAGATTTAAAACAAACCAGAGAAAATATTTCTTCACACAACCTATAATTAAACTCTGGAATTCATTGCCAGAGAATGTGGTGAAATCGATTAGCTTAGCAAGGTTTAAAAAAGGTTTGGATAATTTCTTAAGAGAAGTCCATAGTCTTGATATTAAGATGAGCTTGGGAAAATCCACTACTTATTTCTAGGATAAGCAGCATAAAATTTATTTTACTTTTTTGGGATCTTGCGAAGTACTTGTAATCTAGACTGGCCACGGTTGGAAACAGGATATTGCGGAATGGGACGATTCATCGCAGCCCTGCTGAATTGTTGTCTTCACGTCACTGCTATGTCCTAGATGGTGGCAGTAGGGAAGTTTCTCAGGGATCCCCAGCTGGCCCACAGAGCTGAGAGTCCTGGGGGTGGCGGTCCTGGTTTGGGTGTGTGTGTGTAGGGGGGGGGAGCATCACTTCCCCAAACGAGGTTAGAGAGTCCTGGGATTGGCAGTGGGACTGGCTCATCCTGTAGCGCAGCCAAGAAAGTGCAACTCTGCTCTGCCCCCCAGCCAAAGAAACTGGTTTGGGGGTGGGGCAATATGGTCCCAAACAAGATTAGGTGCTGCCCTACAACCACCAGCCCTTACCTGCTCCATGGCAGCCGTGGATCTACTAGGACAGGGGTAGGCAATTCCGGTCCTCGAGAGCCGGAGCCAGGTCAGGTTTTTAGGATACCCACAATAATATGCATGAGATAGATTTGCATCTCAAGGAGGCAGTGCATGCAAATCCATCTCATACATATTCATTGTGGATATCCTGAAAACCTGACCTGGCTCTGACTCTCGAGGACTGAAATTGCCTACCCCTGTACTAGGAGGTAGGTGTAGGATGATTCTTTGCTGCCGATTTAGCAATGAAATGACTGCGATTAACTGCGATTAACAGCCGAATGGCTCGAGTACCGGTGGAAAAAAGCTACTGAAGCTACTGTCAGGGCTTCTGCCGGCTTAAAAATTTTTTTTTAAAAAAATTGGGCAGATATTATGCGTGTATTACACACGCAAAATAACTGCTCGGTTAAAATAAATAAAAAAGCCCTGCCCCGAAGTGCCTCCTCCCTCCCCAACTCCCTAAAAAATGCCCCCCGTTCCGATGTCCCGCCAAACACAAGGCAGGAGGGATGCCATGTCCTTCCTGCTATTGCAAACACCACCTGGCTGGGCCTGGCCCGGCCCACCTCCCTCCCTCCCTTTAGAAACGGTCGGAGAAGGAGGGATGCTCAGTCCCTCTTGCTCCTCAGGCCTCCCGAGTCCTGTCCTATGGTCTTCGGGAGCAGGAGGAAGGGCAAAAGTCCTGCTGCTCCGCCGCGATACTAGCCTTAGGCCATGCCCCGATGCATCATCTGATGCATGGGGAGGGGCCTAAGGCCCTGATTGGCTGAGGCACCTCAGCCAATCAGGGACTTTCTTAGGGAGGAGTCTATGGAAGTCCCTGATTGGCCATAAACAAACATTGTTTAGGGAGGAGTCTATGGAAGTCCATGATTGGCTATAAACAAACATTGTTTGGTGGGGCATTGGCGAGGCATCGGCACATGGGGGGGCATCAGTGCGTGGGGGCAGGGGCAGGTTAAAACCACGGGCTGTAATTATATAGAATATATAAAAAAGGAATAATTATTTTTTAATATATTCTGTAAAAATTGCCAGCCTGTGGTTTTAAAGGGCAGGAGAGTCGGCCAGGATAGAAGCAACTGGTCTTCAGAAGTTGCTTCTTTTCTGATCGGCAATCATAATCGGTGTTAGCTAAAGTGTTTATTGAATCACTGCCCTCCCAAATTTGCATACTATTTCCCTCATTTGCATGCACAGATCAGGAGGGGATCCCTAAACACTTTAGTGAATTGGGTCGGAGGGAAATAGGGTTGCAAAGGGCTCGCAAACCGATCGATACACAATTGGTTTGCTTAGTGAATCTGGCCCAAAGCCATGGGCAGCGGCTCCTCGTGCGTTCTGCATCTCATCTGGAAGCCTTCCTTCTGACGTTGTGACGTCAGAGAGAAGGCTTCCATTTCAGGCACAGGACGCGCGTAAGAGCCTCTGCCCACGGCTTTGTACACTGCAGCACTGAGGAAGAGGGAGCCGGCCCGAAGACAACACCGCATCGATCGTACTGTGGACTAGCAGCTGAAGAGCACTGTCTGGGGCCTGATGCATGTGCCGGCCCTGTGGACCGGCAGGATATTTTTGCGGACCGGCACCGGTCCACGGACCGGTGGTTGAAGAACACTGATCTAGACCAGTGTTTTTCAACCTTTTTACACCTATGGACCGGCAGAAATAAAAGAATTATTCTGTGGCATCGGTCTGTGGACCGGCAGTTGAAGAACACTGGGCTAAGTCGTGGGCCAGACCCCGCCCATCTCTACCCAGTGTCCACCCCAGACCCCGCCCCCATAATAATACTAATTGCACCTTGCACGTCCCGTGCCTCATCTGGAAGCCAAGGCTTCAGGTTCAGGCGTAGGATGCCCTTAGGAGCCACTGCCCGTGGCTTTGAATCAGTTAGGAAGAGGGAGCTGGCTCGAAGATAACGCCGCATCGATCACACCGTGGACCGGCGGTTGAAGAACACTGTTTTGGGCCTGATGCATGTGATGGCCCTGTGGACCGGCAGGAAATTTCTGTGGACCGGTGGTTGAAGAACATTGATCTAGACTTATTTTAGTTCCTAAAAGAGAGTGTATTATATCATGATTGTTGCTACTCTGGTTTTTTGTCAGGTACTAGTGACCTGGATTGGCCACCGTGAGGACAGGCTGCTGGGCTAGATGGACCATTGGTCTGATCCTGTAAGGCTATTATGTTTTTATGAATATTTTCCCCTTTTTTCTTTTCCTATTTATCTAATTTTACTATCTCTTACTGTGAGTTTCAGTAGATAAATTTTCTTGAAGATTTGCACAGGTAATAACATTTGATTTTAAAAGAAGTAGCACTTAAATAATACTTTCATTTTTTTTTTTCCCTGTAAGTAAAGAGTTTTTTTTTTTTACCTGAAGGTATGCTTGGAATGTGGGGAAGATTATTGCACTTACTGCTATGCCAGGTTTCACCAGAAGGGAGCACTGAAGTTCCACAGAACTGTTCCTGTTCAGGTACATTTTTTGAAGTACTACATTTCTCTTATAGATGCTTGTTTGTAAAGTTATTGCTTGTCCATTTTGACAGCTTCCATGCTCTGACTTCAAAACCTTAGCATAGCTTGGCTAGTGAAACCTAAGTATGAACTGTAATTGTAATATAATTATTTGTATAGCAGTTCATTGTGTAAAAAAAAATACTGTACAATACCTCTTTCTACAATAAGTTTTTTTTTGTTGTTGTTTTTAATGAGACAATGAACCACAAATTTGACTTTACTTTTGGCATGGAGATATTTTTATATGTTTAAGGGAAAGTAAAACAGTACTAGAGATTTGTTTAAGGGCTCCTTTTACAAAGCCGCGCTAGCGGTTTAGCGCACGTAATAGCGCGTGCTAGCCACTACCGCCTCCTCTTAATCAGGCAGTAGTTTTTTGACCAGCGCGGGGGTAGTGCGTGATGAAAAGTCACGTGCACTAAAGCCGCTAACATGGCTTCATAAAAGGAGCCCTAAATGTCTCTTGTTGATAGAGTGTAAAAATAGTTTTCTCTGTTTATTTACTTTCTGAGGACACATATACAGTAGGTTTAAAGCTTTTCTTTCCTAGAAACTCCCACTATAATGAATCCAGTTACATATTAGAATTGCTCTGTCATCTACACTTATTGTAATCATTAAATTGTTCACAGATGAGACAGACATTTTATAAAATATCCTGTGGCCCTAATAAAAGGTAAAAAGAAAAGAAACATAACATGTTAAGACAAAAAAGAAGACCTACAGTATAATACGAGTAACTAAAAGAAAAATTAGTATTTGAATGGGGAAATATTTGCAATTTAAATGATATAGCTGCTTTAATATCAGTTATATTTTGACATTTATTGACAGGCAAAATACCAAGCGCCTGTTGGCAAGTTAGATGTTGCTTATCAGTTCAAAAAAGATGTCAGTCCTTATAAATCAACAGTGAAGCCTGAACTGAAGAAGGAGACTAATAAGCGACCATTTGCTAGAAGTAATTCATCTGTTTTAGAACAATCAGTTGGCATTGAGGTAAATGCTACAGTATTATACTATTTATATTTGCTGTAGAACATGTAGTTCATCACCTTATTACAGCCAACTGTTTTATACATCTGTGCAGATAGTATTAAAAACAGTTTATAGTTGTACTTGAAAATTCAGGTGGGCCATTTAAGTTCTCAGAGGGCAAAAAGGACATCATATGTCACAACTGGGGGACATCATCCAACGAATCCCGTTGCAGAGAAACTCTGAGGGAGGCACAGACTCACACTTGGTAGGCTGATCAGGAACCGGAGGGGTCCCTTGGAATCCCTTAAGATTCCTTTTCCCACATGAAAGGAGAAGATCTTCACCTGAGGAACTCTCCTTTTCTGATTTTGTTAAGGAGATGTCCAAGTCCATCTCATTTTAGTTGGACTTTCAAGGATAAGCCCAGGAATGAGATTTTGGATATTCTTGACTTTGTTGCTCAACCAAAAGAAGCTGTGACAATTTTTGTGCATAACATCCTTAGGGTAGTATAGATGAATCATTTGGAGACACCCCCCCCCCCCACACACACACTCTTTATAGAACCTACTCATAAGACTGATTATGCATATATTCTAGAAGGTTCCCAGATTCAAGAAGCTACAGCTTACACACTATTCCATGTTCATAGTATCCACCCTTAAAAAGAGCCAAGAGCTCACTCCTCACTGCCCTCCTGGGAGGAAGGCTCAGACATTGGAGTCTTTTGGGAGGAGGGTATTTCAAAATCCTGTACCGTCTTCCCAAATACATTCTTATCAGCTCTTCATGAGAGTGCAGTTGTGGAACTTAGTACTCAGTGTGGTGGTATTTGCTGACACTCTCCCACCTGAGAAGATTGCAGAGCTTGCCAGCTAGTAGCCAAACAGTGGGAGTATAGAAAGCACATGGCTTGGGCAAACTAAGATGCTTTTGATGTGGTATCCGCCATACATGTCAGGATGCGCAGATTTATCTGGCTGCATGCCTCTGATCTACAACCAGTATTTAAGGAGAAGCTGGCGGATGTCCCCATACTGCTCCATATCAATCATTTGGACTACCAAACAATATTTTACCCCTTTTGTATGTTTGTACATCATCTAAATTGCCATATTTTGTGTCAACAAACAGGGAGGAACAGGTTCTCTTTACTTATGCCAGGAAGCAGCAAGAATGTGGGACTTGAGTTACTACTCATATCTAAACACTAGGAATCAGTGTCACTTGCATCCCTTGTGACAAGAACCAGGTAGCTGATAGGTAGTCTTTGGAACTTCAAGACCTATGGAATATTTTTTGAACCTTGGGATCTTCTCAGGTAGGCTTATTTGCTATCAAAGACAATGCAAATTTATCCCTCTATTATTCAGTATCCCTATTTCTAGATTGACTAATGAGAGATGTGCTGACCATAAGTTGAACTTGGCTCCTCATCCACATTTATCCCAATAGCAAGTTTTAAAAAAATGCCTTACACAGTGACTGTCATAGCACCGTACTGGTTCCTTTTTAACAAAAAATTTCACATTTTGTACTCATGCAAGTATTCTCATCACTGATAAAGCAAAACGAGAAATCCTTCATACATCTGGAAGCTCTGGAATGAGCGGACATAGGATGAAGTTAAGAGGTGATATGCTCAAGACTAATCTAAGGAAATACTTTTTTACAGAAAGTGTGGTAGATGCATGGAACAGACTCCCAGACGAGGTGGTGGAGACAGAGACTGTATGAATTCAAGAAAGTGTGGGATAGGCACGTGAGATCTCTTAGAGGAAGAGATAATGATTATTGCAGATGGGCAGACTGGATGGGCCATTTGGCCTTTATCTGCCATTATGTTTCTTTATTTCTATCTAAATCTTAAATCATCCGTAGCAGCCTGGAAATTGAACAACTTTTTGTTTCTGACCTAGGTGCACCAATACCCAGACAAAATATCTTGATTGGAGCATTCAACCCTCCTCCCCTCCCGTTTTATCAGACATTCGAGGTCTGACAATTAAGTTCGCAAACTTGCCTCCGTGCGCTTACGTTGGCAGCACTGTACAAACAACTTGGTAAGGTTTCGTAACCCGGTATATTAGTGTATCACAGCTGTGTTTGTTGATGTGTGGTGGTGTCTTGTTGAGTGGCGTTCATTATTGTTGTTGCGTGTTTTTCTATGCCATCGCAAGAATGTCAGAGTTTGAATTAGAGCAACGAACAAACATTAAATTTCTTGTTAAACTTGGCAAGAATGGAAGTGAAATCAGGGACATGTTAGTCCAAGTTTAAGGAGATGATGCCATAAAGAAAATGGCAGTGTACAAATGGATTAAATGTTTTTCTGAGGGGAGAGAAAGCATCACTAATAAAAAAAGATCAGGGTGGCCAGTAACAAGCAGAACTGATGAAAAAATTGCAAAAATTCATTGAATTGTGCCTCAAAATTGTCAGATGACTGTTAGAATCATAGCAGATCAAGTAAACATCGAGAGAGAAACAGAAAAATCTTAACTGAAAATCTTGGCATGAGAAAGGTGTGTGCAAAAATGGTCCTGAAAGAGCTCGCTGATGAACAAAAGGAAAGGAGGATCAAAGTTTGCCAAGACCTTTTGGAGAGACAAGACAATGTTTTGGGTTGTTTTATCACTGGTAATGAAATATGAGTGTACCAATACAACTGTGAAACAAAGTGTCAAAGTGCACAATGGAAGTCAGCCAATTCAACACGACAAAAAAAGTTCCGCCAGTCCAAATCATGAGTCAAAACCATGTTGCTAACTTTTTTTTATATCAGAGGGATTGTTAGTATGAATACCAACTGGACAGTTAACCAAATTTACTATTTGGAAGTTCTGAAAAGGCTGCATGAAAAAGTTAAATGAAAACAACCTGAACTTTTTGCCAACTCATGGCTCTTGCATCAAGTCAATGCACCAGTTCACACAGCACTGTTTGTGAGGGAGCTTTTTTTAGTCAGAAAACAAATAACTGTATTGGAATATCCTCCCTACTCATCTGAACTGGCCCCCAATTATTTTTATTTTTTTCTTTACTTGAAGATAATGGAAATATTGAAAGGAAGACATTTTGATGACATTCAGGACATCAAGGGTAATATGACGACAGCTCTGATGGGCATTCCAGAAAAAGAGTTCCAAAATTGCTTTCAGGGGTGGAGTAAGCACTGGTATTGGTGCATAGCTTCCCAAAGGGAGTACTTCGAAGGTGACCGTAGTGATATTCAGCAATTAGGTATGTAGCACTTTTCTAGGATGAGTTTGCAAACGTAATTGTTAGACCTTGTATGTTCATCTTTAAATTGAAGGTATTCTTCATCTGTGTTCTGGTAATTGTATCAACCTCATCCATTCAGTATCCTTCGCGTACTAGTATGACCTCTCGTGTTGACCTCTAGGAGTCCTTAAACTATCAAGTAAACTGATAAGCCTTTCTGTCTCACCAAATGTTGATACTAATAAACCTTTTACAGCTGTAATAAATATTGTCACTATGTGCTTTTCTATCGCAGTCATGGTAGGTATGGCTCCCAGTCCGCTTTAGGATCCAATTAAATGTGCAGGCATCATTTTCAAGTTTCTCTATGGAATATTTGACCCTTTTGTCCCCTTATATTGGAATACCTTTAGATCTTGTCATTTGAGGAATACACAGAGATATAAGCTATCTTTCCCCTCCTTTAAGGGAATTAAATCTACTCGGAAGCTTAGTCAATCTCTTGTCTTCAAGTTGGTAGAGATCTGGAATGGACTTCCTGACCCTATTAGACTGATAGGTCAGCTACAACTATTTCGTAAAGCCCTGAAAACTTTGCTGTTCACACAATATTTAAACGGCTTAACTACAGTATCAACAAAATGATAACAATACAGCTTTTATTTCTCCCATGCTCTTCTTTATGTACTCTAGTCTTAAATACATGTGAACCGAGTCGAGCTCCGTTGGGAGATGACCTGGTATATAAACCGAAGATTAGATTAGATTAGATTAGGTTCTTTAAAAAATAGGTCATACAATCTAAAATTAATCTCTCTCCCTCTCCCAATATCGCCATAGTAAACCTCAGATCAGTTTACAATAAAGAACTCATTCTAACTGATATTGTTGCTGACAAGAATTGGGATATCCTTCTAATCATGGAAACATGGTTGAAAAACAATGATGGGGTTACACTGGGAACGCTATGCCTCCCTAGTTATCAATATTTGCATGCTAACATATAGACAAGAGTGGAGGGATGACATTGTAAAGTCTGACCTCACCCCACGGGCAATTGATTCTTTTAACAATGCAATCCTTAGAATGCCTTTTCTTTTCTCTAGGCCACAACAAAGAATTTATCTTTATCCTGATAAATAGAGCCCCTCACTCTCCTATGAGTGCCTTGGGCAAACTACTTGCTATTATTACTAAGCTAGTTATATCCTACAAGAAGGTTGTAGTCCTAGGAGACTTTAATTTTACTATCCCAACATTACTGGGGCCCCCACAGATTTTGTAACAACACTATCTTACCTAGGCTTTCTTCAGATAGTTACCTCTTCTACACACTCCACTGGTCATGTACTAGACCTGATCTTTACTCTGGAAGAACCATCATATGACCACAAACTGGCCAATTTTATGAATACGGCAGTATCCTGGTCTGACCTTCAGCTAATTTCCTTTAATCTCACCATCGATACTAAACAATCTGTTAACAGGAATAAATCCCTAATCAGAAAGTATTTAACCCTGATTCAGTCAACCTTGAGACATTTTCATTTGGCATATCCAAACTAATACGGTAGATAAGATTGAGCTACCTTATAAATCTTTTGAAGAAACTACCTTAACTTGTCATACAAGAGTAAAAGTCCTATATGAGAGCTGTGCAGATGTCAAGGAAATTAAATCTAACCCCCACAAATTCTCATCCCCCTTGTTTTACCAACATCCTTAGAACAAAAAAAGGAACTGAGGAAAGTGGAAAGGAAATGGTGCAAAACTAAGGATACAGATGATAAGTCCATCTGGAAAAAACTATTAGAAGATTATAAATTGGCCACCCAGGAATCAAGGAAATAATCAAAATCTACAAACAGACTTAAACAATTAAAACTTTTCTTCTTTTTTCCAGAAGAAAATAAACCAAATTCTCTCAAACCTCGATTCCGATGTGAAAATAATACCAATTTCCCATAACGATCTTGCTCCTTAAAAGGGAATCCAAGTTTGAAAACCTAAGTCATTTTGAGACTATTTCACTTGAGGACTTTACAAAGATAGTGGGCTCGATTCTTGATTCTTGTCCATCCAACCTCCTAATGTCTGTAAAGGTGTCTTTTTTAAATCAATTCTACCTCTGATCAATGCCTCCTTACAAACTGGTGTAGTGCCCAAGAATTGGAAATCTGTTGTGGTCTGACCAATTAAAAAAAACAACAAAAACACCTTAGATCCTAACAAACCGAGTAACTTCAGGTCTGTTTCCAACCTACCATTCATATCTAAGGTTTTAGTAAAGGTAGTACTAATGCAACTACAAATCTTTATTGACAGACAAGAAGCTCTTTCTATCTATCAGTTAGGATTCTGGTAATTCCATAACACTAAGACAGTCCTAACAGACATCATTGATTACTGCTGGAGTCTACTGGGCTAGTCCTGCTAAATTCAAATGCCGCTGTAACAGGATTGGCGTATCGTCACAAGAAACCCTGAATTTAAATGAGGAGGCTTCAGTGAAAAGCAGGAACAGATACTATGGATGAAACTCATTTGTATACAGATTTACATATGGATACTGCAAAGATACCTGGGAGTTTGTTATTCATCCTGAAGGGAAAAGGGGTTAGAAAACAATTCTCTTAGGACTAGTAATCTAGAAGGGGAGAACTTGTTAGGAGCTCTCAGGTGACCCTTGAGGGGATGAATTCTGGCATTTGCCTAACCCTTAGTAAGCCAAAAAGATCCTGACGTGGCCAGTGTGTGGCCAAGGACTTTGCCTTGTGGGGACCAGAGCGGGTCCAAAGGTACGCAGAGTAACCGGAAGTAACCTGTGGTAACAAGTGACTGGAAGCGACCAGAAGTAATCGCTTGGCAATTGGTGGTGACCACAGTAACTGGAAGTGACCACTTGCCAGCTGCCTTTGACACCCTTGACCACCCCCTTCTCTTATCTAGACTTAAAGACATTGGCATCACTGATGTAGAGGAACAGTCATGTCAGAGCCCAAACCAATCAAATATGGTGTGCCCTAGGGTACATTGCTTTCACCTCTACTATTTAAATTGTATATCAAACCAGTAATAGACATTGCTCTAAAATACCAGATCCAAATACACTGTTTCACAAACGACATGCAGTTATATCTCCCACTAGGTTTAAACCGTAACACCCAAATTACCAAACTGCAAAACTATCAGAAATGAAAAACTGGATGACTTCAAACAAACTATATCTGAATGCTGAAAAAAAAAAAGATCTCATCTGGATACGCAGAGAAAATTGCACCTACACTCACCTTTCCTTTTCCTGGGGATCGACCACTCTTATTGCCAAAGACCAGGTACACAGTCTGGGAATAATACTTGACTGTGCTTTTTCACTAATGAATCATGTTTTCATGGTTGTATCTACTTCCTTCTACTACCTATGCCAACTATGGATAATTCAGATGTACTTTTCGGAATCCAACTTTACTCCACTACTCTCTGCTTTCATCCTATCATGTATGGACTATTGTAATATTTGTTGGTCTGTCTGCAAAGAATGTCTACAATTCATACAAAATGCAGTAATTTGTTTAATAAAGAACCTTCATATCCATGACCCTGTTTCCCCAGCAAAAATCTCCACACACTGGTTGCCTATCGCCAAACGTATCTTTTAAGGGCCTGGTGGTGGATTTTGAAGTCTTTTACACCATGGTTTCTAGCTATATATCAAATAAACTACCACTCTATGTTCCATGTCAACCATTACGATCACAGGAAGAGAGACAACTGTACATACCTTCAGGATGGTTCCTCAATTTGGAGAGTGTCTGTAGGCGAGTCTACTCCATTTCCTGCTGAGACTCTGGAATCAAATGCTAACATGCATCAGATCTTTGGAAGGCTTATTGAATTTCAGGAAGGTAGTGAAAACCTACCACTTTACATGAACTTGACAGCAAACAGGAACTTTGACTGTCAATCAAGATAACTAATGATGTCTACAACTCTGTAACCATGAAATTATTGCTATCTAAGAGCATGAGTCTGTAATGCCTAGTTGCCAATGTATATAAAGTATGTTGCATCAGTCTGTAATACTTAGTCGCCTAATTATACTATGTATGTTTAATTTGTAACCTGTTCTGGGCTGTTTTGGGAAGATGGGCAAAAAAAAGGGAACATGACAGGCTGAGGTTATGATGATGTATAGAATGTTTACAGCACCAATTGATAACAGATGGTGTGTGTGTGTGGGGGGGGAGAGGGGTCTATAAATGTTCTCCATTAAGAGTACATGTTATCATAATCTGGAGTACATGTTATCATAATCTGTCATGTTCTCTTCAATAAGCCTCAAGCTTCACGTTGCCTAATAGCTTCTCAATTTACAAAGAGACTTTTTCATATCAAGCCACTGTTTCAGATACCTTCTTTATCATGGTGCATTAATGATGTTCTTATCTCCGTTTGAGCCAATAGTCTTTTTAATTCAAACATGTTACCTGGAAAGCGCTACTAGTGGTGACTTTGGAAGAATCGGTGAACTTGAACCTTTTTCAACTAAGAACTTTATTCTCCACGTTTTCAATGCAAATTACTTCTGTGTACTCATCCTAAATTCTTGGTAAACATGATCATACCTTTTCAGCGAGGAAATATTGCTACCTAAGTTTTGTCCTAAACTATTTAAAGAATCTATGCAAGAAGGCCCTCCACACTACTATACCCGAATGTAACTGGCCTTGAATGTCTAAGAAAGGGATGAGCTAAATCCAGTTCTCTTTCCCTTTCCACAATGAGAATGGCAAATGGGATCTTGCTTCCCACCTAAGAAGAACTGAATCCATCAGAAAATCTGCTCTTGCTTATTACTTGCATCGCACCAAACCTCACAGGACTTCAACTTAACTAACTGTTCCTGCCATTCTATCCTAACAGACTAGGAGCTCCTGTCACGAAAAGAACCATCTCCACACAGTTGGCGGACTGTATCTCCTTTTGCTATGCGTGGTCTGGGCTGACACTTGAAAGCCATATTACGACACACAAAGTTTAAGCAATGGCAACTTTAGTAGCTCATCTACATTCTACTTCCATTAAGGACATCTGTAAAGCACCACCTGTTCCTCAGTTCATGCCTTTACATCCCACTGCTGCTTAGAGTTTCATTCCAGAAGGGATAGATAGTTCGGCCAAACAGATCTATAAAGTTTATTTTCCACTTAGAAGTCAACTTCCTTCCAACTCTGTTGGTTTCGCTAAGCTCATGGTAGTTGTCAATAACCCTCAGAGGCAGGATCCTGGCAGCTAGGGAGTACCACATGTGAGAATATACTACATGCTTGTTCTCGGAAAAAAGTGTTTACCTGTAGCAGGTGTTATTTATTTAACAATCTTATATCCTGCTTAATACATAAAATGAATTATCCCAGGACAAGCAGGCAGCTATTCTTGACTGATGGGTGACGGCACCGACGGAGCCCCGGTACGGACAATTTTAGAGTGATTGCACTCTAAGAACTTGGAAAGTTCTGGTAGGCCGCACCGCGCACGCGCGAGTGCCTTCCCGCCCGACAGAGGCGCGCGGTCCCCAGTTTCTTAGTTTCCGCGGAGCTAAGAAGACGCGTCTCTCTCAACGGCTGTTGTGAGAGGATTTTTTTGTGAACTTCCCGCTCGCGTAAACTTTTTGAGGAATCTTATTTCCTTCCCTTTTTTCTTTATTTTCTTTCTTACAAAAAAAAAAAAAAACACTTTGTTTTTTTGCCTGTTTTTCGGCCTTGCCCCGGCGGGGCCTTTAGCCACCATCGAGGCCTCGGCCTTCGATTTGGCTGAAGCCGTTTTTACATTCATGCCCCCACAACCCGGCTTCAAAAAGTGCCAGCGGTGTGCACGACCAATTTCACTGACTGATCCTCATAATTGGTGTCTCCAGTGTCTTGGTCCCGACCATCGAGCGTCAACCTGCACCCGCTGTGCAACTTTAAAAAAGAGAACTCTTAAAAATCGAGAGATTCAACAAAAATTATTGTTTGGTGCCGAGATGTCTGATTCTACACCGGCACCGACATCGGCACCGGCGCAGTCGGCACCCACATCATCGACACCACGCGATACTGCGGCGGTGTCGACTCCAGGTAAGCCGGCTAAGAAGCCTTCCCCGTTGGAGCGTCCTCCGGTCTCGATGGCAGCGAGTCCAATTCTGCCGACCTCGAGGCGCCCACGGAAGCGCTCCGCTCCTATAGAGGTGAGCCCCTCGACATCGGGGTCCTCATCCTCGGAGCGTAGAGCGGCACCGCAGGTACCATTAAAGAAAAAGACGGTACCGGTGCCTTCCCTTGAGGAGCGTATAGCTGCTGTTCTGAAGGCACAACTTAAAGAACAGCTACAGCACCTCCTACCTCCAGCCCTGGCATCGAATTTACCGGTACCAGTCCGGTCTGAGCCACCGGTACCGATAGTGGACCGTCCTATTTTATCGATGTCCACTCTATCGGTACCGGTACAGTCGGTTTCCTCGGTCTCCATGCCGATTCTGGCGCCGGAGCCGAGAGCTCACCATCAAGCTGTACAGACTTCGGCTCCGGTGCGTACTGTAGCATCTCCCGGTACCGAATCAGGCAGGTCGGGGAAGTCTCTTCACAAGTCCCGGCATTTAGAGCCTTCCACTCCAGAGTCTCGAGACCGGAGTTTTCAGGTTCGAGACCCTGACTTATGGGGTGACTCGGAGGATCCTCTTCTTTCGGAGGGAGAATGCTCTTCTGATGATGAGGACCCGTCTGTTTTAGGAGCCTCCTCTAAACCAGAAGTGTCTTCCTTTTCTTCATTTTTGAAGGAAATGTGTGATGCTCTCTCCATTCCTTTGGAGGCTGAGTCAAAGAAATCCAAGGCTTTCCTTGATGCCTTGGACTTTGACCAGCCTCCAAAGGAATACCTTAAACTACCTCTCCATGATATTTTGAGAGAGACGTTTTATAAGAATCTGGAATCTCCTTTAACTATCCCTGGAGCTCCTAGAAAGTTGGATTCC
Organism: Geotrypetes seraphini; assembly: GCF_902459505.1. Classification (NCBI taxonomy): domain Eukaryota; kingdom Metazoa; phylum Chordata; class Amphibia; order Gymnophiona; family Dermophiidae; genus Geotrypetes; species Geotrypetes seraphini. The sequence goes on along the minus strand of NC_047092.1, from coordinate 168,151,266 downwards.
TTGTATAAAGTCATTCCTATTCCTGGGTTTGACAAGCCCCAATTACCTCATGAGTCCCTTTTGGTTGAATCAACTTTAAAAAAGTCCAAAGGGGCTAGTGTATATGCCTCAGTCCCTCCTGGCAGAGAGGGCAAATCTATGGACAAGTTTGGTAAAAGGCTATACCAAAATGCTATGTTAGCAAATCGATCAGGAAATTATGCATTCCATTTCTCTTTTTATCTTAAGCACCTAATACAAAATCTCACTGCTTTTGAGAAATATCTTCCTGATAGGAAAAAGTCTGCTTTTCACCACACTTGTTCATCTCTTTTACAGCTTCGAAAATTCATGGTAAGATCTATCTATGATACTTTCGAGCTGACCTCCAGAGCCACTGCCATGTCAGTGGCCATGCGAAGGCTAGCCTGGCTTCGTGTTTCAGAATTGGACGTTAATCACCAGGATAGGCTAGCCAATACACCTTGCTTAGGGGATGAGCTGTTTGGAGATTCCATGGACTCCACTACCCAGAAATTATCGGCTCATGAGACCAGATGGGACACGCTTCTTAAACCTAAGAAGCCTCCACCAACCAGGCCCTTTTGTCCACAATCAACCTACCAACGTAGATTTGTGGCTCGTCCTCTGCCTCAAACTGCACAACAACCTAGGCGTCAGAGGCAACAGCGTCCAGCTGCTAGACAACCTCAGCAACAACAGCAGGTAAAAGCTACTCCTGCACAAAAGTCTACCCAACCCTTTTGACTTGGTTCTCCAGAACATAGCCAGTCTTCTCCCTCCTACTCAACTTCCACAGCCTATAGGAGGACGCCTTTCTTATTTCATAAGCCGTTGGGAACTTATCACGTCAGATCAGTGGGTTCTGAACATCATCCACCACGGCTACTCTCTCAACTTTCAGACTCTACCTCCTCCAAGTCAACCAAAAGAGTCTGCTTCGCACACTCAGTCTTTCCTTCTTCTCCAGGAGGTTCAATCCCTTCTCCTTTTGAACGCCATAGAGGAGGTTCCTCTAGATCAAAAGGGACAGGGATTCTACTCCCGTTACTTTTTAGTCCCCAAAAAAACAGGAGATCTCAGACCCATTCTAGATCTTCGCGATCTCAACAAATGTTTGGTCAAAGAAAAGTTCAAAATGCTCTCTCTAGCCACTCTTTATCCTCTTCTAAATCAAGGCGACTGGCTATGTTCTCTCGATCTCAAAGAAGCATACACTCATATACCGGTCAATCTGGCCTCCAGACAATACCTACGCTTCATGATCAATCGTTGTCATTACCAATACAAGGTGCTACCCTTCGGTCTTGCCTCCTCTCCGAGAGTATTCACCAAATGTCTGATTGTGGTGGCGGCCTTCCTGCGTTCTCACCACCTTCAGGTCTTTCCTTACCTGGACGATTGGTTGATAAAGGCCAATTCATCTCAGACTGTTCTTCTGGCCACCAACCAAACCATCAGGTTTCTTCAACTTCTGGGGTTCGAGATCAATCTACCCAAATCTCATCTCATCCCCACTCAGAGACTTCAATTCATAGGAGCTGTCTTAGACACAATCCTCATGAGAGCGTTCCTGCCGTCCAATCGTCTTCAAACGCTTCACTCTCTATGTCAGCAGGTGCTTCCACAGCGTTCCATCACAGCAAAGCAAATGATGGTTCTCTTGGGTCACATGGCCTCTACAGTTTATGTCACGCCTCTGGCACGTCTTCACCTGCGCACTCCTCAATGGACACTAGCTACCCAGTGGTCCCAAGCGACGGATCCTTGCTCACGTCACATATCTGTGACATCATCTCTTCGTCAGTCTCTACAATGGTGGTTGGTATCCTCAAATCTGTCCAGAGGTCTTCTGTTCCATCAACCTCCTCATCAACTAGTCATCACCACCGATGCCTCCCCTTATGCATGGGGAGCTCATCTGAACGAGTTCCAAACTCAAGGTCTTTGGACTGCCCAGGAAAAGAAGCGTCACATCAATTTCCTGGAACTCAGAGCGATGTTTTATGCCCTCAAGGCCTTCCAGCATCTTCTCTTTCCTCAAGTTGTTCTGTTATGCACAGACAATCAAGTTGCGATGTACTACATCAACAAACAGGGTGGGACGGGCTCCCGCCTCTTATGCCAGGAAGCCCAAAAGATCTGGACTTGGGCCATAAATCACCATCTATTCCTGAAAGCTATTTACATTCAGGGGGAGGAGAATTCCTTAGCGGACAAGCTCAGCAGAGTTCTCCAACCTCACGAATGGACAATCGATCCTGTAACTCTACAATCCATCTTCGCTCAGTGGGGCACCCCTCAGATAGACCTCTTTGCAGCTCCTCACAATCATCAGCTGCCCCTATTCTGCTCCAGACTCTACTCACCTCACCGTCTGGCAGCGGATGCTTTTCTCCTCGATTGGTCCAATCTGTTCCTGTACGCTTTCCCTCCTCTGCCTCTCATGTTGAGAACCTTGTTCAAGCTCAAGAGGGATCAAGCAACCATGATTCTGATTAGTCCGAGGTGGCCCAGGCAACATTGGTTCTCCCTTCTACTTCAACTCAGTTCCAGGGAACCTTTTCTTCTGCCTCTGTATCCTTCTCTGCTTACTCAGCATCAGGAAACTCTTCTACACCCCAACCTACAGTCTCTGCACCTGACAGCTTGGTATCTCTCGGGCTGACTTCTCATGATACTCTCTTGTCTCAGCCTGTTCGTTCAATTCTGGATGCCTCCAGGAAACCGGCCACTCTTCAGTGTTACCATCAGAAGTGGACACGGTTTTCTTCATGGTGTCTTCTTCATCATTATGATCCCACTTCCCTTGCAGTGGAGACATTGTTGGATTATCTCCTTTCTTTGTCAAACTCTGGCCTCAAGTCCACTTCAATCAGAGTCCATCTTAGTGCTATAGCAGCTTTTCATGAGCCAATCCATGGAAAACTCCTCTCAGCTCATCCCTTAGTGTCCAGGTTCATGCGGGGTCTTTTTAATGTGAAACCACCTCTTAAAGCCCCTCCTGTTATCTGGGATCTTAATGTAGTTCTTTCCGCTTTAATGAAGCCTCCATTTGAACCCTTGGCTACTGCTTCTTTCAAGTTTCTCACTTGGAAGGTGCTTTTTCTTATTGCTCTTACCTCTGCCAGGAGGGTCAGTGAGCTCCATGCACTAGTGTCGGATCCACCTTTTACGGTCTTTCATCATGACAAGGTGGTTCTGCGTACTCATCCAAAGTTTCTCCCGAAGGTTGTCTCTGAATTCCATCTCAACCAATCCATTGTTCTGCCTGTCTTTTTTCCAAAACCTCACTCTCATTCTGGTGAACAGGCTTTACATACTTTGGACTGTAAGAGGGCTCTGGCTTACTATTTAGACCGTACTAAGCCTCACAGATCGTTCCCTCAACTCTTTCTGTCCTTTGATCCAAATAAATTGGGACGTCCTGTTTCTAAACGTACGTTGTCTATTTGGCTGGCAGCGTGCATTTCATTCTGTTATGCTCAGACCGGACTGCCACTGGAAGGTTCTGTCACAGCCCATAAAGTCCGAGCTATGGCAGCATCTGTAGCTTTCCTCCGGTCCACGCCCATTAAGGAAATCTGCAAAGCTGCCACTTGGTCCTCAGTTCATACTTTTACATCTCATTATTGTCTGGACACATTTTCCAGACGGGATGGACACTTCGGCCAATCTGTTTTGCAAAATTTGTTTTCCTAATGGCCAACCTTCCCTCCATCCCTCTTTTTGTTAGCTTGGAGGTCACCCATCAGTCAAGAATAGCTGCCTGCTTGTCCTGGGATAAAGCACAGTTACTTACCGTAACAGGTGTTATCCAGGGACAGCAGGCAGATATTCTTGCGTCCCTCCCACCTCCCCGGGTTGGCTTCTTAGCTGGCTTATCATAACTGGGGACCGCGCGCCTCTGTCGGGCGGGAAGGCACTCGCGCGTGCGCGGTGCGGCCTACCAGAACTTTCCAAGTTCTTAGAGTGCAATCACTCTAAAATTGTCCGTACCGGGGCTCCGTCGGTGCCGTCACCCATCAGTCAAGAATATCTGCCTGCTGTCCCTGGATAACACCTGTTACGGTAAGTAACTGTGCTTTTTCTCACAACCTGCCCATCTCCCCTGTTTGGCTTTTTATCTTTGTAACTGAACTGATGGTCCTGTATGCTGGCAGTGGGTGGGAAGGCATGTGCAGCTAGCCAGAAGTCTAATTATCGGTGCTTCCTCTGCTCACCGGCTGCCTCTACAGCTTTGGATAAATGAGAGAGGGAAGAAGGAAATACAGTTTAAACTCCTCTTGCTGACTTACAAGTGCATTCGCTCTGAAACCCCCTAATATCTCGCTTCACTTATGCTCCTCCCCATGATTTCCGTTCATCGGGCAAGCCCTTCTTATCTATACCCTTCTCTTCCACTGCCAACTCCAGACTCCTTCCCTTCTTTCTTGCAGCATCGTATGCCTGGAACAGACTGCCTGAATCAATTTGTCATGCTCCACCCCTAGCAGCGTTCAAATCCAAGCTAAAAGCCTACTTTTTTGAATCTGTTTTCAACTCTTAACTCCCACTCACTGCTGTCAGATGCCTATACCCACTGTATCATTTCCTCTACCATAATCTCCCCAACCCCAAAATGTCCTGTCTAAATTAGATTGTAAGCTCTTATGAGCAGGGACTGTCTATTGTATGTTAAAAATGTACAGCGCTGTGTATACCTTTCAGCGCTTTAGAAATAATAAATAGGAGGAGGAGGAGGAGGGAGGGAGAGTTGTCAGGACCAGCTCTGTTGCTTTGGGAACGGAGGGAGGGAGGGGGTTGTCAGGACCAGTTCTGCTGTTTTGGCTAAGGGAGGGAGGGAGAAGGGGGAAGAGAAAGTGACCCAGAAAGAAGGGAAGAACAGATGTTGGACCTATAAGTGGGGGTGGGGAGATGATAGAGTGAGGTGGAAAGGGAGACAAAACTATTTTAACAGTAACTTTCAAATAACCAGAGACTACAGTTATCCGACATCCACCAGATAACTGAGATTCTACTGTATTAGTAAATAGAAAACTTTTTCCAGCTTCTCCAGTAATGACCATTCTTATTTATTTTTACTTTTAATTTGTTAGTTATGTTATTGCAAGACAACTAGAGAAGATGTTCCAATGTGGTTCAAAAGCTTTTGTAATCCCGAAAGAAAATTGAGAGGCTTAATAATGATGATGGAACAGATTTGATAACCACCATTTGTGACTTTTAATTAGACAGTTTCTTCTGTGTCAACAAGAACTGAATCTAGAAATGAATCAGGTGGAGTGCTATTAAATGGTGTCTTTGAGACAGAATCTACAGGGTCTCTTAAAGAAATTTTAATGGAGTGGAGAAAAGAAAACGAAGAACACAAAGAGAGAGAAATTTCACAGGAATCTGAACAAGGTATGGATTTTTTTTCCCCTATATACATGTTTCTTACCACTTATTTATTTTTTTTTCTTATAATACAGTAAATGCAGCCATTTTCCTATAATACAGTAAATGCAACCATTTTTAAACTTTTAAGTACATTTAAAATTGTTAGCATCTACCAGCCTTCTATAAAACTACTGGAGCTTAGGAGTCTGGGAATAATAAAGTGAAAAGCCATGCTTTTGTCAGCTTTCTAAATCTTAATACAGTACAGTCTTTGATTATCTGATTTTCACTAATCTGACCATCCAACATATTTGAAAGCACTCCCCAGTGACACTGTCATGACATCATCAAGAAGCATGAGACTTCTCTTTTCTGTTTTCTGGTATATCACAGAGAGAGGTTTTGTACCTGAGACAATGATGTAATTGTTGACAATGATGTGAATACTGTGGGGGAATGGGAATGGAGATGACGCCAATGAAGACACTCTGCTGCTTCATGGATTTACACACACTAAATCTTCCTACTTCTCACCTTGCACTGTGGGAAGATTTAGCGTGTGTAAATCCCTGAAGCAGCCGAGTACGGTGAAACAAGGCCTTGTTGAGTGGTTAAATGGTGTTTTCAGCGTGTTTCACTTGCTTGCTGAAGGATTCCTAATCATGTGTGTAGAAACCGGTACGGTATCTTTTATTGCATATAATTTATTATACTTGAACCCATGACCTTTGAAAGTTGAGAATAGGGCTTTTACCCATTGAGCTACAGCAGTTTCCATTCAGGTGGCTCTTCCTGCCCTGTGATATGATACCTTAGGGATATTCTAAGGTATGATCTCCTCAGGTATCATATCTGAGCCACCTGAAAGAAAGCAACTCTAGCTCAGTGGTTTAGAGCACTGCTTTCATTGTCCAAAGGTTATGGATTTGAATCTCAAGTATGGTCAGCTCCCCCAGCACATATTCCTATTTTATTAGTGGCATTCTACCTTCCAGGTGCACCTTGATGATTTCACAATGAGGTCACCATTGTGCAGCTGGAGACATCCATTTTAAATGAACTACAAGCCATGCTGAGGTGTGTATCTCTTTTTTCTGTTTTTTATCATTTTGGAAATGAAGTTATCTAAACTAAACTAAAGCTTAACTTTGTATACTGAGTCATCTTTCTGAGAAGGCTCGACTTGGTTTTCATGTGCTTTGCTTGCTTAATACAGCTCTTTCAAGAATTAGCTCATTGCAGCACTCTTTATTTTGAAAAAAAGGGTAGCTTTTTAGCAAGACATATAAGGCTATATTCTTCATGTGCTGTGCTTCAGTAAATGGATCTTTTCCTATAATTAGCAAATGCCATTGCTGTTTCCCACACAAATAGAAGGTTTTGTATGCAATATCTTTGAATTCATGTGCCCTGTTTATGTGGTACATTATTACATGTATTTTGAGCTTAATAAAGCAAAAATAAAAATTATATTTAGCGAAATGCATTGGAGACGTCCAAAGCCCGCCTAAGTCCTGTCTACCTGACTTACGCCTATCGATTGCCCAAACCACGCTCAAAAGTAGACCTGCTTTACAATGCCTATAAGACCTAGTTTTACAATTGTTATACAGCTCACTAGCTCACTCACATTTCTGGTTCAAATCCCACTCACTCCCTGTGACAGAAGAGACATTAAAAACAGATTAAACCAGTTAAAAAAATAAACTATAGTGGTGCCAGCATTTCACAGCATACAATTTTGATGAAAAGCAACATAAAATCGCCAGTCTTATAACGTCATAATAATGAAACATGACAATGTTATAGACTTTGTTCTGAATGTCTAACTTACGCCTAAAATGTGATTCTATAAAGGACGTGTACAAATGTGAACGTCAAACTCACAATGAGCGCAATTCTGTAAAAGACGTCTAACTTTTGTGGAATTGCGCCTTTGGAGACGTCCAAATCACGCCTAACTTTAGATGCACTATACAGAATCAGGGCCTTAATAGTTGATAGTTGGGATTTTTTGCATTCTTTGTAGAAAGCTCATACATGCCAGAGCCCACACCGCCATATCCTACTACTACTACTTATGGGGTTCCTCAAGGGCCTATTCTCTCTCCATTATTATTTAATATTTTCCTTGCTCCTTTAATTACCCTATGTCAATCCGTGGGTTTTCAAATTTTTGCATATGCAGATGATATTCAGCTCCTGCATCCGATAGATTCCAATAAAATTTCTGATATCCAAGAGATCAGTGAGAAACTCGACCAGGTTTATCAATGGCTAAATACGAATAAACTGGCTCTTAACATCAAAAAAACAAACGTGATGCTCTTCCCATGGAAAGAAAATTCTACTCTCATTGCACCTCTCACCATAAAAAGTGTGCCCCTACAAATAGTCAATAAAATAAAAATCTTAGGGGTGATTTTTGACACCAAACTGAATTTCCATGAACATATCAGTAATACTGTTAAAACCACCTTTTACAGATTACGCAGGATTCGATCTATTTCAAAATTTTTATGTCCAAAATCGTTAAACATTCTTATTCACTCTTTAGTGATTTCTAAATTAGATTACTGTAATGCTCTCTTTAAAGGTATATCACTAACCGAACTCAAACGCCTACAAATTATTCAAAATGTTTCCATAAAACTCATTACTAAATCCAGAAAATTTGATCACGTTACACCCCTTCTAAAAAACGCACATTGGCTTCCAGTTATCCATCGGATAACATACAAACTTTGTTTACTTATCTTTAAATCTTTACTTTACAAGACTCCAGCATTCATATACAAGCTATTAATACCATATCATCCAAGCAGAACTTTAAGATCTAACGAGCAAAATTTATTGACCATTCCTTCCTTGAAGATTATTAATACCAGACGGCAGTTTATCTTTTCAGTAACCGCTCCACAGACCTGGAACGCTCTTCCAATTTATTTAAGAATGGAACAGGATTTAGGAAAATTTAAAAGTAATCTAAAAACATTTCTTTTTAACGATGCTTTTAATATTTAATTCAATAATTCAAAAGCCAGTGATTCTATTATTCTATGTTTTAGTGTTATATGATTCCCTATTGTGTTTTTCCTTTGTTTCGCTTTTCTTTAATTAATTATATTTCAAAACCCTATCTTACCCTATGTAATGAGAACATGTACTGAGTATTACCCGATGTTATTATTTAATTTGTATTGTTTGTCTCCCATTGAATGTATTTTTAAATGTTCATCGCTTAGAATTTTGATTAAGCGATTAATCAAGAGAAATAATAAACTTGAAACTTGATCCCCTCCCTCCCCTCAAGTCTGCCTTGTGATAGAGATGGCCCTCAGTATGTTTGTTTATTTAAGATTTGATATACTGCTCCTGCATTTTACTGACCTAAGCAGTTTACAATGTATCAAACTAAAATGAAATTAGGTACTTGAGAAAAACTACCCTATCTGTCCTGAAAGCTCACAATCTAGCTAAAGTAGCTGATTAAAATAAAAATATGTAATACATTTCCAAGATCAAAAATCAAAGAAATAGAAATAATGAAAGAAGATAAATTAAAAAGAAAAGTCTCCGAGGCACCAAAGAAGCAGGACCAGGAACCACGCCAATGACACCAGTCACCGGACAGGCAAGGCCAGGCGCCGCTGACAGCAGACCCCTGAAATGAAGTCCAGTTTCCCTTCGATGTGTCCAACAACACAGCTGTAGGAGGGCAAGTCTGCCGAGGAGAGGGCGAGAACGGGCAGGTCACAGGAGATCATCCGACGCTGGCATTAGTCCACCGCTTGTGACCACGTCGGGGCCGTGCTGCATCGCACCGATTGCTTCCCCCTTTTGCTGCTGGACAAGAACCCAGACAGGGAAAGCTGTGTTGGACCAGCTGATAGAATCCCCAGGAAGAGCAGCAGTTGGGAAAGATGAAAGAAAACACAGTTCCTTCAGAACCTCAGTACAACATCTTATGGTAATGGACTTGCACCCATTTATTTTAATGCTTTACTTTTACGTGGGATATATTTAATTAATGCAGTAAGCTTTACTGCTATGTTGTCTCCATTGCCATTGTGAAGCTTTCTCTATGATCAGAGTTTATTTGGTGTTTAAAAAATGAGAGAGAATACTACACATATATCAGAGAGCTTTGATTTAACAAGTGAGAAGTGCACACTTAAGGGTAGTTTGTACAAAAATAGGGGTGCTATGCACCCTTACTGTAATGGTAACTGCACAGTAAATTGCCATCTTAGAAAAGGGCATAGGTCAATATGGCATGCCTAACTTTAGACGCGAGCACTTGTACCGTGTCAAAGGCTGGTGTAAATGCTGATGCCTAAAAGTGGCAGCTGCGTGCATAAGTGATAATATTCTGTAACTTGTAAATGCAACTACAAGACATGTCCCTGACCCACACTTGGTCATAGCCCCATTGTAGTTGTGCACTACAGCATTTAGGTGCAATCTCCTACATTCTGCATAGATCAGCCAAACTTGGGTGGCCAAATTGGGGCGCAGATCCCTAATGCATTTTCGAGCTTGTTAGTTAGTTTCTAACAGTTATTGGGGTTAATTGGGACTGACTTGGCACCAATTTGGATTTGGACATGCATCTGCCCTAGTTGCTATTCTCTAACATATGCTATAATGTCATAGCATGCAATTCAAAAGGGACAGAGCTATGAGAGGATTACGGGCAGATCGGTGCGCATTCCCAGACGTGTGTCATATCCACACCTAAGTTGGCTGCTGCCATTAAATCAAGTTTCAACAGGCATAAACCCAGCACCCAGTTTTAGTCACAATATCTGCACTAAGCAAATATTCCTCAAAGTACATACCTCCCTTTTGCAGAACACTAATTTATCATGGATCTGTCCAGCACCTACCTTTGGGAACCATTTACTGAATCTGACACTTTATAAAAGTGCCTAAGTAGCACTTCAAGGCTATTATTGGTACGTAATGCCAACTGATGCTTAATTTAACAATTAGTTTAGATGTGCAACTGGCATTATTCTGTAATTTGTGTGCCAAATTTGCATACTAGTTGGAAATTTGGGCATCCAACTTTATAGAATCGGGGTAGGCATAAAATGCATTTTCCCATCCTTAGTTTGCAAACTCATGCATGTCTGTTCATGGACTTGGCATGGAAAGACATGGTAAAGCATGTCTCATTAGGGCAATACTTGTCCATCTTTTTGTGGCTGGAACCCCAGGATAGTGGCCAAGTAAAATTGTGTGGTGCCCTCCTCCTTTGAAGGTACAGAATAATGATTCACCTGTGGAGAGTCCACCTAAGTTGTGACCCCAATTGGGGTCCCAGCCCATAGTTTGAGAAGCTTTGCATTATGGTGACAGGTGCTGTGTGAAGCATGTGTTTGTGTGTATGTCTTTGTACCTATGTGTATGGAAAGCAAACAGATGGAGTTATGCTTAGGCAAAACATGCCTTAAACAACAGAAAAATATATCCTATTTTATGTTTATTGGAAAAGTAATGCCCAAAATATTTGAAACCCTTAGAAATAATACTGCAAATATTAGTTGAGGCATCTATAATAATAATAATAATAATTTTATTTTTATATACCGCCTAACCAGGAATGGGTCTAGGCGGTTCACAACAAGTAAAACTGAACATACAGTGAAGAATACAATTTAAAATGGAAATACATCAGATAGTAAAACATAAGAAATGCATAAAATTTTAAAAGACAACAGAATGCATTAGGATACAAATTTATCAAATAATTGGGTCTTCAATAATTTTCTAAAATCAAGATAGGAGGAAGCTCCTAGCATAATTTTTCCAAACCAAGCATTCAGTTTAGCAGCCTGGAAAGAGAGAGTTCTCTCAAGAAACCTTTTATAACAGCATAATTTAGCAGAAGGGAATGTAAACAAACAAAGAAAAGCACTTACTTCCAGATATGTTTTAAATGAGATCATGGGTTATGATGATTTGAAATAGGGTTGCCATAATATTCAAATATGGAAAAAAAAAAGGGAAAGCTAATAGTGAGAAGTCATTCCCAAGAAACTAGACGTGTGAATTCTTTTACTATAGTATTGTTTTGTTGGGGACCTTCTGCAGATGGAATGATTTCAGAGATAAGGATAGGTGAATTATATGAAAGTCAGAACAACTTAGGTAAGTTAAGTTAAATGTTTATGAACTGAAAACAAACCAAAATTATTGTGAGTTACATATGAATGTTTCCTATGTAAATCATTTTGGGGGTGGTGGAAACATTGTTCTTCGTAACTGCTATTTTTATTATTTTTTTTCCATTTAGCATTGTCTTCATCAGTCGACCAGAACGGAGGCCTAGATTCCAGTCTGGCAACCTTACAGGAAAAGTTGCCTGAAGGAGATGAGGCAACTGAATTAGATGTGGACCCGGAATCAACCATCCAAGCTCAGACGTTATTCAAACCAATTCAGCCTAGTATTCAGTCAAATCAGAAAATGAAAGACCCAGAGAAAGAACTTCTTATAGCCCAGCAGCAGCAATGCAGTCTGGTGGCATCTGGAATAGCTTCTAGAAACAAACATTTGAAAAGGATTTACTATGCTGTTCTCAGAGCTAATTCTGGAGTGCTTTCTTTGACCCGTAATATAGACATTCTAGCTAATCGTACCCTGACTTTGCATGCTGAACAAGTAAATGCTAATCATACAATGGCCTTAAGTATGCAATATTTCACAGAGCTCATGAAGAGACTGGAATTTGCTATTAATAAATTTGGTTTCAGATTCTTATCCACCGATGGCACGCTGGCTCATGATTTGTCACAGTCTGCTGGATACCCCATGTCAAGAACAAAATCTGCACCTAACCATGGGAAAGCCTGTACCAGAGAAGGATGTCTCAGGTCATCAAGAGCAGCTGCAGCACTTTAAGATCTTATATAACAAAAGCAATAGGCACAGATAGGAGCTGCGATTCTGTGTTTCTGTGAAAAATTAAAATGTTTGAGTTTAATATACAGGCCTAGTTTTTGCTTTATTTTTGTTCACCAAGAAACATAAACATAATGAATGCTCTGAGTTAATATTGTTTGACTCAAAACAGATTTGACCAAAATTTTTATTTTTCCTCACAAATTTCAGCATATTGATCTAAGAACTGGAATCTTATTCAAGTGCTAGCTGAAATTCTTACAGAGACTGTTGCTGTTGGATTGCTTCATTTCAAGCATGTGCCATATGTAGGGATTGTGCACTACATATATTTGGGAATATTATAACAAAGCCTTGCTTTAGTGTTTAACACTATAGTGTTTAAGCCTAGTTGGCATTAATGAAATTGTTTGCCATGGGCAAATGGCATTCTAATGTGCTGCTGAGAGAAAATGATTTTTGGTTTAAATAAAAAGATATTTTCTTCATAATATGAGGGTAATTTAAATAACAGGACCCCTGTTTTTCTTGTGTCAGTAAATAGCATTTGAGCCCTCTTGGAACTGTGCATCATGAACATTCTCTTTGTTAGAAATCAAAATGGATTTGAAAACATTTAGGTGTGGTACACTTAAAAATGGAAAGTTAATATATCCTTGGAATGGATATTACAAACATTTGGGCATTGATCTAGCTGGGAAGCTATATATTTTGTGTTTTGCCCAACTTAATCCTAACACTTTTTCAGAAATGCCTTTCCAGTGCAATAGGCAAGACATTCTGGACAGTAGGGTTATTTCCCTTTAGCCACCATGCTCCTGCAGAAGGAATCCACTTTGGATTTTTACTCTGCCTCCGTTATACTTCACTGGGCTCTCTAGTTCCACCTTCAGTTTTTTCTTTTACATGCATGACTGCAGGAGTGTTTGTTCTGCTCTCCCCATTTTATTATTTTTAACTTGATGTAATTTTGTTTCTTTTTCAGGCAATTTAGTGCTTGGAGAGAATTTGAAGCTCTGCCAGCTTGAGAATTCACAGACTTTGGTTTGTAGCTGACAGACCGATCCTACTGGGTAGTTAGCCAGCCTGCATAGTTTCTCTAGACTTCAGGGCCTTCCCTGAGGTAGTCTCACCTCCTGTTAATCAGAGATCGAGCGCAGGCTGTTAGGTGCCCTTAGGAGGCTTGGCTGGGTCTCGCAGGGTAACGGCTGCATCGTCGCACCTTTGTTCATCCTGGTGCGCATCTGGTAGTCCGTAAGAGTGGAGGTGTAGTCAAACATAGGAGTCTGACTGGCAGCCCGATGATCAGCTTTCCAGAACCATTCCCAGCATTGTGACAGTGAAATTTCTCATCCAGCTATTGTAAGAGAGCTGAAAGCAGGTTGCAGCACAGCTTTTCTCAGGTAACAGTGAGTATACAGGCTGACAGAGGGAGGTTTGAAAAGTGGGGTTTTGAATGTTCCCCTGTGTTCCCCCCTGAAAAATCCTAAAATTGCCATTTTTATAGTTTAGGAAGTGTGAAAAATGTTTTTTTTATAATTATTTTAATAATTTTAAAACAAATACAAAGTGCAATATAATATATAAACAAATGGTACAATAAAACTGCACTTATATCTAACAAATAATAATACAAGTACATTTCACCCCCCCCCCTCCCACCCACCCTGTATGTGTGTGAAACTCCTTTAGAAATTAAAGGCTTATACTAGTGATCAGTTTTTACAAATTTCGCTAATGGACCCCCAAGTATCTTTAAATTTTGTATAATGTCCCAGTTCCAAATTCATTCGCTCATATCTATAAAATTGACACAGATTTTCCTACCAAAAGTTAACATTCAGTCTATCCCAGTTTTTCCAATTTTTTGTAATTAACTGCATCGTTATCCGTGTCATAAGAAGTAATCTGTTCTGGCTTGCACTAACTGGACTCTTGGATTAGCAATCACGGGATATGGAGGGCTATGTATGTTAATGCACACAGTTTAGGCAATAAGATTCTAGAATTAGAGACCGAAATAATGAATGCCGACCTTGACGTGGTGGCAATATCCGAAACTTGGTTCACAGACTCTCATGGGTGGGATATGGCTATACCGGGATACAACTTATTTCATCAGGACAGAGAGAGAAAGTCAGGGGGAGGGGTGGCATTATACATTAAAGAAGACATCAAAACTACCAGAATCACAGATGTCAAGTACACCGGGAAATCCCTCTGGGTGAACCTGGCCAGAGGCAGGGAAAAATGCCTGTATCTTGGTGTAGTATATAGACCTCCAAGACAACTGGAAGACAAAGACTCCAAATTAATTGAAGACATAGAGAATATCACTCTACGGGGAGACGCTATTCTGCTAGGGGACTTCAACATGCCTGACGCAGATTGGAACTCATACTCAGCAACAACCAGTGGCAGCAGGAGACTGTTAACATCCATAAAGGGAGCACGACTCAAACAAATGGTATTGGAACCCACTAGGGCCCAGGTGATCCTGGACCTGGTACTCACCAACGAGGATAGCGTCTCGAAGGTCTCGGTAGGAGATACGCTAGCCTCCAGCGACCACAACATGGTGTGGTTCTACCTCAGGAAAGATTTCCCTAGATCAAACACAAAAACAAAAGTACTCAACTTCCGAGGCACTGACTTCGAACGCATGGGACATTTCGTCCACCGGACACTGCAGAACCAAGCTACGACCGATGATGTGGAAGCCTGAAATCTACCATACATGAAGCGACAAGCCTCTACATTAAATCAATACACAAACGGCGGAGAAACAACAAACCCCAATGGTACTCCGAAGAAATCTCGCACCTCGTCAAGGAGAAGAAAAAAGCATTTATTTCCTACAAATGAACGGAGACTAGGGAAGCTAAACTAGAACATAGGGCGAGGTCTGCAGTGGTCAAAACGGCAGTCAGGGAGGCCAAACTTCGAGTGGAAGAGACTCTGGCAAAGAACATGAAGAAAGGGGACAAATCCTTCTTCAGGTATATTAGTGATAGGAAAAAGAACACAGACGGGATAGTATGCCTTAGAAAACCAGATGGGAACTGCGAAGAATCAGATTCCGATAAAGCAGAACTACTGAATGAATACTTCTGCTCGGTCTTCACCTGCGAGGCACCAGGGCACGGTCCGCAGTTGCAGGCAAGGCTCAGCGTGGAAGACCCGTTTCAGAATTTCGAGTTCACACCTGGCGACGTCTACTATGAATTGGCAAGACTCAAGGTGAACAAAGCCATGGGACCGGACATTCTACACCCCAGGGTGCTCAGTGAGCTGCGTGATGTCCTGGCAGAACCGCTATCAGGACTCTTCAATCTCTCCCTAAGTTCGGGGAGAGTCCCCATAGACTGGAAAACAGCTAACGTTGTTCCACTGCACAAAAAGGGTTGCAGGGCAGAGGCTGCAAACTACAGACCGGTGAGTCTCACATCAATAGTATGCAAACTCATGGAAACACTATCAAACGTAAATTAGACGCAATCTTGGATGAGGAGAATCTACGGGATCCCAATCAACACGGATTCACCAAGAGTAGGTCCTGCCAATCCAATCTCATCAGCTTGTTTGACTGGGTAACAAAACAGTTAGACTTGGGAAAATCCGTGGACATCGTATACCTAGACTTCAGCAAAGCTTTCAATAGTGTTCCTCATCGCAGGCTGTTGAGCAAGATGAAATCAATGGGGCTGGGAGAAACACTAACTACATGGGTCAATGACTGGCTGAGTGGCAGACTTCAGAGGGTGGTAGTTAACGGTACCCTCTCTAAAACATCGGAGGTGACCAGTGGAGTACCGCAGGGCTCAGTCTTGGGCCCGCTCCTTTTCAACATATTCATAGGTGACCTAACTCAGGGGCTTCAAGGTAAGGTAACGTTATTCGCTGACGACGCCAAACTATGCAATATAGTGAGAGATGGCAATTCACCCGATAGTATACTAGACACAGAACCTACATTTGTTGGAGCTTTGGTCCTCGACCTAGTAGCTGGGCTTCAACGCTAAGAAATGCAAGATCATGTACCTCGGCAGCAGAAATCCGTGCAGAACTTACACCTTGAATGGTGAAACCTTAGCTAGAACTTCAACAGAACGAGACTTGGGAGTGATCATTAGCGGAGACATGAAAACTGCTGATCATGTGGAGAAGGCTTCATCTAAGGCAAGACAGTTGTTAGGTTGCATCCGCAGGAGTTTCGTCAGCCGGAAGCCTGAAGTCATAATGCCATTATACAGAACCATGGTGAGGCCTCATTTGGATTACTGTGTGCAATTCTGGAGGCCACACTACCGAAAAGATGTGCTGAGAGTAGAGTCGGTGCAACGGATGGCCACCAGGATGGTCTCGGGGCTCAAGGATCTATCGTACGAGGAAAGGCTGAAAAATTTGCGGCTGTACTCGCTCGAGGAACGTAGGGAGAGAGGAGACATGATCGAGACGTTTAAGTATATTACTGGCCATATCGAGATGGAAGAAGAGATTCTCTTTCTCAAAGGACCCTCAGCCACAAGAGGGCATTCGCTCAAACTCAGGGGCGGGAAATTTCATGGCGACACCAGGAAATATTTCTTCACCGAGAGAGTGGTTGATCCTTGGAATGAGCTCACGGTACAGGTGATCGAGGCAAACAGCGTGCAAGAATTTAAGAGCAAATGGGATGCCCATGTGGGATCCCTTAGAGGGTTAAGCCAAGGGAACCTGTCACCAGGAGTGGGATCCCTAGGATAGTAGACTTGGGGGTGGGTTAGTAGAGTGGGCAGACCTGATGGGCTATGGCCCTTATCCGCCGTCATCTTATATGTTTCTATGTTTCTATAATAAAGTCCCAAATATTGTGATTTTGGCATTAATTTCTTGACAGCAGCCATCTTGAATTTTTAGCAATTTTTTTTTTCTAAAGCTCCCTGCATCTTCAAAACTGCAAATTTTGCCTAGAATCTTGCTGGGATGGAGTCTTTGGGCTCTTCTCATGTGAATTCTTGCCAGGATTATACAAATTTACTGCCACATGGCACAGCCGGTGGGGTGCAGTATCCAGCTTAGCCTCTCCGAAACGTTCAGCTAGCCCAGCAGGGCGGCCTTTGTGACTTTCGGGACTTGGCACGGCTGATAATTCCATCCACCAGGCTGCAGATCTATCACAGCTTAAGAAACACAAATTTGAGTCACCTAAAGGTGACTCTGTGCCCCAAAAACTGGACACTTTCTTCTGACTTTTGAAATTTTTGTGGTCTGAATCTCAGAACCAGTATTCTTCCCCTGTGCAGTCCCAATCCACCTCCATGATGTTGCTTCTTTGGACACATCTTTGCTTCTCTCGGTCTCTGTGCTTGCGCTGACTGACCCTACTCTGGAGGATCCTGATGCTGATGACTTGCGCTTCCCGAGGTGGGAGATCAGGGACTCTGTGCTGGATCTGAGAATCCCTCTGGGGATTTTGGAGCCTGGAAATGCTCTCACTAACCTGCACTTATTTGAGTCTGCGGCTTTGATGGATCTTATTTCTGCATCTTTGCAGGTTATCATTTTGGTCAATCAACCAGCTCTGTCTACTTATTCCTCCTGGCTTTGTGATGTGTGCTTGCAGTCTTCTATCTTCCCCTGGCATTCTGATACATGCGTTCTGGTCTCGGAGCAGTTTGCCTCTCCGGAGGGTGCCCTGAAAATTGCTAGAGCTATGTCACGCTGGTATCATCTGGTACAGGAGTGTCAATGGCTTTTGGATTAGTCCAGGATGGTTTCTTTGGTGGTGCAGGTGGCTTAACTTACCTGTCTCCCCAGTGTAGGTGGTATAGTGTTAGAGGATATGCAGGACCGCCATGTGGATGTGGTCCTCAGGAAACTCTTTGACGCAGCAGCTGCTTTAGGTATTAAAGTTGCTTAGGCAATGTCTTTTGTCTCATGAGCCACTTTCTCTCAAATGCGGATACTGGAGTGAGGCGGTGTATCCCCCTCCACTTTTTTGGTTATGTGTGTTTGGCAGAGGTGTCAGTGTACTCCATCTCTCTGCAGAATGCTTTGGTTTAGGCAGCGGACTGATGATTCCACTTCCAAGTCAGCTGGACTGTTTTTGCAGGAGGACCTATTTTTTGGCTATGGTTTAGATAACCTCATGGATTCTAGAATGGACTGTTACCCTAAGGCTCTGCCTGATAGCAGACCCAGACCCTCATGGAGTTCTGGTCATTCTAATTTTGTGGAATCCTGACCGTATGCTAATGTCATGTCGCAGATTTTTTCACATGGCTACCGATGACAATATGGCTTCAGGTGTTCCATGCCTTTCTCCTCTGTGTCCCTGAAGAGACAAAATGGCACCAGACCGAGAGATACTCCTCTTCATTTAGGAGGCCAGCTCTACCTGTTTTTTTCCGCCTCGATGCACATTATGTCTGACAAATGAGTCTTGGATTTTCTTTGATCTGGCTACAAGCTAGAATTTGCCCAGCCTCTGCCAGTTTGGTTCATGGACTCTTACAGGTTGCCCGGTCATGGCACTCAAGATTCCAGCCACCGTTCAGCACTGGCAGGATATTCAAGCTCTAGAGCCAGGCGTCTCAGGCTCAGGCAGATACTCTACATACTTTCTTATGCCCAGAAAGGCTCAGAAGATCTTCAGTTCGGAAATATGGCTCTCAAGGTTCCACGCTTTCAAGTGGAGACCGTGGTTTCAGTCATTGCAGTAATGGACCCAGGGGAGTTTCTTGCCTCTCTGGTTCTCATGGAGGTATATTTACACATTTACTTTATTCCGGCCCAGCACAACTTTTTGCAGTTTCATGTTCTGGACCAGCATTACCAACTCTCAGCTCTGCCTTTTGAGCTGGCGACAACACCCCAGACCTGCATCAAAGTGATGGTTGTCGTGGCAAATTACATGCAAAAAAAGAAAGCCATCTGACAATCACAGTTACTGGAATACCTGGGAATTCTCTTCAACTTGGCTGAGGGCTGTGTCTGTCTGTCAGTATTCCACTGGCAGAACCTATGTACCCAGGATTCCCCCCTTCTAGAGCGAC
The DNA here is from genome assembly GCF_902459505.1 of Geotrypetes seraphini. Classification (NCBI taxonomy): domain Eukaryota; kingdom Metazoa; phylum Chordata; class Amphibia; order Gymnophiona; family Dermophiidae; genus Geotrypetes; species Geotrypetes seraphini. The sequence continues at coordinate 168,131,938 of NC_047092.1, read as the reverse complement.
ATGAGTTTGTCTTCAATTTCTGGAATCCATGGTTGCCTCATAGATGTTCCTGGGCGGTGTCCACTTCTGCGTGCTTTGCTCTCCTGGGCTTGGCACAGGGATGCCTTGCAAGCCTATCTACCTTGGACTCTGGAGACCGAGCAAGCATGGTGGCTTCTCCCACAATCGCTCTATGGGGGTGTACCACTACACATTGCATTCTGAATTGTGGTGTTGTCTGATGTCAGCCTTTGGGGCTGGGGAGCCAATTGCAATTGCTCTCCTAGTCAGTGAAAGTGGTTCCTCAACCACTTAGAGCTCAGAGCCATTTGGCTAGCTGTGATGAGATTACAGAAGACTTTGGAGGGCTAAGTGGTCAGGGTCTTCTCAGGCTACTGCTGTCACATTGCCAATGTCAATTGCCAGGGAGGATCCAAGAGCACTCCTGTGGCTCAGGAAGCCTGCCTGCCTTTTTTGGGGGGCGGAGGGTCATCTCCTAGCGCTGCCGATAGCTCATGTGGTGGGAGTAGACAACGTACAGGCTGACTTCCTCAGCAGACAGACTCTATATTCTGGCGAATGGATACTATCCCCAGAGGGATTCCAAGCAATAGGGGGGTCCTAGGGATGGTCTTGCTTCAATCTCATGGCCACGGCTAGAAATAAGAAAGCGGATAACTTCTTCAGTTGAAGATATGAGCCTAGCAGCGCAGGACTCGATGCTAAGGTGCAGCCCGTAGCCTCAGGAGATTCTCCTGTATGTTTTTCCTCCGTGGTCGATAATCAGCCAGGTCATTCGGAGGTTCGTGGCTCATCTGAGCCAAGTCATTCTAGTGGCTCCAGATTGTCTTCACAGATCCTGATATGCAGATCTGATGCCTCTGTACAGAGATCGCAGCCTTCGGCTGAACGCCTCTCCGGACCTTCTCTCGCAGGATCTGGTCTCCATTGAAGATCCGGGTCACTTTGCTCTTATGGCATGGCTATTGAGCAGTCTTGGAGCATAAAGAATATTCTGTCCTGGTTTATGATACTCTTCTGAAGTCTAAGAAGTTGTTAATGGTGTTGGCTTATGCTAAGGCATGGAAGGCCTTCCAGCATTGATGTGCCCAGGGCCAGGTGCATTCTTATTCAGCTCCGATCTCACTAATTCTCGCCTTTCTTCAGGCTGGATCGGATAAAGGCCTCGCTGTGGATTCTCTTAGGGTCCAAGTAGCTGGGCTCTCTTGTTTTAGATCCCGGGAGGGTTAGTCTTCCTTGGCATTTCATCCTGTTGTTGCTGGATTCTTGAAGGGGGCTATTCATGTCTTACTGCCGGTTAAGCATCCTTTCCCTTCCTGGTACCTTAACGTGGTGTGGTCTAACCTTCTCAAGACTCCTGTTGAGCCTCTTCGAGATGTTTTCCTCTTGGACTTGATGCTCAAGACCGTTTTTCTGGTTGCCATTACTTTGGCGCGTCATGTGTTGACATTGCAGGTTTTGTCTTGCAGGGACCCTTTCCTCCGTATTTTGGAGGTAGGAGTTTCCTTCCTTCCGGCCAAAGGTAGTTTTGGTTTTCCATGTCAATCAGCAAATGTGTTTGTCTGCCTTTCAACCAACAGGTTTTAAGACACAGGACCACCTGTTGAAGAAACTGAATGTGTGCAGAGTTCTTCTGTGTTCTCAGGAGGTCACTCATGAGTTTCGTCTCTCTGACCATTTGTTTATGCTGACTCATTCAGTTAAGCGGGACACTTTCTAGATGGATCCATAGGGCTATTTTGTCAACCTACATTCTTTCACGGAAACAATCTTCTGTTTCTGTCAAGGCACATTCTACCAGGAGTGTGGCTTCTTCATGGGCCAAAGCTAGATCTGTCTCTCCTGAGGAGATTTGCAGAGCTTCGACATAGTTTTCTCTTCACACATTTGCCAAGTTCTACAGAATGCATATAGCAGCAAGACAGGACTCTCTGCCTTTGGGTCTTCAGTCTTAAGCCTACCCTTAATTTTGGGGGGACTGCTTTTGTACATCTCTACTGTCTTAGAACAGTTGTTCTCAGCCCTGTCCTGGGGACCCCCCGGCCAGTCGGGTTGTCAAGATATCCCTAATGAATATGCATGAGAGAGATTTGCATACCTGTCACTTCCATTATATGCAAATCTCTCATGCATATTCATTAGGGATATCTTGAAAACCCAACTGGCTGGGGGATCCCCAAGACAGGGTTGAGAACCACTGGTCTAGAATGTCTCACCTATTGCACTGGAAAAAGAGATTATGTACAGGCAGTTCCTGTTTTATGAACATCTGACTTATTTCGGACTCGTACTTAAGAACAGGGGTCCTGTTCTACTTTTGGTGTCCCAATGTGTCCTCCCTCCCTCCTAGGTTCCAACATGCCCCACTCCCTCCCGAGTCCCAATGCACCCCTCTCGCTCCCTCCCTCCCTTCTGTGCTTCAAGTATGTGCCTTCCGCCAGCAGATGTTTTCCTTCTGGCCAACTCCCTCCTCCTTCCTGCTGCAGTCGTTTCTCTGCACAAAGCCGCAGACAGCAGTTCCTATGTGCGTCCCGCGGCTGAGCCAGAAGCCTTCCCTCTCACATCGGAGGGAGAGAGGGGCTTTTGGGATTTGGGAAAGAGAGGAATGCATTGGGACTTGGGAGGGAGGGAGCACAAACTTCAGACAAATAATGAAAGGCAAGAGGGAGGGGGCATGAACTTGGGACATGGCATGGAGGGAAGGAGAGAGGGGAGCATGAGCCATAGGATGGTAGAATGGAGGAAGTGAGGGAAAGAAATGCTGAGGTAAGGGAGGGAATAGAAAGGGAATTAAGCAGCAATAAGCCCTTTCCTTTTGTTTTTTTCCTTATTTGTCTTTCATTCCTATCCAAATTGTATTTCTAACCCTATTTCCTTTTGTCTCCCATATGTCTGTCTCATTTATCCCTTTTTAATATGCTAATTATTAGTTGATGTTTCTTTGTAATTTGTTTCTTTGTTTTTTGGGTTTGTTTTAAGTATTAATGGTATTGTTAATGGCATTTTTATTATGTTCATGCTCTTTTTTTATATATATTGTAAACTTGCTTAGAAATTAGATAATCGATTAAATCAAATTTTAATAAAACCTTGAAACCTTGAGAATTGGGTGTCTGAGAGAGAGAAGGAGAGATGGTGCACATGGGGAGATGAAGAAAGAGGAGAATTGGGCATAGGGAGAGAGAGAATTATTGGACATGGTGGGAGAGGAGTGAGTTAGAGATGCATGGGGAAAAGAGATTAGAGGGAGTAACTTTGGATGTGGTGGTGGAGAGGGAACAGTGAGATGGATGGAATGGGATGCAAGTGGGGCCTCAAGGAGGTAGAGAAGGTGGGAAGAATACTAGGAACCGAATTATATACAAATTCAACTTAAGAATGGTTTAAAAAACAGAATGCGTTCCTAACCCGGGGACTGCCTATACTTATCCTGGTAAGCTCTTTTCCAGTAGATAGGTGAGACATTCTAGACTCCGGCCCAGTCCTTCCTGCACCTGTCTACTGCTTTAATCTGTTTTAAACTTCTCCAAGTTGACTCTTGGATTCTTGTCAGCCATTGTGAGCTGGGAAGAATTTGTATATATATTTTAATTAATTAGGGAGTAGTTTCTGACTCCTTTGAAGCCAGTGTTGGTGGTTAACGGTACTGTCTAGTTACTTTTGAGAAGAACAATTTGTTTAAACCTGTTGCTACAGGTGCCTCTACTTCATGTGTATAGGGTGGCTCTACATACTTGGGTACTAACTGGAGGTGGAGCTAGAGATCCCAGTGAAGTATAACAGAGGCAGAGTGAAAATTCCAGAGTGGATTCCTTCTGTAGCAGCATGCGGCTATAGGAAAATAACCCTACCGTCTAGAATGTCTCGCCTATCTACGAGAAAAGAGCTTACCAGGGTAAGTACATAATCTCATTTTATTTTAAAGGTAAATTGAGTGTTCAGAACAATTTCCAGGCCATTGTAGTTGAAACAATATTATTGAATTCTAGTGAGGTTTATAAAATTTTCTCAGTGGCAGTTTATTGCAACATAAGCTGGATATCCTGAATAGAGGCAAAGATATTTGGCAGCAGAATCTGTTGTAAGGAGATGACCGCCTTCAGTGATATCCAGTGACCTTCCTCATAGGAAATAAATATCATAGTAAATGATATGAAACATACACATCTGTCAGTTGTTTTGGAGGCATATACCGGTACTTGAAGCCTTCAGTCTATGAAAAATAGATATAATTCTTTTGACTGTAGAGCTTGATATATGCTAATCCAATCAAATATTTACTGGTAAATGATTTTCTAAAGTGTTATACTACACATTTAGAAGAAAACTATTTTATTACAATATGGATGCATAAATGCTAAATATAAATTTTATAAGTTTAATTTACACATATGTATGCTTTTTTTAAAAATAGTATACGTATTGATAACCCTTTCTTCATCGCTGTCCCTGGGAACACCTTTGTTCAGTTCAGAAAACTTTCTGCATAAAGACTTTGTGCATTTATCTTTACATGCATATTGTGAGGACCAATTTCTGTCCATAAAACACAATTTTAATGTGCATAAATACTTTTGAAAATTTATTCTCATGGGTTTGAATGAAAAAAGAAATAGCAATTTGTGTTCTACATTTTAAGAATTTCAGGAGACACTTCTGAAAAGAAGTGATGCCTTCTACTGACTACCTACACTTATTAGATCATTTTAAATTGTGAATAATCAAAAATTAAAACAAGTACATACTTTCAAAATGAATAAATTGACAAAACAATATAAATATTTTGACCGATTTTGCTTTCTTCCTTTGATGGTTAAATCCAAATCGTAGCTGCTTTCTATTTTTTTTAGTGAAGTTGTCTTACTGAAATGATTTGACATCACAATATAATTGAATGAACAAAATGGAGAAATAGTGTGGTATAGAGCAAGGACTCAAAATAATTAGTTTTAAATTTATAGTTTATTAAAATTTGCTATACTACGTTACCTTAATAAGAACTCTGCAGTATAAAATAATAAAGGGGTCCTTTTATTAAGGTGCGCTAACTAACTTAGCGCACGCTAAAGATTAGCATGCGCTGAGATGCCCATATCGCCTGCTAAATCGGTTAGCGCACCTTAATAAAAGGACCTCAAAAATAAATAAAAAGGAAAGCAACTCCATTAAATTGATAGAACAGAAAACACACAACACTAAAGGCTCTTTTTACGAAGCTGCACTAGTGATTCCCATATGGCAAACGTGAGGTAGGCCATAGGAATTGAATGGGCTTTGCTGTATTTGCTGTGTGGGGATCACTAGCACAGCTTTGTAAAAGGAGCAGTAAGTTAACAAAAAAAAGCATACAAGAAGTTGATACAAATTGTCAAGTATGGCTGTGTCTCACCGGACAGTTGACATCACACATTTTTTAAGTTTTCACAATTTGTCACAAGTGTTTTAAAGTATGGACAGCTACTAGGGGTTTGTATTTGTGAGTATGAACATAATTTGTATGGGTACCTAAAAATTTAAAGTACATGTGTATACCTATCAATTAACGTGCTTACAATTGATTTGTGTGCACACAAAATATGCTTCAAAAGACATGAAAGTGTGATAAATATTTTTTTAAAACACATGAAAATTGCTTAAACTTTCTTTGAAACAAAGACTAACCAAACCTTTTTAACCATGTGCACACTAGCAGCTGCTAAAGCCTTCCTACTCATTGAAAATTATATAGTTATATAGTTCCTACTTATTGAAGTTATTTAGATATTATATAAGTACTTCTGTTAGGATTCCTTATTTGCCTTGTTCCATAAAGGTTTGCATGGAAAGAACTATTTAATAATAATAATAACAGTTTATATACCGCAGGACCGTGAAGTTCTATGTGGTTTACAATGCTTAGAAATGTTATAGATTGAGTGAATAAACAGAGTTACAGATTGAATGAACAAACAAAGTACAGATTTAGCGACAGGTGATTCTTGCGCTCGGTTTTTAAGGACTAAGATTGAATGGGTTGGTCTCCTAAGTATTTCAGGAATAGATGTGTTTTCAGACGTTTCCTGAATTCTCCATAGGTAGTAGGCACAAGCAATTGTTCAAGGTCTCTACCCCATAATGCTGCTTGATGTGCGAGAAGATGTTGATGGTGACTTTTAAATTTACAACCTCTAACCGGTGGAGAAACGAAGTTCAGGTGTGAGCTTCGCTTGTGTCTGTTGGTTGAGAAAGAGAAAAGGTCTGTTATGTATTTAGGGGCTAAGCCATAAAGTACCTTGAAGCAAAAACAACCAAACTTGAACTTAACACGTGCCTCCATTGGTAGCCAGTGTAAAATTCGATAGGAAGGTGTCACATGATCAAACTTCTTCAATCCACAAAGTAATCTAACCGCTGTATTTTGAACCAGTTGCAATCGCCGCATGTATTTCTGGGGGAGTGCCAAGGAGGCGATGTTACAATAATCGAGTTGACTCACAATAAGGGATTGTACTAGAATTCAAAATGATGAGGCATCAAAGTAAGCTCTGATGGACCGAAGTTTCCAGAGGGTATAAAAGATTTTTCTGATCAAGGAGTCCACCTGGTCTTTCATGGTCAGGTTTTGGTCCAATGTTACACCCAATATCTTCATAGTGGGTTGAATTGGATAGCTGAGGTTGTTGATGCACATTGGGTGCTTTAGAGTCGAGTGGGTATGGCGCTGCTATGAAAAATTTAAAAGACTATTCCTGTTGATATTTCTCATTGGATCATATTTGCTTCAACACGAGTTTTCTTTTATTTGATACATAGTCTAAGCTTTTCTGGTGAGATGTCTTGGAATTTTATTTGGCTCTCATTTGTCAATGAAGGCTTATTAGAGAGATCACTGCTTTTTAACAAATTTATCAATGATCTAGAGATGGGAATAACTAGGGAGATAATTTACTGATGACACAAAGTTGTTAAATTGCAAGAAAATTTTGAGAAATTGCAAGAGAACCTTGTGAGACTGGACATCAAAATGGCAGTTGACATTTAATGTGAACAAGTGCAAAGTGATGCATGTAGAAAGGAGGAATGCAAACTATAGCTACATGATGCAAGGTTCTGTGTTATGAGTCACTGTTCAGGAAAAGGATCTAGGTGTCATTGTTGAGGATATGTTAAAACTCTCATTTCAATGTGCGGCGGCTAAGAAAGTAAATAGAATGATAGGAATTATCAGGAAAGGAATGGAAAACAAAGATAAAAATGTTATAAAGCCCTTGTATCACTCTATGGTATGGCTGCACCTCAAATACTGTGTGCAATTCTGGTCACCGTATCTAAAAAAAGATATAGTGGGATTAGAAAGGGTACAGAGAAGGGCAACAAAAATGATAAAAGGGATGGGGTGATTTCCCTATAAGGAAAGGCTAAAGCTGCTAGGGCACTTCAACTTGGAGAAGAGATGACTTAGGGGTGATATGATAGAGGTCTATAAAATACTGAGTGGAGTTGAAAGGGTAGATGCGAATCGCTTGTTTACTCTTCCAAAAATACTAGTATTAGGGGGCATGCGATGAAGCTATTAAGTAGTAGATTTAAAACAAATCGGAGAAAATATTTCTTCACACAATGTGTAATTAAACTGTGGAATTCATTGCTGAAGAATGTGTTGAAATCACTTAGTTTAGCGGGGTTTAAAAAAGGTTTGCATAAATTCCTAAAAGGGAAGTCCATAGGCTATTATTGAGATGACTTGGGGGAATCCACTGCTTATTGTTCAGATAAGCAGCACAAAATCTGTTTTATTACTTGGGATATAGCTAGGTACAGACATCAACAACATTATACATATGACTCAAGTGGACCATAGTAATATACCATTTGTACAGCATTTTATAATTGTTCTCCACCATATTACCGTACTTACTATAGACACTCATAATATTTGAAAATCTTTTCCTAGGATTTTGAGCTGTAAACCTCCTCGATTGTTTCCCATACTGTGACATACATTATGGGTTTAGCATCTTGCACCAGTGCCCTATAGAATCTGGAGATAATAGCCTGTACCATTAGCCCTATTGCCTACTCTAGAAGGGTTTCCTCCTTCCATAATTCTGGGAGGACATCAGGAACTACTTTGCACAGAAAGTGTGGTGAATGCTTGGAGTATACTCCCTGTGGAGGTGGTGAGGACAAAAACAGTGATGAAATTCAAAAAGGCTTGTGATTAGCTCAGAAAATTCCTGTATGGTAAGAGAAGGGAATCAAAGAAAAATGTAAATATCCTTCATACTTTAAATATAGCAGAGTTATGTAACCTGCACAGAGTTGGAGGTACAACTTTGACATCTTATTGTACAGACTGGATGGATGATGCAGGTCTTTATCTACTATCATTTACTATGTTACTGTGTAAAAATACATGACATGATGTTGAGAGGCGCGAGAAATATATTGAAGAGTATTGGGCCTAAAATGGAGCCCTGTGGAACATCTGATTGAAGTGATCGGGAACTGGAGGAAGTGTTAGAGTAGTGGACAGAGTATGTACGATCAGTCAAGTATGATTGAAACCATTGAAGGGCATAACCTTGGACATTTATGAAGAAGTATGTTGTGATCCACCAAATCAAAAGCTGCAGATATGTCAAGAGAAAACAAACTGTGTCATGATTGCTATCCAATATCTGCCTCATGTGGTTTGGTAATCCCAAGAGAGTATGTTCTGTAGAATGATGTGGGTGAAATCTGATAATTGAATGGCGACTGCTTTTTCAACAATCTTGGAGATAAATGGCAAGTTTGAGATTGGTCTGTAATTGGTCACAATGTTGGGGTCAGAATTTTGGTTCTTCAGAAAAGGAGTAACTGTTGCTTTTTTCCATTCTCTAGGAAAATTTCCAGTAGAGAGGCTATTCACCATCGATAGTAATGGCTCAAGAAGTGGATCAAGGAAACATGATAAGAGAGAAGCAGGGATAAGATCAGTTGACGGAAATGTGTGTTTCAAGAATGTAGTGATCTTCCTCAAAGATATGCCAGTTTGAAGGTTAAAGGAGGCAAGTGATGTATCTGGTACTTTAGATGATGAAGATGAAGGATAATGAGGTGAAAGACTAATGACATTCGGGAGATTGTAATTTTGAGAGCATATAGTTGTCAGGTGGTTTTCTAACAAAGAACTAGTAACAGATGGGGCAATAGGCGCCAAGGATTCTTGTAAACTGGTAATTTTATTGTGGAAACCTGAGGCAAAATCCTCAGCAGTGAGAGAGATTGGCGACACAGGAGACTAGTTAGAAAGTGAATGTAGTAACCATTAAAGATAGGATGGGTTTAGATCATGTTTGAGAATGCTGGATACGTAAGTTTGTTTAGTATTATGTAATATATGGGAGTACTGCAGTGAGGTATTTTTAAAGTTCCGAAGGGTAGAAGCTGAAGGATTTCGCCATTAAGAGCGTTCTGTACTGCGTAGTTGGCGATGCAAAAGAGTAAGCCCGGAATGATACTAAGGCTGTGAGGTACTTCGCTTTAGAGAAACTGAAAATACAGGTGCAGAGGCGTCAAGAGCTGACCTAAGGGTCTCATTCCAGATATGGATTTGGTCGGATAACGAACATGAAGTATAATTGTCAGGAAAAGCTTTGCAATGCTTGAAAAATGATTCCGGAGTGAGAGTCTTCAGTTTCCTAACTTGTCTTACTGAGGAGATAGGGGCAGGAGAAGATTTAGGATTAGCAATAGTGTGTGTGACCAGACAGATTATTGCTGCTAAATGTCTAACCCCTTAGGACAGAAAAAAATATGTACTAACTTTTGCACTGAGTTCAATGAGGCACTAGTTGTTTCAAAATCAGGGGAAGAAAAATCTGTTTTTAAAATTTTTGTATACATTTAGGGCCAGATTCTATAAACAGTGCCTAAAGTTAGGCACCTTTTAGGTGCCTAACTTAATTGGCAAAACTCCCTTAGTAGCCTCAATAATTGGTTAGTTTCTCCAGAATATTTGCTTAAGAAATATTTCAAAAAGGTTCTTATTCTTTCTGATGCAGATGGTGTGGGAATTGTTAAAGGGGGAAGTTAACAACACAAACTATTGTTAAAAATGTGTTATGCTCTTTGTACTGTTTTGATTTGTTCTAAATACCAATAAAACTTTTGAACTCAAAAAATGTGTTATTTCATTGTTAACCCAGTTATTGTTAATTATTTCTTTATTAATTTTCAATTTAAATTCAAGCTTATCACTTGTACAGAAAGCAATAGTCATAATAACATAAAATCATAAAATAAATTTTACATCCAATAAAGAAAACATTATTTAACTATTTATGCTCAAGTCCTCATTCTAGATCCAAGTTTTAGAAATAGCAAAAAATTAAAGAAAACAAATATTTTTAGTAAGATGCTGAAAGCTGTAGCACTGAAAATGAGATCTCATAATTATATATAAGGTTCAAGATATTCCTCCATCCAGACGAGACATTGCTACAAAAGTTGTCAATTGAGATGGTTCAAAGAATACATACTTAACAGAACGGTAAACACTATACATTTCCATGGATGTCTCAAATAAAAGGTAGCCCCCAAAGATGTAACCCCAGGTTTCAAAAGAAGAAATTCACGGCGACGCTTCTGTGTCTCTCTTGTAAGATCAGGAAACATCTGTACTTTACAACCAAGAAAAATTTTTTGTCTATTTTTAAAGTAAAGTCTTAATAACCATGTTTTATCTAACGGAAGCGCCACAGTTATAATCAGGGTTGCTGGTAATGCTAAATCCTTATCAGATGTCTCTAATAATTCTGATACATATAATATTGTAATCACAGCTATAATCTCTTGTTAATGATATTACTTTCTTTAAATTATTTTAAATATTATTGTGAAGTGCTCAGACCAGGTAACCCAAAATATAGTGAAGTCACTACAATGAGGTTAACAAGGGGACCATCATCGCCTTCACCTGTCCCCTGCCCTCCCTACATGACCATGAACTAATACAGATCAACTTGATGTACTTATCTGAATAGGGGGGTAGTTGTTTTTGTTAATTCTCATTGATGACTGTGTGCTAGTAAAATATATGTGCTCCGTTAAAATCCTAGAACTGTTCGTTCGTTCTTCCAATCCCGTCCCCCCGACTCGAGTTTCACCTCTTCATCAGGGAGGGACACTGGTGTAGGCTCACTGAGATCAGGCTCACTCAAAGCAAACGGGCCAACTTTGCTTTGAGTGAGCCTGATCTCAGTGAGCCTACACCAGTGTCCCTCCATGATGAAGAGGTGAAACTCGAATCGGGGGGACGGGATTGGAAGAACGAACGAACAGTTCTAGGATTTTAACGGAGCACATATATTTTACTAGCACACAGTCATCAATGAGAATTAACAAAAACAACTACCCCCCTATTCAGATAAGTACATCAAGTTGATCTGTATTAGTTCATGGTCATGTAGGGAGGGCAGGGGACAGGTGAAGGCGATGATGGTCCCCTTGTTAACCTCATTGTAGTGACTTCACTATATTTTGGGTTACCTGGTCTGAGCACTTCACAATAATATTTAAACTAATTTAAAGAAAGTAATATCATTAACAAGAGATTATAGCTGTGATTACAATATTATATAGTAATTTCTGTCACAGAATACTAAGTTTTATCTCCCTATTAAGTAACAAAATCTAATAATTCTGAAACATTTAAAGTTTGTGGACCCAATTCTTTTTGTTGATCTACAGAAGCTTTCATCGGCAAATAATAAACACGTGAAAATGGTGGTAACATTTCTGCTGATACTTCTAAAATTTCCACTAAATATCTCTTAAACATTTCTCTAGGATTTACCATCTCAAGTTTAGGAAAATTAATTAACCTTAAATTATTACTACGAGAATTGTTCTCAAGCATTTCAACTTTCCTTCTCAAATTGGTGTTATCCTTAATCAGAGTCTCTTGAAGTTGTTTAGATGTGAAGATTTCCTTTTCAATTTTCTGTATAGATGCATCTGAATCAGTCAATTATTTTCTTAAATCATTCAGTTCTTTTGTTTGTTTTGTAATTTTTCCTTCCAAGTATTGAAATTTAGGGTTAGTAGACTTTACAAAACCAGCAATTAAATCCCATAAGGAATCTAAGGTTACCACTGCAGGTTTAAGCAAAGAAATTGAAGTCTGTAAGATAGTAGAGTGATCACCATTTTGTGGGTATTCTTCAGGGCCTGCCTCCTGGATATCGCCCCCTTGTAAAGTTGGATTATCCTCAGGCATGTTCGTTAGGGCTCCTTGTCTATGAGCCCCTACCTCCAAACCTTCTCCCTGATCCAATCTTGCCTCTGAGGGAGAAAACACCAAGGACTCCGGGGTTTCCCCACCCCTGGGAGAGCTGGTGACCTGAGGTTGTGGGGGCGGTGCCCTTGCATTGGGGCTCAGCGTGACATCGTGCCCTGGAGGAACAGCAACGGGTTCGCCTCCCTGTGTCCTCAACAGGCCTCCATCCTACGCCCGAGAGACCATCTGTATTCGCCTCAGGAGTTGTTCTATGTTGCCAAGAGGGGGAACTTCGGGACGCCGCGAAACAGCAGCAGCGTTCCGGCCTCTTCTCTTAGGCATGCTTGTAAGTATCCGCAAAGCCCATTCAGGGCTCAAAGCAAAGAAAATTTTTAAGTTAGAAACAAACCCGACGCGAGCAGCTCAGCACGTCTAACTTAAAGCAGCCATCTTGGATCTCAGAGCCTAACCCAGTTATTAATAACTAGGTCCTATTGGGAACTGTGAGAAAATTTTTCACCTGAAGAAAATTAATCAAATTCTGAGCAAAGTTTCACCAGATCAATTTGTTGATTTTCTTTTTCAGAAGATATTAACCCAACATGGATTTTCTGATTCAGTTCATCAATAGTTTGCCCTTCTGCTTTTTTTTGAGTAACACTCAGAATAGTCAAGAAAATAACTCTTTGATTAATGTACTCTCCCATTTTACTCTATTATCGTCTTTAATGTTAGGCAAATTGCTTTTATAAGTTAATTGTCATTCATCTTTTCCAAATATAATTCCCCTGAAATTGATCAGAGACTGCTGGTGTAGGTTTTCTCCAACTAACTCCCCCCCCTCCCTTTTTTACAAAACCATGATAGCGTTTTTTTATCGTAGCGTTTTTTTATTGCAGCGGTAACAGCTCTGACGCTCATAGAATTCCTATGAGTGTTGGAGCTGTTACCACCACGGCCAGCGCTAAAATATGCTAGCATGATTTTGTAAAAGGGGGAGTAAATTAGGTATCTTGAACTCTAGTTTAAATGAGGGATTATTCCCTGACTTTTGGAAATGTTCTAAGAAAATAAAATTGGTGAAAACTTACCAGACCAGATTTTAGTAAAGTGTCAAACCTTCCTTTTCTAAATTACTAGAAAAGGAGGTTGCAGAACAAGTTATACACTTTTGAGAATCAACTAATGCTTTTTATCTTCAGTCAGGATTTTCTAGGGGAAACGGTACAGAAACTTTATTAGTAAGAGTGTTGGGTGAGATTGTCTTTGAGTCGCAACGTTGTCCTAATAATTCAACTAGACTTGATGACTATGTTCAATACAGTGCTTCTAACAGGATTCTGTGGAACAGTACTAAATTGGTTCATACCTTATTTTACAGGTTTTAATTGATGAAAAAATTTCATCTACTTGATCTTTGTCATTTGGCATACTGCAGGGCTCTATATTAATGCCCATATTATTTAACATCTTTTTAGCCTTTTTGGCATTATTAATACAGGTCTTAGGTCTGTATGCACATTTTTATGCAGATGACATTCAATTATTTTACACAATTTTCAATTATTTTACACAATTCCTAGGACAATGCATTTTGACAGTTACTAGAGGAAAAACTGAAGAGGATTAAGTACTGGTTGAATGAACATAAATTGTTCTTAAATCTTTCCAAATGTGAGGTTTTGTTGATATCCCTCTCAAGTGGCAATATCCCTCAACAATGTGTGATTGCATTAAAAAAAATGATTACCTCTTTAGAGGTGATCTGGGATTCACAGTTATCATTCTCTCCCTATATCGCAAAAATAGAGTCCTTTTTATCAAGCTGTGCTAGAGCCGGCACAGTAAATGCTCCAATGCTCATAAAATTCTTATGAGTGTCGGCGCATTTACCTCACCAGCCCACATTAAACACCTCCAGTGCAGCTTGATAAATAAAAAGGGAGGGGCGAGGAGGGGATAGTTTGTAGTGCTTTTTTTATCGTAAGAAAATTCTATCCTTGAGATTTTTGGCTTTAAAATTGACCAAACTTCTGTTGCATTTATTAATTATCAGTGGAATTGCTTGCTGTAACTTTCCACTTGTAGAATGTCCACAATATTAGTTAAAATGATTGCAACTAATTGAGCAAATTGTAAACTTCAATAGAAGATTAGATTTCCAAGTTTTGAACTTCCCTAAATCCAAGGGAATTCGAGTATCCTCTGTAAATTTCTTTGAAAAATACCTTGTTCAATCTTGAAGTTTTCTTTTTTTATTCCCCCTTTAACAAGACATTCTTTTATTTTATTCATATTATACACTGCATAGATCCTTGTTCTGGAATACATGATATAGCAAGTCTTAATAGACATAAACATACTTGTCTGTTTCCACTAGGTCTGCAGAAGTATACCTAGTAAGTGGAGTTAAGAACATAACAGCCATACTGGGACAGACCAATGGTCCATCTAGCCCAGTCTTCTGTTTCTAATAGTGGCCAATCCAGGTCACACCACCTGGCAGAAACCCAAATAGTAGCAGCATTCCATGCTACTGTTCCAGGGCAAGCAGTGCTTCCTATATGTCTGCCTCAATAGTCAAAAAGGGATAATGAGTTACATCAGAAACTAATCAATTAGTTATTCCTTTGTGTAAGAAAATCTAGGCACTGTCTGCTTTTAATTGTGTTGCCTTGACTGGATTGGAGCTCGCTTAGACTGTCCAAGCACTCATTTTCTCAGTGGTGAATTATGGATGCGAAAGCTGGACACTTTGGAAACAAGGCAGAAAGAAGATTGACTCATTTGAGCTTTGGTGCTGGAGAAGGATTTTATGCATGCCATGGACCGCCAGAAGAACTAACAAATCAATTCTGGAAGAGATCAAACTGGCTATGTCACTTAAAGCCCAAATGATGAGGTTATGACTGTCTTATTTTGGTCATACTGTCAGAAGAGAAAGATCATTGGAGAAGGACATTATGTTTGGGAAGATTGAAGGAACCAGGTGAAGAGGGTGACTTGCAATCAGATGGCTGGACATGTTGAAAACAACCATGGGGATGACGCAGGAGGACCTTACCAGACTAGCACAAAACCAATCTCTTTTTAGATCTGTAATTCATCAAATTACTAGGACTTGAACATTTGTCGATGGCACACCTAACTAGTTCTGCTGATTTGAATATTTCTAAAAGATCAATCTTTTTATTCGATGAAGTGACTTTGAAGCAAAGATTTAAAAATGCTGAACACAGCTGCTGAAAGAACTCCAATATGAAGTTACCCCAAAGTACAGATTTAAAGTAAGCTTTGAGAATATTTTTAAATGTTCAAAAAGCCCTTAAGACCCTGTCAGTACAGGTCTTTATTATAAATTACATAGTAAAACATAGTAATTGATATCAGATAAAGTCCTGAATGGTCCATCCAGTCTGCCAAACCATACATGCTCTTTAAATTAATCATTTAATTTAAATGGTCCTTTTTCTTAGATATTTCTGAGCCAGAATGTGCTTAGGTTATATCTACTGGAGTCTCCATCAAGGCTCACTCCAGCCCATTTTAACCATCCCAGTCATCGAAGCCCTTCCCAGCCCATCCTCAACTGAATGTCCATATAAGGGACATAGACTGTGCAAGCCTGCCCAGTAATGGCCTTAGTTCCTTCAAAGTATACCCATTATTTTCTGATTAGAGATCCTCTGTGTTCATCCCATGCTTGTTTGAACTCTGTCACCGTTTTCTTCACCACCACCTCCCTTGGAAGCGCATTCCATGCATCAACCACCCTCTCCATAAAGAAGAATTTCATAACATTACTCTTGAGTTTATCACCCCTCAACCTCAAATTATGCCCTCTGGTTTTACCATTTTCCTTTCTCCGGAATAGATTTTATTCTATGTTAATACCTTTCAAGTATTTGAATGTCTGAATCTTATCTCTCCTGTCCCTCCTTTCCTCTAGGGCAGGGGTGTCCAACCTTTTGGCTTCCCTGGGCCGCACTGGCCGAAAAAAATGTTTCTGGGGCCGCACATACGCTGCAGCAAGACAGAGGAGGGAGCCGGCAAGAGGGTAAACACCCGGGGGCAGCAGAGGAAAACACTGCATCACCCTCGACCAGGACTGCACAAAATATTTCACAGGGCCGCAGGTTGGACACCCCTGCTCTAGGGTATACATATTCAGGACTTCCAGTCTCTCCTGATATGTTTTCTGGCGCAAACCTCCTACCATTTTCGTCGCCTTCCTCTGGACCACTTCAAGTCTTTCTATGTCCTTCACCAGATACAGTCTCCAAAATTAAACACAATACTCCAAGTGGGGCCTCACCATCGACCTGTACAGGAGCATCAACATCTTCTTTCTTCTACTGGTCACACCTCTCTCTATACAGCCTAGCATCCTTCTGGCAACAGCCACCGCCTTGTCATACTGTTTCATTGCCTTTAGATCTTCAGGCACTATCACCCCAAGGTCCCTCTCCCCATCCGTGCATATCAGCCTCTCACTTCCCAGCACATACAGCTCCTTCTAATTTCTAATCCTCATATGCATTACTCTGCACTTCTTTGCATTAAATTTTAGTTGCCAGATAGACCATTCCTCTAACTTTTGTAGTTCCTTTTTCATGTTTTCCCCTCCCTCCTTGGTGTCTACTCTGTTACAAATCTTGGTATCATCTGCAAAATGGCAAACTTTTCCTTCTAATCCTTTGGCAATGTCGCTCACAAACATATTGAACAGGATTGGCCCCAGCACTGATCCCTGAGGGACTCCTCTACTCACCTTTGCCTCCTCCGAGCAAATTCCATTAGCTACCACCCTCTGGCGTCTGTCCGTCAACCAGTTTCTAATCCAGTTCACCACTTTGGAAACAGCTTGGCATTATTTAGTAACTGTTTAAGTCCTCAAAGAATCAAATGAGTAAGACATCAATATGGAAATTATAAGTGCTATTATAATCTTAATCCTCTTACTTTTCTCTTCTTTTAGAAGGTCATTAATATTAATCTGGGTCTTCTTACTTTCTTCACGTAAAAGACCATTTACTTTTAAACTGATTAATCATTCTTAACATTACCTTATTCCTTGAATCATTTTAAAATAATTAAAGCTTTTTCTATCAATTTATTTTTTATATTCTTTCTTAATTGACCCTATCCTTGTGTACAAACCTTAAATGTTCCTTTTTCTTTTTTTATTTTATTGTATAAATTGTATTTCTACCCTTTACCTACTTGTTCCAGTTTGTATTAATAGAACATAATGATTTGTCTGTATAATTTTGTCTCATTTGTATTTGACATCCCTGGCTTTTATTGAATATTACAATTATATAATACGCATTGAAATATTGGATATTGCGTAAAATCAAAATTTATTAAACTTGAAACTTGAAAATAGCTGAAATAGGCTACTGTGAGATCTAAACTTACTTTAAAAGAACTACAGAAGTGCCTGCCCGAGATTAGGAAAAATATTAACTGTTCAACAATTTAAGATTGTTCCACAAACATGGCCTCTGTGGATGAGTGACAAGAAGGGAATCTACTGCATGTATATGGGAGAAAGTTTTGTGGTCTGATGAGGTGAAAGTGGATCTTGTTAGTCTTAGTGCTGACATGTGTTGTATAAAACAAACAAAATCATCCTAACACAAAACCTACAATAATGGCTGATAGTGGCAGCATTATGTTCAAGGGACAAGGAATGAGAGGGCATAGGATGAAGTTAAGAGGTGATAGGCTCAGAAGTAATCTGAGGAAATACTTTTTTACAGAAAGGGTGGTACAATGTGTATATATGTGGAATAGTCTCCTGGTAGAAGTGGCAGAGGCAAAGACTGTTTCTGAATTCAAGAAAGCATGGGACTGGGAAAGACATATGGGATCTATTAGGGAGAGGAGATAGTGGATGCTGTGGATGGGCAGACTGGATAGGCCATTTGGCTTTTATCTGCCATCATGTTTCTGTGTTTCTATGTAAGATAGAATGAAAGATGGATTATACAAAGTGTAGTCAGCAAAACAAGAGAGGCTTGTTTAATCCACTGACAGTACGGATAATTCAAAAGAGCTGATAACATGATATTCTCTATAATTTCTTTATTAATTTTAGAAAACATCACTCTTATCTGCTCTCTTTATATATTGATGCAAAGTGTAGTCAGATCATGGAGGGAAAAATGTTCCAATCTGATTATAGATTCTGCCTTGAGAGGAAGATTTGCCTTTCAGGAAGATAATGATCCTAAGTAAAAGCAACAGTGGAGGGGCTTGACAAGAAGAAAGTGAATGACCTTGAGTGACCCAGTCAAAGTCTACCCAAAACCAAGAGAACAGAAAAGGAAAACCCTACAAAAAAAAGGAGTAGGGATGAACAAACAACTTCTAACACTAACACAAGCTAGACCTTGGGGAAGGTCAATTAAAAAAAAAAAAATAAATACAGGAAAAGTATAAACATCCAAGGCTCAATTGAAGATAGATTTCTATATGCATCCAAAGGACCTGACAAGGCACCATGTTTCGGCAGAAATTCCACCTTCCTTAGGGGTCAGAAAGTTAATACATATAGATCTGTTTGTGATAAATGGCAAAGGACTAAAAAGTGAGCCACTGTGGAAATACATTGGGGGTAGGTCAAAACCTTCACAGATAACTTAATTCCACTGAGTACTGAGTCTAGGGATGTGAAGACATGTGCATTCTGGATTTTTTGATTTACTATTCTTATTTGCCTCTTGGAATATTTCTATAATTGTTCATTCACATTGAAAGTGTAGTATATATTTAGTAGATCAGTGGAACAAAACTCCTGCTTTAATGCATTTTGATTTTTGTGCAGCAGAAAGAAAAAATACAAGTGTTTATTTTTTTTTTTTACAGAAAGGATGGGGAATTCTGAGGTACAAACTGTCTTGACAGTTGCGAATAAAACAGTTGACATTGAATTTAAAGAAAATGGCTTGACTTATTTGGAGAAACTATTGCTTAAGAAGCACAGAAGGTATTCAGTATATTATTGCAGTATTTATTAGAACATAAGGAGCATTTACAATTTCTATAAGTGTGAACATCTGTCTGAAGTTATTTGATTTGTGCCTTTCATACTCTTCCAAAATGACTAGGTCTTTGTAAGATGTTCCTTGCCAATGAAAACTGTAGTAATTGCATCTCTCTCTTCAATTATTTAATACTTTTTTCAGGGGACTTTGATATAACATCAAAAATTAAAATAGACATACAGTATAGTACAATATTTGAAGTTTTCAAAAACTTGCTAAAAGAATGTTATAGAATTTTATAAACTCTTTAGTACTATATTGCTTTCTCTCTTCTTCCCAAATTATTTTTACTCGTAATTCCTCAAATAGTATCAGTGTTTCTTATAAAACACAGTATAATGTTTTTGTATTTTCATGCAATGCTAATGAGAGCTCAAGTAGTCAATGATATTAATGGCTATATTTGTTAATCTAACCATACTTTATACGATAGAAGCAAAAAGGAAACACAATTTTAGTCCTTCAAAACTAAAATTAGCTAAATACAAACTAAAGGCGACAGTTTTATAAATTGGTGTTTCACTTTAGATGGCACAAAGGGGCATGTTTAGTGCTAATTCTTAGCAGCTTAAAGGTATGCCTAAGCTATTATAAAATAGTAGTGCAAAGCCACATTGGCGCACGCAAAGTTAAGTTTGCGTACTTAGCACAGGCCAATGGCTGGTGTAAGTGGATGTGCTTAAGTGTGCCATGATAATATTCTATAAGTTGCACACATTGCTTACTGACATGCTTATGATATGTCCATACTCCCCCCCCCCCCATGCCCACGCTGCACTCTAAGCAATAGAAACATAGAAACATAGAAAGATGACGGCAGAAAAGGGCTACAGCCCATCAAGTCTGCCCACTCTTCTGACCCACTCCATCAAGTCTGAGTGCTAATGACCCAGATCCTTAGCTCGACCCCCATAGGGATCCCACGTGGATGTCCCATTTATTCTTAAAGTCTAGCACGCTGGTGGCCTTGACCACCTGCACTGGAAGTTTGTTCCAGTGATCTACAACCCTTTCCGTGAAGAAATACTTCCTGGTGTCACCATTAAATTTTCCTCCTCTGAGTTTGAGCGGGTGCCCCCTTGTGACCGAGGGTCCCCTGGGGAAGAATATATCGCTTTCCGCCTCGACACGACCTGTGATGTACTTAAATGTCTCAATCATGTCTCCCCTTTCTCTACGCTCCTCAAGAGTGTATAGCTGTAGTTTGCCCAGTCTTTCTTCGTATGAGAGACTCTTGAGTCCGGAGACCATTCTAGTGGCCATTCGCTGGACAGATTCAGCTCGAAGCACATCTTTTTGGTAGTGTGGTCTCCAAAATTGCACACAGTATTCCAGGTGAGGTCTCACCATGGTTCTGTAAAGCGGCATTATGACTTCAGGTTTGCGGCTGATGAAGCCTCTATTGATACATCCCAACATTTGCCTTGCCTTGGATGAGGCCTGCTCCACTTGTTTGGCAGCCTTCATATCTGCACTGACGATTACTCCCAAGTCCCGTTCTTCTGAAGTCCTAGCTAGTGTTTCCCCATTTAAGGTGTAAGTTTTGCATGGATTTCCGCAGCCGAGATGCATGATCTTACATTTCTTAGCGTTGAAGCCCAGCTGCCATGTCGAGGACCAGTTTTCCAACGTGATCAGATCCTGCGTCATATTATCCTTGAGATTGCTTTCACTTACTATATTACACAGTTTGGCGTCGTCGGCGAACAGTGTTACTTTACCCTGAAGCCCTCGGGTCAAGTCCCTTATGAATATGTTGAAAAGGGATGGTCCCAGGACCGAGCCCTGCGGCACTCCGCTAGTCACTTCCGATGTCTCAGAGAGGGTGCCGTTGACCACCACCCTCTGAAGTCTTCCACTCAGCCAATCGTTGACCCATGCAGTTAGTTTCTCACCTAACCCCATCGACTTCATCTTGTGCAATAGTCTGCGGTGTGGGACACTGTCAAAAGCTTTACTGAAATCCAAGTACACTATGTCCAGAGACTCTCCCGAGTCTAACTTTCCCGTCACCCAATCAAAGAAGCTGATTAGATTGGATTGGCATGACCTACCCCTAGTGAATCCAATGTAGGTATATTGTTTGTAGAATAGCACCCATCACTTATAATAATAATAACAGCTTATATACCGCAATACCGTGAAGTTCTAAGCCAGTGATGGCTAACCTTTTTGAGCCCGAGTGCCCAAACTGCCGCACAAAACCAAAGAATTTCCTCAAAGTGCCAGCACGTCAATTAAACCTTAATAACAAGATTTTAGTATCTAAAAACTCTTTATAAAGTTGCCTGAACTATGTAACATCATTTTTAAAGGTTGGAATCTTTGTATTGTCAGATAATCAATTTGATTCACAATCCTTTGGTTTTCATTTCAATTTATTGGCAATTTATAATGTTTTAATGATTTCATTCAATTTAATGAATTTAGGAAGAATTTGATTCAGTTACACAATATATTTTAAATGTATTATTCACATAACATGTCAAATGTATCCTGAGTAAAAAAAAAGATAAACTTCTTAAAACTGTTAACTGTGTCAAGACTCGGTGTGTATTCCCAAAGAGTCTATACATGTTTTTTTGGAAATTTACAATCAAATTAGAAAATAGTTAAATCATTACATTTCTAATAATATGATGTAAAGAAAGCAAAAGAGCTTTCAATTAAACCAACCGTTTTTATTGGAAATTCCAGATTGGAATACAACAGGGCCATGTAAAGTCCCTTTTTTAAATAACATCTTTAAATAATATTTAAATAACTTAGAAAGTGTCTTAACTGCAAACTGAAAACACTGCTTCATGTAAACATATGCATTGGGCATGCTCTGAAAAAAATTAATGTGATTTTTGTTGTTGCATGCATGCATGCTGATAACTTGTCAATCCTTGGCTCATAGTGCGTTAATTTCAGAGCAACACATGCAGCACTCATGTCATCCGTTAATCTGTTTCTAGCGTCAGATTTTATATGATTCAAAGCCGAAAACAGCTGCTCACAAGCATAGGATGACCAAAACAAAGTAAGAAGAGCAATCCCAAGTGCTTTCATGGACTTAAAATTGTCTGGCAGAGAATTCCACGCTTTTAGGATTTCATTTTCAGAACTGCTAGCAGTGATTTCATTTGTCACCCTTTCACACTCAATACGTTCAAGAGCCGCACGCAGGTCATTGAATTTACTTTTCCAGATAGAGCTTTCTTGAAATTCCAGTAGCTCCATTTCCAAATTTTGAATATCCAACCACTGTAAGCAGGAAAGATCAAGATCTTCAAATGTGGACTTTTCTGGGGAAGTTATAAATGAAAGGGTTGTCTCCATCTTACGGAACTGAGAAAATCTTTTACTAAAATTCTCCTTTGCTTCGGCTACAATGGTGGAATATGCTTTGTGGATTTCCTGGTGTTTTTTATGACTGTCCATAAATGATGTAGAATTATCCAAATGTATTTTTAGGTTGGGAAAATATTTTAGCTGTCCACTCTCAAGGTCTTTTTCAAAAGCATGCAATTTTCTCTCAAAAGCTTTGATGTCACTAAACATGCTTTCTCTGTTTTTCCCATGCCTTGTAATTTTTTGTTTAGTACATTAAAGTGGTTAGTAAAATCTGTAAAGAACATGAGGTTGGTAAGCCAGGCCATGTTGGTGAGTTGAGGATAGTCTTCCCCCTTTTCGTTCATAAATAGCCTAACTTCTTCCAAGCAGGCCACAAATCTCTCTAACACTCGTCCTCTGCTCAGCCACCGGACATTATTGTACATCAGTAAAGTGTTATATTGTGCCTGAACCTCATCAAGAAGGGCTTGAAATTGTCGAAAATTAAGAGCACGCGCCATGATGAAGTTCACCATTTTTGTTACATCTTTGAGGACATCGTCAAGTTTTTTGCTGCTTTCTTTGGCGCAGAGAGCCTCTTGATGTATTATGCAGTGAAATTGAATCAGTGGATGTTTTGCTTCCTTAGCAAAGAAATGAATGAATCCTGATGTTGTCCCCACCATGCTAGGTGCTCCATCGCTAGTAACTGAAACCACTTTTTCTGGACTTATGTCTAGTGATGAAAAAGCCTCCATCACAGCATTGTGGATATCTATCCCTTGTGTTCTTCCAGGCAAAGACAGCAGTTTTACCAGCTCTTCTCTCATGATGTCACCAGTAGCATAACGCAAAATGAGCGCTAGTCTTGCATGGTTAGTAATATCTATACTTTCATCCAAGCACATGGAGTAGAAGGGTGCTATTTGTAAGTCGCAAGTAAGCTGTTGACTAACATCAGCAGCCATTCGCAGAACCCTATCTTTTGCAGTATTTCTGCTTAGCGGCATCTCAGTGATGCGCTGCACAATTTTATCCTTGTTTTGGAAATCATGGAAGAGTGAATTACTCCCAGCCAAAATTGCCTTTTTGATAAAATCTCCATCAAAGAGGGGCTTACCATGTTTTGCCATGCACAGTGAAATTTGAAAGCTGGCAACTGTAAGATGATTAGTTTTTGAAAGATAGTTGCTAAAACTAAGAGACTGGGAGTGATATTTCTTTAATTTTCCTACAAGGAGCTCTTTTCTTTGAGCTAAACAAAGTTCAGCAACACTGTTATGGTTGGTCTCAAAGTGACGTTTGACACTTGATGTGCGAGACACAACACTTTCATTACACATAATACACAATGCTTTCCCACTGCGTTCAATCACTCCATATGTCTCTGTCCAGGCCTCTTGGAATGGTCTTCCACTATCTGTTTTTGCTTTTTTTGCTGTACTCATTTTCTTTGTTCAAGACTTCAAGTCTACAAAAAGATAAAATTTGTATAATAAAAAAAAATCTAATGAAGTGCTGTATACAAATCCGTCCCCATAAAAAAATATGTGATTGGGGAATTTTACTAATTGTAGACATCCGTTTTAGTCAAAAAATATACTGTCCGGGTGAAAACCGGACTTGTGCAACCCTAACCTGGACACCTAGACAAATAGGATTAGTGTGTTGGTTGTTCACAGAGAGCCCAGCCCTCCTCTCAGCTTACTAAACTTCTCTATGCAATCATCATAAGCAGCTTTTTTATTTCCTCAAATTTAGCATGTCCCCCATGGAAGATACAGAGGTTTTTACAGAGGAGCACATTATTAGACACATTAACATCCCC